>NW_026057586.1:40017707-40336320 GCF_023721935.1 Panthera uncia | reverse complement strand
TTTTTTTTTAATTTTTTTTTTTTAACATTTATTTATTTTTGAGACAGAGAGAGACAGAGCGTGAACAGGGGAGGAGCAGAGAGAGAGGGAGACACAGAATCCGAAGATGGCTCCAGGCTCTGAGCTGTCAGCACAGAGCCCGACGCGGGGCTCGAACCCACGGACCGTGAGATCATGACCTGAGCCGAAGTCGGACCCTTAACCGACCAAGCCACCCAGGCGCCCCAGCATTGTCAGATTTCAACGAACAAATTTTCTCTTCAAAAATACCTAATTTCGGGGTGCCTGGGTGGCTCAGTTGCTTGTGTCCGACTCTGGCTCAGGTCATGATCTTGTGGTTTGTGGGTTAGAGCCCCACATTGGGCTCTGTGCTGACAGCTCAGAGCCTGGAGCCTGCTTCAGATTCTGTATCTCCCTCTCTCTCTCTGCCCCTCCCCCATTCACACTCTGTCTCTGTCTCTATCTCTGTCTCTCTCTCTCTTTCAATAATAAACATTTAAAAATTAAAAAAAAAAAAAAAAACCTAATTCCCACAGGCCCCTAGGATTTAGATTCACATATACTGAAACAACATAGTGGAGTTACATATGCTGTTCAAGGATGGCAATCTGACTGTGGTAGGCAGTCTCTAAGAATGCCTCCTATTCCCTTGATTGTAGACCAAACTGAGTGGCTCTTTTCTGAGAAAACACGGCAAAAGTGATGAGGTTGTGAACTGCCCTATGGAGAGGTCCATGTGGCAAGAAGTGAGGGAGGCCTCCAACTAACAACCTGCAGAGAACTGAGGCCCTCACTCCAACAGCCCTCAAAGAACTGAATCCTGCCCAAACCTACATGGGTGAACTTGGAAGGCTCCCCAGTGGAGCCTTCACCCACAACCCTGATCAACCCTCAGTACTCTGTAGACTCGTGAGAGAACTTGAACCACAGGCATGCAGCCACACCATATCCACATTCCTGGCCCATAGCAACTATGAGATAATACATATGTGTTCTTTTAAGCCCCTACATTTTGGGGTAATTCACAAAGTTATAGATAACTAATATGCTGACCAATCCAATTTTCTCTACTGTTCCTAATTCTCAGCCCAACCCTCCATAAACTCCCAAGGTGTCTAACATCCAACATCCCAATGGTATTGATTAGTCAGCTGGTAAGAGAACAAAGAAGCCGCCCTACCAACAGAAGGGACTGAATTAGAACCATTCAGCCACTCAACAATTCTTTAGTAAGCCTCTAGCATGCACCAAGGCAGAAACCAAATCTCTTAACTTAGTTTAGGAAACAGTTCACTCTATACTTAGATTTGATCAAATAAACTGAGCCCCTCACTCTAAACAGATAACTCAGACACCTACCTAATCTAGTACGAACTCCCTCAACCTCCTTCTCCATATTCATCTAATTATCTAATTTTTTGCTACAGCAAACATCTTTATGTCCTCTCTTCTCCCATCTCCAAAACTAATGTACCTATACGCTTTATCCCACTCTACCTGCTCTAATTCCAATCTTGCTCCCTTTAATCCATTCATAGTGGTACTGCCTAAATATTTCTGAAATGCAAATCTGATTGCGTCACTCTCCTACTTAAAATTTAAGCTCAATGGTTTGACATTGTCCTCAGGCTAACGTCCAAGTTCTCTTACCCAGTTTACAAGGATCACTCCGACTGGACCCATGTGTATCTCTCTGGCTCCAGCCCACACTCCTCTCTGTACTCTATGCTCTAGCCCCTAACTTTTTTTTTTTTTTAACTTTCCATTTCCCCCTCACCTCTTAGCTTTCAAATATTCCAATCTAGCACGAAATATTTTTCCCCCAAGCCAATTGTTTAAGTACCTAATTTAAGCTTCTGGCCGCAGCTTCATCTATGTCTTCTGCATAATGCCTAAATTAGTTTAGTGCCACCCCACAACCAGTGCATCCACAACAAATGGCATTTCACTCTACTCTAGAATAGTTATTCTTCAGTTGTGAGGATTTCTCACGGGTTATATGGTCTATGAAGACAAGGACCTGTGGATCCTGTTCAATGCTGAACCACAGTGTCCTGTAGAGACAAACATTTGCAGTATGAAGTCTTCCTAGACCACATGTTATAATCCGTTCTCTACTTACCTCCTACTTACCAAATTGGGAATTCTTCTAAGCATTAACCCATTGCAACACTTGTCTTGCTAATCATCATTTTTCATTCATTCATTCACTCACTCACAAAGGCCTCACTTCATTCCTATGATCTCTCTCTCCCTTCATTTTCCTGTTCCTATTTCTCCACTTGCCCTAAGTTGTGAGATTTCATCCATGGCTATCTTCTCTTCAGCTTCCACAAGCTCTCCTTGAGTGGCCATCCAAACTTCCCATGATGTCAACCACATTGACTGCCTATGTGAGACTGGGGAATGAATAGGGTAACAGAGCCTTTTGGGAAACTTTTCAAACTACACTTAGGCCTCCTCCATATTTTGATTTAATCCTTAGCGCCCCATGTTTACCAGTAACTGACATGACGAGTTACTTCTACTTGCAGGAGTTAGTTTTATCACTCAGGTGTGTTGGGGGAGAAATAGGTAAGTACCATTTACGTATATGCTGAAGACAGCCAAATCTCTCTCTTGTTAGACGTCTCTCCTAGGCTCTAAGTTCTTATTTGCGTCTTCCTACCTACTGACATGTTCTTCCTGGATATCCCACACTCTCTCTAAAGAGTTAGGATATCCTAACTCACTCTCTCTAAAACCAAAATAGCTCCCTCAAAGCACATGCCTGTCTATACCTCCTACCAGCCACCTAGCTGTCTAAGCTGGAATACCAGCATCCTCCTAAAGCCTCTCTCTTGCCTTCAATGTCACTACTCACATCCTCTCAACTCTGTCTGGATCCAACTATGACCTTGATCAGGTTCTCATATTCTACTTTCTGAGCTACTGACATAACTTCCTACCTGGTCTCCCTGCCACTGGTTCTGCCCTTTATCAATCATGCTCCATGCTAAAAGAAATGCTCTAAAACAAAGGATTGCATCATTCCCCTTTTCAAAACTTTTGATGTTTCCTGCTACTCCCAGGACAAAAATTTGAGCCTGGGATCAGTGACCAGCAAAGAAAGGCCCGGAGGGAAGAAACCACTGACACCAAGACCCAAATCAAAAGAAACCCTAAAAGGAGCCATGTAGGTCAGAGAACTTGGTGAGGAAAACACCAGTGGACCTTTGACACACAAAGCAAACTTCAACAGCTCAAAAAGAACACAACCAGGCTCACACAGCCAGGGCCAGGAGGCTAAAGGGCTATGATAAGAAAGCTGCAGGGCAACTTGCCACCTTCTGAGCTAGCCAAGAGGAACTCAGGCAAGGAAAAAAAAAAAAAAATTAAATGGGCATCAATGTTAAACATTCAGGAAAAATCAGTAGAAATACAACTACAGGATAAATGTATAAAAGCTTTGAAAATGGATACCATTGTAAGAAACAACTGAGACGATTTCATATGGAAAAAAAAACTGTGAAAGTAATCTATAAAAATTTAGAAAAAAAATGTCAGGGGGCTCTCAGCAATGACCTAACTAAGCCACCGTCTCCCATAACGCATACCCGTGCACACAGACCCCCACACTCTGACCACCCATCAGCTACACCAGAAGTAGCAGAGCTCACAAACCGCCCAGAGGCCCGCTAACAAAGCACTTGCGGGTAATTCCTTAAAGGTACCATAGGAATTCAGACCAAAGTGCCCCAACCAGATTCCACCTCTCTACTCAAAGAATAAAACAGCCTGTCAGCATGTCTAGGAAAGGTCGGAAGCTCTGGTGAGTCAAATAGACAGTGAAACCCCATTCCCAAAGGAGTTATGCAATCTTCTCCGCCATACTACCCCACTAATTATAGGTACATCAACTCTTTTTCTTAATCATAGACACTTTGATAAACCTGTGCGAGTCAAGTCCAGCTTCTCTCTGCCAGGAATTTTTGGGTCCTCGACACCAAAATACTGGCTGACCTGCCACTCCACATCCTAAGTGGTAGCCGGGTGGAAATACTTCTGTTTTTAAGTACCTTTGCCCATGCTGTCCCATTGCTTAGTCCGGAAAACTCTCAATGGCCTGCTCCAACCACCAGCTCCTTCTGGATATCCGTAACTAGCCCACACTCCACAAGGCATGCTTTCCAAGGACTGGCTATAGCTCTTTCCTGATGTTCATCCCATTGTAGCATGAGGGAAGTAACTGTGTCTTAGTCATCTATCTTCTGTGCCTCAAACAATGTCCAGCCTATGTGAGATACTCCACTTGTGTTTACTGAATGAACTTGGAAGTCAGCTCATCTTCTCCTTTGATACTATAGCAGGAAAATAGAAGTACGTTGTGTTGGAAGTTACAATGGAAACTGTTTCATGCTAAATGGAATTTCACTGGCAATCCAGCCAGGTCAAGACCTTGGGGGGAAACTGCACTCATCTTTTTGCAATCCTGCACAAAAGCAGAAAGAGAATGAGAAACAATTAATGGCTCCTGACTCTACCAGGTGGGCTAGGGGAAGCGGTCTATGGACTTCCTAGGGGGGTAGTCTGCAGACCAATTTCCCTTCTACTAAAGTTCATGATATAAAGACTGTCCCTGTATTTCCAGCATGAATTAGAAATTTCAAGGAAAACGTTTCAAAATATTCTTAAGAATAATGAGCATAGAGTTTGATGGAACTCATTGTAGCTTAACACCCATTAGCCAAAAAAACTGTTGAACACCAGAAAACACTGGAAACGAAATAGATCAGGCTGTCTACAACTGTGTGGTACTACACAGAGGGAAGAGAGAGAGGGAGGGAGAAACACAGGTAAAGAAGACTGAGGAAGAGGAACTAAAAATGACAGACCGATTGCCTGGGGGAAGGCGCATGACAAAAATAGGTCTCTGGACATAAAAGGCAGGAAAATATAATTAATGTCTACTCAATAAGTTGGTGTGGATAGGAATAATATGGGCTTTTTAACAGAAGAGATTTGAAACATTTATTTAAGATCAACAAAAAGTACCCTCTTACACAACATGTATTTTAGTCACATGAAAATTTTGCCCCAAGATGTAATTCAGGCTAAAAGATTAATTCTTTCGGGGCATCTGGGTGGCTCAGTCGGTTACGTGAGCGTCCGACTCTTGATTTCGGCTCAGGTCATGATCTCACGGTTTGTGGGTTCGAGTCCCGCATCCAGCTCCCCGCTGACAGTGCAGAGCCTGCTTGGGATTTTCCCTCCCTCTCCCTCTGGTCCTCCTGTCCCTTCTTTTTCTCTCTCAAAATGAATTTAAAAAACTTAAAAATAATTAAATATGAATTATTTCAAGAAGATTCTCTGTACACCTCATGCAAATTAGTTAGTTATAAGAACCTAATTAGTTTGGGGTACATCTCATTAATAAGAAACGTGTCATGAAATGGGAAGTATTCATAAGCATCTCTGTAGCATACCAAAGTACCATGGTTATCTTAAAAATCAACTTGTGCACTGACTGTTGCATTGTGAGCTGAACTAGCCACATTTTACATAAACTATCATTTTTATTTTAGAGAACTGACAAACTATGGTTAGATTCCTGTGTTTGACCTACATTTTCCCAAAAATGAACAAAGTGAGCCGGACACTTCCAAAAAAAAAAAACAAACAAAACAAAACTGACAGTATTTGTTGCCAATGGTAAAATTTGAGCTTTCAGGCAAAAATGTGAATTTTGGAAAACTGCTTCCCAACACTTAAAAGAAAAATAAGACTTTTTTTTTCTTGCTAAATAATACTTGGTTTGGGAAACAGACGATATAATAAATTGATAGTACTTTGTAAGTTTTGATTTTCATTCTTAAGTACTTTGTAAGTTTTGATTTTCATTCTTAACTGGCTTTAATCAACTTTTTTAAGTTATAAATTATAAGACCCACAAAAACAGTAGTTTAAACTGTGTCAGCCTAATTGTCTGTATGAAAATTGCCAAATTTTTTATGACATACCATAATGTTATGGCAAACATTAAGTATATAAGTGAGAAAAATGTATTAGTATATCACATCAACTGAATTCTAAGAATCTACAGATTCAGTGCACCAAGAAAAAGGGATGACTAAGAAGCAACAGCTGGAATTTATTTCCTTTGGTTAGATTTTTGAGTAACCTAAGTTCAACAAGTTACTCAAAATACCAAGAAACAAAACTGTTGCCTAAGTGCAAAAAAAACTTTTTTCTCCAAAACCTCTCAAAGTTAAATATCTGATAAAATAACATCACCCAAAGATTTCCAACCTTTAAAGAGAGAGCTACATGACAAAGTAAAAATTGCTACAGAATGAAGAGTTTATTATTTTTTTAATTTATTTTGAGAGCATGCATGCACGGGGGAGGAGCAGACAGAGAGGGAGAGAGAGAATCCCAAGCAGGCTCTGTGCTGTCAGTGCAGAGCTTGACGCAGGGCTCGATCCTACAAACTGTGAGATCATGACCTGAGCTGAAATCAAGATTCAGACACTTCACCTACTGAGCCATCAGGTGCCCCGGTAAGAGTTAACTTATAAGACTTCCAAAATGGCAGAAGATTTTAAGAACAGCCACCAAATATTTTGGTTAACTACTCAAATCCACCGAGCTATCGCTGTCATTTCTTCTACAGGTTTCCAGGGGATTTTATTCAGCCTAAGGAAAAAACTGCATCAAAGGAAAATAATATTTTAAAATATTCACACCTCTTCAAACTTTAACCTAAACTTCTATTTTGGGATACATCAAGGTTTCAACAATTTATGTCTTCTCAAGCATCATTATCTGAGTTTAAACATCTTACTTGAATCCAAAAATTTAATCAAGAAAAAAATCATACAGTGATCCTGTTTTAGGAAATAAAACCGTCTCAATAAGGTTTGCTTCTTCCCTCTCCCCTGAAAGTCATTAATATAATCTACTATTGCACAGGACAATATCCTGATAACAATTCCATCTCAAAATTTTGCAGTTGTTTTCACTGTATAAGAGGCCATTCATTTTTGCCTGAACCAGGGAGAAATGGCACTGGCTCAAAAGCCTACCAGTGTCTAAAAAGAAATAATAGGAGATCCACATTAATACTAAGTTAACATTAAACTCATATTTTACACTAAATACACTAACATTAAATACATACCATAAATATTTAACATTAACTACATAATAACCAGGAAAAACCCAGAAAAAGTCTGGGAGACACGATGTGTTTTAATCCCATATGAGGTTCCTAGGTTTTAGTCACTAGAATGCCACATTGACACCTTTTCAACCAAAGGGGGCTGAGTAATTAGAATATATAATAAGCCAATTCAAGTAGATTATTAAGAAGGGTATTTAGGCCAAAGGCCCAAAAAATGATAAGTAGGCTAAAGTTAAACTACAAACTATCCCACAAAATTGTTGTTTTAATCGTTATTTTATCTCAGAAGTCATCCTAACAGGTAGCAGACTCTACCTACCCTTGAAAAGCAGACAAAATAATGGAGCATTGTTTTCATAAGAAAACTCATCGCCTAAAAATTCCTGAAGTATGTGGCACAAATGTTCACTGACCCCATTCTAAAAAAGTGACCTAGAACACTTGAAAACATACATTCTTGAACTCAATCACATTCGCTGGTGTTGGTTTCTCCATCATATTTTTACAATCAGCTATTATATCTGAGAGTGTGTGAATAAAACTAAGATTAAGCACTGAGTTTAAGCTTAAAGGACCCGATATTAAGTGAACAACGCTGTCATGAATACTCAAGAAAGCAACCAGGGCATCCGGGGTCACCACACCTAATTTTGCTGTGTCCGTTTAATGCAGTCTTCAAGTTATTCAAACGTGCACAAACGAAACTCACTCACGTACCAAAGCCATGCCCCCCAAGCAGTTTATCTGACACTCCTGAAATAACATTTCAAATAAAACGCTTTCTGCCGGGCCCCTGTTCGCACGCCTTCCAAATCCCGTAAGTGAACATCCTCCGTTTCCTTCGGCGTGACCGAGAGAAGTGAGGGTGTGTCTCGGTGCTTACCGATGCCTGGAGCCACATAGACGAAGTAGAGGCAGGACGAGGAGAGGGAGAAGAAGAAGATGAAGGCAAGGAGGGAGCGATTGGAGACCCGCATCATCCGCTTGAGCACAGACATCTTCCTGTTCCCGGCCAGCAGCTCGGGCTGCGTTCTCAGGCCGGACTTGGGGGCACCATCCAGGCCCTAAACTTCCACGAATGTGCTAAGAATAGCGAGACTGCAACGGGGTCCGCGTGGGGAGGCTCCGGGGGAGGGCCGGGGCGGGAAAGAGGAAAGGGGAGGGAGGCAGCGCACGGAATGAATGGGAGGCCGGAGAGTCGGGGGAGGGGAGGAGCGGGGGGGGGGGGGTTGGCAAGGGGGGGGGGGGGCCGGGGACAGCAGGACCTGAAGAGGCCGAGGAAGGGCAAGGACGTGCGCTTTATCCCCCCCCGCCCCCGGCAGCGGCGGGAGGAGGGGCTGCAGGTGGGGAGAAGCGCGGGCTGCACGCCGCGGCGCCCCTGCGGAGAGGGGCAGCAAAATGCAGCACGCCCGGGCTACCCGCGTTCACCGGGGTGCGGGACGCGAAGCCCCCGCGCTCCGGAGGCTGCCCGCCTGCGCTCGGCAGGCCTGCGCCGCCGCCTCGTCCGGGCCGCGGCGTCCCGTGCCTGCGCGGGGCTAGCGTGGGCTCCGGGGCCGCAGCCGGCGCGCGCGACGCGCGGGGGCCCGCGGGGGCCCTGGGGGCCGAGGAGCTGAGCGCTCGCGGACGCGCAGCCACCTCCTCATGCCGCGCCGGGCCCCGGCGCCCCGCGGCGGCCGCGGGAGCCGAGCGCAGGCGAGGGCGGCGTCCCGGCTAGCGGCGAGCGCGCTCCGACCCCGGCTCCTGCCACCGCCAGCTGCCCGCCCGGCCGCAAGGGCGGCAACCGCAGCAACATTACCGCCGCCCGCCCGGGGTCAGGCGCCCCCGCCGGCGCCGCCCCCCCACTCCGCCCCCGGACACCAGGCGTAGAGCGACCGGGAGACTCGCGCTGCGGGCAGAGCCGGGGGCCCGAAGAGGAGGAGGCCGGGCGCCGTCGGAGCCGCGTCTGGATCGCAGGAGGGGGCGGGCCCGAAAGGGCGGGGAAGAGGCGGAAAACCGGGACCGGCGGGCGCACCCGGAGGCCCCCGCGGGGCTCCGCGCTCGGGCTCGAAACTGCAGGCGGCGCTGCCCGGGCACCGGAGGAAACCTGGAGGCCCCCACCCACCCTCTCTCCTCCCTTCGCCCGAAACACCGCGCCTCCTGATTGGCTGGCGCCGCACCGCGCGGAGCAACCTGCCCCCACCTCGCGCCGCGACCTGGGCCGCTGCTGCCTCCTGCGTCACCGCCGCCCCCGCGAGCCCGGGGACCCCGCGCCCCTCGGCGTTGAGGGACTGGTCTTGAGCTTCGGGTACGCCTCCCCCTGGAGATCGATAAAGAAGTATGATGTCCCTGGAGGAAAAAGGGTATCTCAAGGAGGGGACTTCAATGGTGTAATTTCCTCCCAAAATACCACGCTCCGGGAACAAGGGTTTTTCCAGTCCCAGATTAATGAAACCTTCCATCTCGCACTTCTTATAGAAACATATTGTCAGGATGTGTTATGGATCTGTGTATATATCCCTTGTAATGGGACTTGCCCTCTCATCTGAAGGTGAGCACTGGGTGGTCCTACGGTAGCTATACCCATTCAGGCGTGGCGGAAAAGACTTCCGTGCAGTCAACTGGCCCTTGAGTACTGCAGCACCAACCAGCTTCAGTAGGCAAATTGTTTTAATCCCCCCTCCTAGGCCGTGGTCTCCCTTTTGTTCAAAAGCTGCTTCTTCCTGCTAGCTAAGTGAAGAAGTCCGGATCCTTAGCTATGTCACATTTTCCAACGTATGTGAAGGTGTTTCTATTTCAACCAATCATGTAGGAAGTGGTTGGATGCACCCTACCGCCATGATTTGCTCACTATTTCCAGATGCGGTGGTATTGAACCATCATTTGATTGCCAGCAAATTTGGTACCTTCTTAGCAAGATACCCAGGCCTTGGATCGTCTCTTAAATAGTACTATGCTCCGTGGAGCCTGAAACATCTGAGTTTATAATTCACTAAGGCCTTTTATTAACTGTGAAATTCATAGCAAGCTACTACCCTCTGCAAGCCTCTTTTCTCGGCCCCCAGATGATGGGTGTGACCTTGCAAGGCTGTGGGGTTAAACCGGATAACTGTAAAATGCCAAACACGATGTCTGGCACATAAGAGATTCCCTCACATCCCATTGGACGCATGACTGAATGAAATCGCCAAGTTCAAATTCATTTTTTAACATTTTGTTTTTTGGGATACTTACAAGTTACTCAACTTCTCTGGTTGATTGGATATTTAATGTGAAAGGAAATGACACGATTCTGTAACATTTTTAGATGCTTAAGGGAAATGTGAAATACAAATGGCGCCCCATTAAATACAAGATAAAACTCGCTTAAAAAAATACCTTTGCAAACGAAAGAAATCCATGAATGTTGAGGAAGCAAAGTTGTAGTTTCTCAGATCCTGCTGACTTTTCATCTTATTTGCACCAGTTCAACTGCTGGCTTAGCAACGGCCAGGTCTCAGGTGAGGTTGGCTTTTTATTAGGAAACTTTATCATAAAACGAAGAGGGAAGTATTAACATCTTAGAAATTGATTATGAATCTTATTTTAAGAAATCTGACATCTATGTATAGATGTGCCTGGCTGGCATAGATTACTGCCACTGGTATCTCTTTCAGGTTCACTACAGTACTTGTTAAAACTGGTTGCTAAGAGAGTAAATCTTAAAAGGCTCACATCACAAGAAAAAGAAAATTTGTATTTATGCATGGTGACAGATGGTAACCAGACTTATTGTGGCGATCATTTTGTAGAGTATACATATATCGAATCATTCTTTGTACCTGAAAGTAATATAAGATTGTATGTGAACTGTACATCAATAAGAAAAAAAGTCCATTATAGAAAAATTAAAAAAAAAAAAAAAAAGACTAGTTCTAAAAAGAAAAAGACTGGTTGATTCTCCTCTGGAGTAAAGCAGCGTACCAGAAAACCAGCTTAGTTGGTGTGCCTGTTACCTCTTTTATCACCACTCACAAAGAGCGTCAGCAGCCAAGCCTCTGGAGCCAGGGAGCCGGGGGTCGAATCCCAATCACTGATCAAGTGACCTTGAAGTTTACGTAAGCTCCCTGTGCCTTCATTTCCTCATCAGCTAAAGAAGATAATCATACTGCCTATTAGGGTTGTTGTAAGGATTAAATTAAATGAGGTAATGCCTCTAAAGAGCTTTGGGGAGCCTGGTACCTACTAAGCACAACAAGAATATTTGTTAAATTTGGTTGTTGTTTTTTTTTTTATCTCTTTTAGATCACACTCTGCCAACAGTAAAGAGTGATGCCGGTCTCTTCCTGTTTAAATACCAAATTTCCTACTGAGTCATCCATTAAGTTTCCAGTAGTCTGAAGGATGCCTCAGGGTCTCAGCTCATTTGTAAAGCAATAATCGATGAAATACTTAGAACTGAAGAAATGCTAACCAAACCTTTTCAAGCCCAGATTATCAACTGACACTTCTTCAGGAGCCAGGTAAAGCCCACAGCAGAGGAATGACCTTGCAGAAAGTTTAATTTTATAATATCAAGGTTTAATTTTATAACATCAGTAAGACTTTAAACTTATAATAAGACAAAACTTAACAATAGTAAGACATGAGTAAATTTCATTTAACTGCTTTGTTTTACATTTATTACTACCAAGTATTCCTTCTATTATTTTCTGTTTATGAGAGCCCCCTGCTCTTAAATATCTGCGTGTCAAACTGAATAAGTTAAAACTAATGGTTTTCTATTTATATTAATCAGAAATATATTACTGAGATTGTGATTACAACAGAATAGAAAAATGTACTTGTTTGATGAGGTGGGTGACATTTTACTTGGTCTGTGCTGAGTGAGGATAAACAATATCCATTAAGGGTTTGGGATTTGCTCACAACCTTGGTAGCATAAAAATCTGTAAGGTTTTTTGTTTTTTGTTTTTTTCCTCTAAACTGGGTGGGGGTGGGGGTGGAGGAATGCATGAAAGCACATAGAATCTTACTTTTATGGTTGGTTAAGGTTCAGACCTCTATATTACAATCACTGATTAAATATGGTAATTTTATATATTTAAACACATGGTCTCAGCATCTGATATTCAGTTAAAGAAAATTGTTGGGTTGATGAATTATGCTTAGATACTTGAATTTTTTACTTACATTATTGGGGTGTAGATTGTATAAGAATTAGACTTTGGTGTTATTTATGAAATGGAATATATATTCTAAGATATTGTTGTGGCACAGACGCTTCTCTTAAATAAAGCCCATTTTCCCCACTGATTTTCATTATAAATACAGTCAGAGTTCTGCTGAGAAAAATCAGCAGATTTTTCTATATCTTATTTAGGTTGTATTAAATAAATATTAAAATAAGTGTCTTACATTTGAAAGCAAACAATCACTTTAAAGGCAGATTTTAATAATCTTATATATATGAAAAAATACAAGCTGTAAGGTGATACTGTATTGTGGTTAACATTTAAAAGGAAAACCATCGTAGTAATAACAATCTCTACTTCAGCAGTTGACCCAAATTTCCTTAACCCTTTCATCCTAAATCCAAAATCATTCTTTCCCATCATAAGAATGCCCTATAGCGTTTTCAAGTATTCAAACCACCTTTCTATCATTTTCACAACATCTCTTTGGGGTACGTTTGGCAAGTATTATTATGTCACTAAAGCTCAGTAAGGTACAATATCTGGCCTGAGGTCACATGGTAATAAGGTAGCAGAGCTGGGCAGAGAGCCAAGATGTTATCAGCCTCATTCAGTGCCCTTTCCACAAACCACACCTGCTCCAGTTTTCACAGGGATTATGTTGTCTATGGGGGCAAATGTTTTATTTAGTGTATTTTTAAAAATTTTTTTCTAGAAATCTTTCAAACTATCTTTACTAATTTTGTCTCATATCTGTGTCACAAAGCATATAAATTATGTTTATAGTTTATAGCATAAAGCATAAAGTTAAGGCCCATCTGTCTAGTTAAAGCAATTGATAGGTCAAAATGAAAAATTAATAGATTGTGTTTGCTTTATCCATTTTTTTTTCCTCAGCATAATGTTGGTTTATTCAACAGATTGCTAGTTTTGCTTTAAAGAGAATCTGAGCTGCCAGCCAATGCCCCTAACTAGCCTCTAGGCTGCCTAGAAAAAAAAAAAACCTCCCCATGGCAGATGAAATAAGAATATGTTCAGAAAACTTGAGGTTGGAGGTGGAGGAACAGACAATGAAAAGCAAAGACGGGAGACAGAGAGCAGCTGGGTCACATAAAAGGTAGTGCCTTGTGCCTTCCATGGGAAAGGGTGTTATTTAAGCACCCACCAGGGTGAAATGTAGGTTTCCTCTTCCTGTTTGAGGCTTCCACCACCCAGGTTCCCAGAAAGCTAAGGGAAATCACAGTATCAGCACACATAGAAACAGATGCAGAGGACAAGTGGGCATTATACATACCAGCTGATCAATCCCACCCTAGAGAGAGGGTCCATAAACCTGGCTACTAAACACACAAAGCAATAACCACATTCCCAGAACCGCCTTGAATTCTAAACAGCAGTTAGTCCTGGGTAACTTTGAGAGATATCTTTCTTATCGATACACACATACACACACGTTAAAAAGAAGGAAGAAAAAAACACTCATTACTTGACACAGTTCATTGAATTTTTTAAAAAATAATTTCCTGTACATGATTCTATTTTGATGACATACAATAGTACCCCAAAACCTTGTACAAAAACAAGGCAATAAATAATTATTGAATGAGTCAATCAACATTACTTTTAACCTTTTACGTGATTACATATATTCCTTTGAGTAGTGTAACAAGGAGTACAAGTTAGTTCACTTTAATTTACCAGGAGCATTTTATCAAAAGAGCCATCTTCATAGGTGAATGAATCATAAAAGTAGAAGATAAAATGCATAGATAAAAGCTAGGATATTATTAAAATGTTCTTCTATCATATCAAGAATCCTATAACCTGTGGCAGCCAAAAGCAATCAAAAATATAGAATTTAAAATACAGAATAAACTTTTAATGAAGGACATTCATAGGCAATTTTTTATCCATTTTTTTTATCCTATGTGACATCATAGGGCTCACAGGATTTTCTCCATCTATTCTTTTAGTGACTAACTCATCTATTCTTTTAGTGACTAACATAATTTTAGAGTTTAAATGGATAAATGTTGAAGTGAGAAAGAGGATTCAAGTAAATTTGATAAAGGATTTCAGTGCTTCTGTGCCTGAGAAGAGAATTTTGGAATACTGAGGTCCTGACTTAAATTAAAATTCACACGTTCATAGTCACAGGAAGGATTTAAGTTACCATACAAGGGATGTAAAAAAATAAATAAAATAATCATGGTAAAACACTAAAAAAAAAAAAAAAAACCCAAGGGATGTAAAAACCTAAGTTTAAATATATCAGAGCTAACCAAAAGAAAGAAGCCAGTCTTGGGGCACCAGGATGACTCAATCTGTTGAGAGTCTGACTTCGGCTAGGCTCAGGTCATGATCTCGTGGTTTGTGAGTTCCATCTGTGCTTGGGCTCTGCACTGACA
The DNA here is from genome assembly GCF_023721935.1 of Panthera uncia. Lineage (NCBI taxonomy): Eukaryota > Metazoa > Chordata > Mammalia > Carnivora > Felidae > Panthera > Panthera uncia. Next base: position 40,321,600 of record NW_026057586.1, on the reverse strand, counting down.
GTGTAGTGCCTGCTTGGAATTCTCTCTCTCTCTCTCTCTCTCTCTCTCTCTGTCCCTCCCCTGCTTGTGCTTGCTCTCTCTCTCTCAAAATAAATTAAAAACTTAAAACAAACAAACAAACAAAGAAGCCAGTCTTTTCAGGTTAAAAAGTATGAATAACACCAATTCACCATAACCAATAAGGAATGCCCCAGAAATGCAAAAACCTAGGCAAGTTATTAGCATAACCCAACATATTAGACCAAAGAAAAGAAATTTAGTATATTTTTAAGTAGGTGATTGTATAAATATACTACAATTTGATTACCTATCCTATTATTTGTGAATGAACATTGCTTTGCAATTGGATCCAATTACAAATAAAACTAGTATAATGCACACATTATAAACTATTATAACGCACACATATTTGTGCATTTCTGTTGGCTATATTCCTACTAGTCAGAATTCTTGCTTCATGATATGAGTGTGCTCAGATTTCACAAATAATGGCAACTATTTCCCCAAAATGGTTCTATCAATTTACATTCCCACTAGTAGGGTTTGAGAGCTCAAGTTCCTTATGTTCTCACCAACACTTGGTGTAATCAACCCTATAAATATTAGCATTCCAGATAGAATGTAGTGGTGCCTCATCTTGGTTTTAATTTGCACTTTCCTAAGGACTACCAAAAAGATTGAGCAATTTGTCATAAATTTATTGGCATACAATATCTTGTATAGAGGCTAGAAAAACATTTGATACAATTAAGCAATTTCTGATGTTAAAACTCTTCATAAAATAGGGATAAACAGAAATGTTCTTATTTTTAAAAGACCAAGAAGCATCAGTATGATTAATATAGAATTATCCTCATTCAAAATCATGAAAAAGACATGGACTGGCAAGAATTAAGCAATGCACTTGGATGAGAATATGAAGAGGTAAAAGTAGTGGAAAGAAAGTGAGAAAAATTATTGTTATTCATAGGTTTGTGACTACCAGAAAGTACTAACTGGAAAACCTGTTTCTTCTAATAGGATAGATCAGTAAAGAGCCAATGAAAACAATATATGCACACTTATCCAGTTCAGCATGGAGATTAATTCCTAGGAATCAGAGCTCTAACAGTTAGTTATATGAGGTTCTATAGTTCCTATGGAGAAGTATTTTAAGTATTGTACTGAAGCAATTTTTCAATCCTCGCAGCTTTTAGCAATATTTAAGATGTCCCTCAAAATGTCAAAAGAAAAAACTCCTACCAATCCTCTAATTTTCTGCTTCCTCAAGCAGTTCCTTGAAAGTATCACAAGTTTCCAGAAAATCTGTCTTCTAACCTAGCTTCTGGTCCTCCTTTTTCCTTTGTAGTAGATAAAGCACTGTGTAGCACCAAAACTTTGTTAGTCGGTTTATGTCAAAATTATTTACTAGAGCTCAAAATGCAGCTTAAAGCAGAGAAAACAACACCCATTGTAGAAACACTCATCTCAGGAAGGCTGGGACATCACTCACTGGTTATGTTTGGTAGCAGGTAGTCCTCTAGAACCTCATGGGCTGAGCATGTGATGGCACTCGGAGCATAGAGAAAAAGCCTATTAACAGGGCAATATGATGTATTATTAAATATGTAAATGTACTGTTATTCATATAGCATATTCTATCTTTGAAAATATCATAAGGACAAATAGCAAATGGGAAATGTAATGTACCTAACTATATTACAAAATGGATAAAATTCAATCAACTCATCCCAAATATTAACCTGTGAGTTAACCGCAGCCCAACTAGCTGGGGCATTATCAGAGCCTAATTGACCTAGGGGAGAGGGAATACCAAATTCCAGTCAGCTCTAGCCTTCCATGTGGCCTAAGAGAATATCCAGTTCCAGCCTAAGACATCAGTTGATCTATCAAGTTCCCAAATTGATCTATAGATTCAGTGCAATCCCAATAAAAATCCCAGCAGGTTGTTTTATGGATATCTACACACTGATTATAAACCGTGTATGAAGAGTATACCTCTGTCTCAAAATAAGTAAATAAACTTTAAAAAAAAAAAAAAAGTAAGAAATGTGTAAAGGAAAGTGTGCTTTTCTGATTAAAACAATTGCCTTGGGGCGCCTTGGTGGCTTAGTCCGTTGAGCATCAGACTTCAGCCCAGGTCATGATCTTGCTGTTCTCAAGTTCAAGCCCCGCATCGGGCTCTGTGCTGACAAGCTCAGAGCCTGGAGCCCACTTCAGATTCTGTGTCTCCCTCTCTCTCTCTGACCAGTCCCCACTCTCAATCTGTCTCTCTCTCTCTCTCTCAAAAATAAACATTAAATAAATAAATAAATAAATAAATAAATAAATAATTTGCTTCCAGAAAAAATGGAGACCCAAAAGAAATGAGAAATGGAATGGATGGTGGTGCCTAGGTGGCTCAGTCAGTTAAGCGGCCAACTTCAGTTCAGGTCATGTTCTCATAGATTGTGGGTTTGAGCCCTGTGTTGTAGCGGGGGCCCGCTTGGGATTCTCACTCTCTTTTCACTTGTTCCTCCCCTACTCATGCTTTCTCTCTCTCTCAAAATAAATAAATAAACTTAAATAAATAAATATGTGTGTGTGCACACGTGTGTGCATATGTGTGTGTGTATATATATATATATATATACATATGTGTATGTATATATGTGTATATATACACATATATGTATATATGTGTGTGTGTATATATATATATATATATATATATATATATATATATATATATAAATGGGAAGGATGGATGAATTCAGTATTACAATGATGTGGACTCTCCCCAAAGGTGACCGTGAATGCTGGAGAATGACCAAGTTAAAGAGTTACAGTCACTTATCCCAAAAATAAATGGTTTGAGACAGGACACACAGCAGTAAACGTGCTTCCAAAGCAAAGGACAACTCCCTATCTATATATATCTATACATATAACCAATTATGTTCCTAGCATTCTTCATCTGACAAGCATGAAAAATATGGTTATTGTCAAGGTGAGAAAAAAGATTAATCTATCCTTAAATAAATGAAGTCTTTCTTCAGGAAGAGGTAAGGTAAACAGGAAGTATTTCCAGACTAGTCAGCTAAAGCGTCTGAGGTGGAGAAGGTCAGCTCTCATAAGCAAGACTTGCCTTCCTAGGTGGAAATGCTTGCACTTGGCGTGATACCCCTTTGCTTACCCAGAGCACAGGTGTGTACAGACAATACTAGACACCTTTGAACACACTAACCTCCTCAGGACTACGTGTACTAGATAGGGAATGATTGTTCAGTGTCTCTCCAGACTCCACAGCGACTTGGGAGAGCCAGTGTACTAAGGAGAGGATATGAAGTGACTTCAGGTAGAGTCCTTGGCTATACGATCTTCACCCCTGGTCAAATGAAAAGCATCTGTCGGGCTTTTGTTCACATAATTTGCAGCAACTGGCAATTATTACTGAGTTATAATTGGTTTTGCCTCTGGTCCTGCTGTGAATTTTCTTCAAATAACTTCCATTTTAAAAAGTCCTTATTTTTGCTGTATGATAAAGATAGCTTAAAATCCCACCTTACCAAAACAATATGCATTAACTGTGAAACTGATAGTACAAAACAACAAATAAATTTTACTCCACCACATTTGACATACCGGTCATCCCCAGACCCCATAAGTCTTTAAACGGTTAATGGTAGAATAATCTTAGCAATGTGAATTGCGTTGTGATTAATAAAGACATTTAATTTTAAACATTCCTGATTGAGTTCTGGGTCTGCTTGTAAAATAACCTTAAAATCTCTTGGGAGCCTTTATCATGTATGGCAGTTCTGAAGAACCATGCTATGCAGTGGAGAGGGAATACTGATCTGATGAAATAGAAGTCTCATTAAAATAAGGTGGGAATGACTTTTTTCCTACTTCTAAGAAAAACCTTTCTGGTAAGCCCTTCTCCACTCCCACAGAGAGAGGGGCTAAAACAGTAAAAGGAGACATGTAGCAGGAGGTAACTTGTTATAAAAAGGCTAGGCTGGCAAAAGGTGATTTCCAGTTTAACCGAATGAAATAAAAATAGCTCTTCAGGGGCGCCTGGGCAGCTCAGTCAGGGTTAAGTGTCAGACTCCTGGTTTCCACTCAGGTCATGATCTCATGGTTGGTGAGTTCAAGCCCCACATCAGGCTCTGCACTCACAGGACAAGGACCCTGCTTGGGATTCTCTTCCTCTCTCTGCCTCTCTCTCTCTCTCTCTCTCTCTCTCTCAAAAATAAAGAAACATTAAAAAAAAAATAGCTCTGTCACCTCTTCCTCCTGAAATCAACTGTAAATAAGAGTAATACAAGAAAAATCTTCAATGATGCAAGAAAACACCTAAGATTCTGAACAGTTACATATGAAGGAAGCCTGGGAATATTGTCATGGAGAATGCTGGAAGAGGATCCCTACTCAGACCGTTTGGGACAGAGCTCTTGGAGCCCTTGGAAGGAGAGGTGATAGCTAGGCTGCCTGAGGGGCTTCTCTCACCTCTTCTGTCATGTGGCAGGGGAAGTGTCCAACCAGCAAAGCACAGACGCACTATGTCCGTAAGAAGCAGTGTATCATGGGGAGGCAAAACCCTGGATGACCTGCAACCCTGAGCTGCCAGCTTCTAGAAACTGCACAGTTGTGAAAGCTAAGGCAAAGGGAAACATCCTGGAAAATTGTATCATATAGAGATTCGTGAAAAACCAGTGCAACTGCTAAGCTGGATAAGAATTACGCCACAGGGCAAAGTGGTAAACACTTTCTCAGGCAGCATCTTGTAATGCAGCCGTTCCGCGGGGGCGCTCCCTGGCCCTTACCTGCTACTCCACTGGGAATAACTCCATTCCAAACAGAAATAGTCAAGAAGGGGCCGCCATAAAACACAAGAAAAACAAGAGGAAAAAGGACATGATGTAAGGTAGGCAGATAACCACACACCAGAAAAATTATACCATAAATGAGATCAATATAGATTTTTTTTAATTCCAAAGAATTTTTATACACACATACACACTTACCTGGGATAAGTGTAGAGAATTTTACAAGAGCTCAAGGAAGCAGGTGCAAAATAAACCGGCAGAGCTCAGGAGAAAAATGAAAGAGAAGAATAATACCATTACAAAAATATCCATATGGAGAGCAGAAATAAATGAATAACAGATACTGGTGAAAATACAATCAGAGGTGTGAGGTAACAGGCTTGAGAAAACTGAGCAAAGTGAAATAGTAAATGAAAAAGTAGATGTGAAAGACAGGTGATAGATGTGTTAGTTTAGATGGGGGATTCCTTTCATGTATGCATATATCAAACCACCATGATGTACACGTTAAAGATACTATAATTCTGTTAATTAAACCTCAATAAAGCTAATATTAAAAAAAGATGCCAGCAGAATTCATCAGGTATTTGGTATTGCTGAAGAAGAAAACAGAATAAATGCAACAGAAAAAAAATTCAAAAATATAGTTGAACAAACTAAAAACAAAGAATATCTCTCTATTCATTATAGATTTTTTTGGCTTTGTTTATTCCTATCAAGTCTTGCATTTGATTAATCAAGTTTGATTTCATTGCCTTTTCTCCTTTACTGTTTCCTACATTCTATTTCTATTACTTTATTGATTATCCTCAAATTTTTAACATGCATATTAAAATTTTAATTATTGTTTTAAATATTTATTTTGAGAGGGAGAGGGAAAGAGAGAGAGAGCAGAGAAGTGGCAGAGGGAAAGACAGAGAATTCCAATCAGGCTCCACACTCAGCACGGATCCCAACATGGGGCTCAATCCCACCACCCTGGGATCATCACCTGAGCCTAAATCAAGAGTCGAACACTCGAATGACTAAGCTACCCAGGCGCCCCCAAATTTTTATTATTCTTAAGTAATTCTAAAATTATCAGTGTCTCCTCAAAGATCCAAAGCAATTTAACTTTTCTCCAAACAGCCTACATTCCATATAATATGCCATGCCTACCATTTTATCTTTATTGCTTTAAACCCCATCAAATTTCTTTATTTTGTTTTTTTTTTTCAAATTCTCATTTAAATTCTAGCTAGTTAACATATAGTGTGATATTGGTTTCAGGTGTAGAATTTAGTGATTCATTGCTTACATACAGCAGCCAGTGCTCCTCCCAAGAAGTGCCCTTCTTAGTACCCATCACCCATTTAGCCCATCCCATCACCCACCTCCCCTCCAGCAACCCTCAGTTTGTTCTCTATCATTAAGAGTCTCTTATGGTTTGTTTCTCTCTCTCTCTCTCTCTCTCTCTCTCTCTCTTTTCCCTTTCCTTATGTTCATCTGTTTTGTTTCCTAAATTCCACATATGAGTGAAATCATATGGTATCCAAATTCTTTTTTTTTTAAATTATAGTTGCTGCAGCTTTTAGGATTAATACTTCTGTATTTTTTTCTAAGATGTTTTATCCATTTCTCTTCTTACCATGGCTTCTTACATCAGCTGTTTCATCTAAGTTCATTTTCCTTCTTGCTCAAATACATCCTTTATAGTTCTTACAGCAAGAGTCTGTGGTCTTAAACCCTCAATCATTGTGTGTATAAATACGACTTTACTTTGCCCTCAGTACTAAATGATTACTAGCCTGGCATAGAATTATAGGTTGACAATTATTCTTCCTTCAGCCTTTGAAGGAATTGTGTCATTGTCTTATGGTACCTATGGTTGCTATTTGACTGATTATCATTCTTTACTAGATAATTTTCCCTCCATCACCATTACAATTTTCTCTCTTTGGGGATGTTCTGTGGTTTCATTATTATGTGTTTGAAATATGTTTTTATTTAGACTGCTAGGGAATCAGTGTGTAATGCCTTTCTTAAATTATGAAAAATTTGCAGTCATCAGTTCTCTGAATATTGCTTATTCCCCATCCTCCCTATGTGCTTCTTCAGGAATTCTGTTTGGCATATGTTGAATCTTCCCATTCCCCCTGCCTGTCTTTTAATTTCTCCTGTGGTTTTCCATCTCTTCATCTCTGAGTTAGAGCCTCAGCAGTACTCAATTCAGTTATTGCATTGCTTCTCTGTTCTTCTTATTGATCTTTTCAATGTGTTTACAATGGAAGGGATGCCCCTGTCTTGTGAACTCAGAGACCATCGTACAGGAGGTTGAAGGCTTAAGTCAACATGTTCAAAGTGCATGCCATGTCCCAGAAGGCAAATAAATACAGACTAATCAACACTGATCAGTATACTCAGTACACAGCAAAAAAGAAAGAGTCTCTTCTGGACATCCAAGCAAAAAAGATCAAATCATTACAGCAAGGAAAACAATTAACTGGATCCAGACTTCTCCACAGGGGTGTTGAATTCTACATTAATTTCCAGAAGTCACCAGGGAGAAAAAATATCATGCAATAATTTTATATCCAAAGAAATTATTGCTTAGCATAAAGGCAACAGATACTTTCAAACATGGAAGAAGTCAAATAGCATGCTTCCCATGAACCCCTTCTTGAAAAACCTTCTGTACAGAGAATGTCAGCTAGCAAAGAACTGAATAAAGAAATGACAGTAAAGGAATGATGTAATCATTGAGTCAATGCAGACTACTATCAACTAATAAACTCCATTACCAAAACAATAGAACAGAATATAAATTCAGAACTAAATGAATATAGGAATTCAATATATATATTAAAGTGCTCTTTTGAAGTCATAAGAATGGGCAAGATTAGTCATTAAATGGTGAAGGAACAATACTAACATCTGGAAGGAACTAGATCTGCTTAATTTTTTACACTAAAAATGCCCAGTGTTCGAAGCTTTAAACATGAAAATATAAGAACTGACATTGCAAAACTACTAGAAGAAAACAAGACAAATCTCTTGACTGTCTCAGAATGGGGAGGGTATTCCTAACAAAGACGTTAAAAGAAATGATTGAGAACTGTTACCAAGCAAATATACATTTTCTTCATTGGAAATATTCCATAAGCAAAGTTAAAAATCAATGACAATCTGAAAACAAGTATCTGAAATGCATGAAAGAGACAAAGGATTAATTTCTTTAATATATAAGTGCTCACATATTAATAAGAGATGGAAAAAAGGAACTTTCTGGGAAAAAATAGTTTAAAAAAATAGAAAGTTGTTAAGCTTTTACTCACAATTTTTAAGATGCAAGTTAAAATGACAATGAAATACCATCTTTCACTTATGGGTTTGGTAAGGAATTAACTGTATTGGCAAGATACTATCACAGGCAGTATAAATTAATACAATTGGCTAATATTTTAAGTGTTTATAGTCTTTGGTATAGCAGTTACTATTTTTTTTTAATGTTTATTTATTTTTGAGAGAGACAGAGACAGAGCATGAGTCGGGAAAGGTAGGGAAAGAGGGAGACAGAATCAGAAGCAGGCTCCAGGCTCCGAGCTGTCAGCACAGAGCCAGACATGGGGCTCCAACTCACAGACTGGACAGTGATATGATGACCTGGGCCTAAGTCAGACGCCCAGCCAACTGAGCCACCCAGGCACCCCTGGCAATTACTATTTTTTAAAACTTATTCCATGCTTTTACTTACAAATACGTGCAAATATATAAACACAAGGTATATGTTTGCATCAGTGTCATAAACAGGAAAAAACCTAACTGCCAACATTAAGGAACAGGTAAATAAATTACAGCAGGTGTGATTGAAAATTACATTTATAAAGACCTAAGGTAGATTTCATGTGAGCTGAGATCCTGACATCTAACCTCCAGAAAATTGCATAAATGCTGCCCCCATTTATATCTTTAGGATTCCACCAGGCCACATTCATACTGGATCATCTGAGTTTTCAAAGGACACTGTTTATAAATTCATGTGGGTGGGGTGGAGAAACCTCTAGAGATAATGCAAGGCATGGTAACCATAGACTTGGAAAGATGAAAGAAAGGCACAGTTACCAGAATTGGAATGATAGAGTAGTTGGAGAGTCACCAATGGGACCTTAGGAAGGCAGACTGAGGCCCCACCTCTCTCTTCTCCCCCTTAGATCTTCCAACATGAAGCCAGAGGTGAGCAAGTCTGTGGATTAATCCCTAATGGAGCTCTGAGCAGGGAAAGAGAGGTAGAGAGTGTATCTGGGAAATGGGTGAGATATAGCACTCTATGTTTTGGAAAGAGAGTATACTCATACTTACATACCCAAGAATCTGGCATGAGGGGCCTTTGAGAAAGAGAGCCATGGGAATGGGGATCTTTGAAATATGAGGTGGAAAGAAATCAGATTTTCTCTGGATTGTTTATTTAACTGTTGAAATTTTTATAACCTTATGCGTGTATTATTTTTTTGATTTAAAAAGCAGCTGGTGGCAGAAATTCTTTTAGGGAGAATACGCTTGTTTAGCAAACATCTTGGGAAGTCATTCTAGCTGAAGAAAAAGAGGTCTGAGAAGCAAAAGAGAGAGAAAGAATTTGAAGAATAATTTGAAGAGAGTGAGGGAACCCAGCAATGAGTAGAAAGCAGGAAGTGAGGATTTTTTTTTTTTTAAATAAGCTCTACCCCTAACATAGCGCTCAAACTCACAATCCTGAGATCAAGAGTACATGGTCGACTGAGTGAGCCAGCCAGGTGCCCCAAACAAGTGAAAAATTTGAGGAAAGATACAGGGGGCACAGGAAATGCTGGATAGCTAAGACCTAAGGAGAAAAAAGGACCAGAATGACACAGAACTCTAAGAACATGCTCTCTAATACCCAGTTTTGTATTACCCCAATTCTTCAGAAAAACAAGCCATATTCACTGCTTGTACTTATGGTATGTGGTTAGAATGGGTGGGAGAGATTAAAGGGATAGGACTCTGTTTCCTGTTTGGGCTGTTTTAGGACCGAGAATAAAGAAGAATTACAGTTGGACAGACACACAAAAAATGCATTTCATCCAAAGCCGGAAATTGGGACAGAATCTGACTTGGAAAAGCATAAGCCCCTAGAAAGTCTTCAGCAATGTAGGAGGGATGCTGATTTTTGCCATATTTGAGGTCAGAGACCAAGCCAATGTTAAGAAAAGAGTGAGCCTAAACAGCTAGAGCTCTAGGATGCCTGGGGAGCTGTGTGATATATATAGAACTCGAGGAGAGGCAAATAAATGTATTCAAGGACAGGTCTGACTCAGGTATTCCGCAAATGTCTAAGAATTCATATGGAGGAATATGTAAAGCTCTGAGCTCAACTGCTTTGCATTGGCTCTTTTTCATATCAGCAGGGTTAAGAGGTTTATATTCTGGGAATTGATAGCCAGTGTGTTGTGATTCAGAAGAGGCTATCAGACTTTTTCCATCATAATAAATCATATAGCCAGGCCTGGAATTTTAATCCTTCTTTGTTGTTTCTATTTTCTGCAAAAACAACATTAATGACAGCAACAAAAACTGAATGTAGAAAGCTGGCCCTAGAAAATTCTTGGGGTAAATGATACATAGACTATCAAGTACACATAATAATAATAATTCATGATAATTTTACAATTAATTACTAATCTGAAGAATTTAAAGGGCTTCAAGATATAGACAAATAATAGAATCAGTTAAGCAAACCCAAGATCTTTCATAAAACAGCACAGAACGTCTTTTTTTATTTCAAAAGAAGTCCTGTATATATTCTCAGTACAGTCGTTGTTATGCCTTTTCCAAATATTTGTACTCATAAATAGGTATTTGGATATGGCCTTCTTTTTTTTAATAAATTGCATTATTGAAATATATACGCCACATAAGTGCCAAAAAAAAGTGAAACATTTTTTCAAGTGGATGTAGGATATTTACAAAAACTAACAAAACATATGATTAACAAAACTGGATTTATTTTTCTAAGATTGATGACAGATAGCATCTTTAGAAGACATAATGTGTAGGCTTTTGCTCTCTCCTGACCAACATATTTGTGACTTAACCAGTTGGTTTAGGGACGCAGGCCGTGGCCATTGAAGAGGGTTTTTTTCTGTTTGTTTGTTTGTTTGTTTGTTTGTGTTTTCCATATTAAAGCTAAGCAACCCCTAATGACCTCATTTGTCACATACAATAATCAACTGGGCTGACTGGCCCAGAGTTTTGGGGACATGAAAAGAGTCACATGATTAGTAATTAATTTGCCATTTGAAAGAGGTATAAGAGATGTGTAGAGAAATGTACGTAGGCATACAAAGTCAAATCTTTATAGTTATAACACTATATTAATATTCTATTCCCCTACCAAAAGAATTGGCCATAGACTGTCATTTAAAATTCATGATACAACACAATACCAAATCAGTCAAATAAGATAAATAAGACAAAAGTCAAGTAATAAATATGGTCCTATATGAATATAGCTTTTCTCAGTTTATAGATGGGAATATAAAGTTGAGCTGACTTCAAACTCCAATCTTTTTACTACCTTGTAAAATATATGTGACTTAGCATATTTGAGTCTGATATTTTTTCTTAACTCCTAACAAATTAATGAGGATAATGAAAGTACTTACACGTTAGAGTACATTAAAAGTTATTATCTAAAACTTGGCTCTAAGGCAGGGAAAGTGAAGGTACACTTTCAGTATCCTACTGGGCATTGTTTAGCCAGCCTATCCACGGATTATTTCGTGAGCTAAGGTAACATTTCTTTGTTTGATTTTCATACAGACCTTTGTGTTTGACTTGTACATAAATTAAGATCTTAGACTCTGTGAAGTGGTATGTTAATTTGAAGGTAGACACAATGGAACTGCAAGTAATTTCTGTCAGGTGGAAAAGATAGCTCCAAAGAAAAGATATTTTTTTTACTGCCCTCAAGATCAGTCTTATTCTGTTGTCTTATGTGTCTGTAAATACCCAGTTCCTCAAAATGCTTTTTGAACAGCTTTATTATGTTGTTGATTTGCTCATTAATGAGTTAATAAATCTTTAGTATATATTGATTCTATATTGGAATGAGAATCATGTTTTTAGTTCCTTGAAATTTACAGAGACAGGTAGTAACAATGATTAAATAAGACAAGTATAGAACACAGTAAATGCTCATAAACATTAGATTTCATGAAGTTTCACATCCTAATTCCTCCAACCTTATAAAAAATATAATGCTGGGGGCGCCTGGGTGGCTCAGTCGGTTAAGCGGCCGACTTCGGCTCAGGTCATGATCTCGCGGTCCGTGAGTTCGAGCCCCGTGTCGGGCTCTGTGCTGACAGCTCAGAGCCTGGAGCCTGTTTCAGATTCTGTGTCTCCCTCTCTCTGACCCTCCCCCATTCATGCTCTGTCTCTCTCTGTCTCAAAAATAAATAAACATTAAAAAATATATATATAATGCTGTTCACAGGGGAAACACACACAGATGACTGTATAAATGTATTAGATGTATATATACACATATATGTACATGAATTATATGTATAAAATTAATGTATATATCATATACATAACACATTTACTATCAAGAACCTTATGCAACTTCAAAAGAATCTCTGTATATTTCCATATTTCCTATTACTCACATTAATGTCTTCTAGAAACTTTAATGGTAATAACCAATAACAATATGCTCACGCCTGTTTTAGGCTTAGTATCCCTTAGCTGAAAGTACATAAACAGACCTAGTGAGAAACAATAGCAGCATCATTAAGATAAATCTGAGGACTCTACTAATGCGGGAGGAGAAGCTTTCTGGGTGTTCCGTGAGAACTCTAAAACATTAACCATGTTCACATGCTTAAATTGCAAGAGTTGCCTATCGATTAACATCTATGTTGAGTGGACACTTCCTCGTGCACCTTGGTATATACCGGGGAGGTGGATGAAAGGAAGAAGGAAAACACAGAGAAACATAAACAGTCACTGCTTGTCTGTGTTTTTTTTCTCTTCGTAAGAGTGGCTGCATAGCACAGTATCTAGGAAACCACTTTCCTTGCCAATAAGAATCTGAAAGTCCATTTTTTTCTGAACTTTTTACTCAGAGACCCAAAATGATTAACCAGACCCTTATCTGTGAGAAATAGTTAATTGATTTATTTTTACATTTCTTGTTTTTAAATAGTTAATGCCACTGAGGAAACCAGTGTTTTTCCTCTTTAATAAAATATTCACTGATGTTCCAAGACACCATAGTGTTAGAACTTAGTAAAATATTTCACTAGTACCTATAACCCAAACAAGGTTTCTGGCTTGAACGATGATCATTTTATTAATTTCTCACTCATAGATGTTGATCAACTGGCCTCATTAAGAGTTACAGCTTTGACCACAATAAAAAATGTGGGCACAGAAATTTGTATTCCTCCCTGTTCTAGATGAAGAGGTTAATTTATGAGCTAAGTTAAACATGTTCCACCTGTAATTTAGAATGTTTGAAAAGAGTAAGCTCAGGAAAGAAATGAATAAAACATTTTTCACAGTAGTAAATTATTTAAATGGTATTAATTAATTTAAGCCTCCTCAGAAGTTTCCTTGACATTGTCATTTAAGGACAGGAGCTTTAGGCAGCTTCTTATTTTAATATTTTCCCCCAATTATGCATGGTTCATAATAGACTCATTATGAAAATTTGAAAACAGAACTGTATTGAGTCTCCAATACAACAGTATACTGGCTCTGTAGTTTATCAGACATTATACTTATATGCATACATGTAATATAATATTCTACATAGCATATATGCTATATATTATATTACATATATGATATGCATTAAAATAAATGAGATCATATTAAACCTGATCATGCTTTAACTTGACCTTTCACTCAACAGATGATGGGATTTTTTTTTTTTTTTTTTTTTGGAAAGCATCACATAACACGGAAAACTTTATTCATGCACACTGTTCCAGACAAAGGCAGGCTCACTTTAGCATGCTGTCATCTTGGGCGTCTGCCAGTTTTCTCTCATTCCGTTTCCATTCGTCCTGCTTCTTTTTCTCCTCAGCTGCTATCCTCCTTTCCTCTTCTGCCCAAGGTTTCAGGTAACCTTGATGAGCGGAGAGACCTTCACCAGTGGCACCAGCTTGTCCGTAACCTTCATGCCCCAGATTATGGGCATTTGTCAATGTCAGTTAATATCACTCTACATTTTGATGGCTATATAGTACTCCTTCACACAGATTTATCATAAAGTGCTTTAATGCACTAAGCAAATTTCAGTTTACATTACTTACGCTCATGTAAATTTAGTAATTACCCTGCTGCCAATGTCCAGCTTATACATGTTTAGATTCATAAGGCCCAGCATGGGACTCACCATATTTTTAAGAGTGTTCAGAAGAGATTCTGATACAAGCCAAATTTTGAGAAACACTTAGTTCATAAGTTTCTTTTTGATGCACATGTAGTTCTATTTGTTTATGCAAAACATTGGGAAAAAATGATACCTGAAAACAAAAGAAATAGAAAGTTAGAAAGAAATCTTTCTCTCTCTCTCTCTCTCTCTCTCTCTCTCTCTTTATTCTTTTCCACATTTCTTCTTCATTTCACCCCAACCTCTGACCTTCCCACTTATTCCATGGAAGGAAAATAGTAAAACATATTAAATAGAGTTTTGGGGAAAAAATAAAAAGTTAAGAGAAACTATGACAAGAAAGGAGTTCAGTAGCAGATATTGGGAGATATTGGCAGAAGGAAATACAAAATAATATCAGAAAGCAAAGGATGCATTTATTCAATTAATATATTTAATTAGAAAGATGCAAAATGGTGGTGGAAGAGAAACCATCCTCTGGTTTGGGAATAAGCAACTGAAGAAGGATAAGATCAGGTTTGTCATTCTAGATGCATCATTATGAAATAGGAACTCCTATTTTAAATACAATTTTCATTTCATCAGGGTTTCTACCTGTGTACGTAATCTGAAAAACTGTTGCAAATTTACCTTTAAGCAGTAAAGGTGAATGGGATGATCCCTAGATCTAGTGCTCTCGCTTTACTCTCTGGCTGGGTGGTCTCTGACAAGTCAGTCTCTCTTGCATCAGCTTCCTAGCTTGTAAAATGTATGAGCTAGATTAGATTAATCAACAGAAACCTTCACCTCTAATATTCTTTAATTCCATGAGAGAGCAATTTATTTCATTTCGTCATTAACCTCATTTCAGAAAAAGAGCCTTTTCTTTATTCTAATTTAAAAACCCATGGGCACTGGGATATGTGACAATGAGCATTAACAGCCTGTAAATATACATCCCACTGGAATCTTTCTCATCTAAGGTACATTAGATACTATTTGTCATTCTGAAACACAGAGGGCCAAAGAGAATTCATTAATTATAGAAGGGTTTTAATACTTCAATGAAAATCAATCCACAAAGACATTAGTAGGAAAATGATGTCTCTAGGATATCAACAATTTAAAACAAGTTCTAGGCAAGTAGAAAATTTAGGTTCAAACTCAAAGACTACCAACAGCAACTCAGGGACTTTTCATCTTTAAGAGGTAAGAAATGTTTGGGGCACCTGGGTGGCTCAGTTGGTTAAGTAGCTGACTCTTGGTTTCGGCTCAAGGTCACGATCTCATAGTTCGTGAGTTCAAGCCTTGCAGAGGGCTCTGTGCTGACGGTGCGGGATCTGCTTGGGATTCTCTCTCTCCCCCTTCACTCTCTGCCCCTTCCTTGCTTGCCCTTTCTCTCTCTCAAAATAAGTAACTAAACTTTAAAAAAAAAAAAAAGAAAGAAATGTGTAAAGGAAAGTGTGCTTTTCTGATTAAAACAATTGCCTTGGGGCGCCTTGGTGGCTTAGTCCATAGAGCATCAGACTTCAGCCCAGGTCATGGTCTTGCTGTTCTCAAGTTCAAGCCCCACGTTGGGCTCTGTGCTGACAGCTCAGAGCCTGGAGCCTGCTTCAGATTCTGTGTCTCCCTCTCTGCCCCTCCCCTGCTCATGCTCTGTCTCTCTCAAAAATAAACATTAAAATTAAAAACTAACTAAATAAATAATAAACATTAAAAAATAATAATAAAATAAAACAATTGACTTGTCTTGTCAGGACAAAACCAAACCACACAAGTATAAAATGAGGAAAGACTGCATAGACTGAAATAAACATCAAGTAAGTGACAAATATTTGAATATCAGTGAACCATAAACTGTTATAAACAAGCAATGCTGTGATCTCACAATATCAGATGGGAAGTCCTGCCTACTCACCTGCTTAATGTCTTACCACAACTCCCCTTCTAGTGGGTTGAATGGTGGCCCCCCAAAGATATGCCCTCCCAGAACCCGTGAATGTGACCCTATTTGCAAAAAACATTTTTGGAAATGTAACATGCATTGTTCTAAATCCAATGAAGTGTGCTTATCACAGAAGAAAAGATGTGAAGACAGGGGCAGAGATGGAGTGGTGTCTATAATGCAAGGATTGTTAGCAGTCACCAGGAAGGAAATGAGCATCCATTGAATGGATACTTCCTCCAAGCCACGGGAGGGGGGAGCCACCCCAGCTGACAGCTTGATTTCAGACTTCTGCATTTATGGCCTCCAGAACTGTGAGAAAATAAATTTTTGTTGTTTTAAGCCATCTAGTTTATGACAAGGTGTGACAGCAGCCTTAGGAAACAAATACACCCCTTTAAAAATACACAAGTGTCCCTTGAACAGCACAGGGGTTAGGAGTGCTGACCCCCCATGCAGTTGAAAATCTGCATATAGCTTTGACTCCCCCAAAACTTTAGGGCCCTGGGTGGCTCAGTCAGTCAAGCATCCGACTTCGGCTCAGGTCTTGATCTTGCGGTTCATGAGTTTTAGCCCCGCATGGGGCTCTGTGCTGACAGCTCAGAGCCTGGAGCCTGCTTCAGATTCTGTGTCTCCCTCTCTCTCCGCCTTTCCCCCGCTCGCACTCTGTCTCTCTTTCACTCTCTCAAAAATAAATAAACATAAGAAAAATCAAAAACTTAACTGCTAATAGCCTATGTCAACATTGACTGGAAGAATTACAATAACATAATAGCCAATTAACACATATTTTCTATGTCTTATGTATTATATACTATATTCTTACAATAAAGTAAGCTAAAGAAAAGAAACTGTTGTTGAGAAAATCATTGGGAAGAGAAAATATTTTATGGTCCTGTATTTATCAAACATGTCCGCGTATGAGTGGACCTGTGTGGTTGAAACCCCTCTTGTTCAAGGGTCAACTGTAGTTTCCAAAAATACTGATCTTCTCAGAGTTCTCTGAACACACTGTACACATGTACACATAATATAGTTCCCAAATCCTTTACAGATTAGGTGATGTTGGCCTAAGCCCACTTCCATGACCTGTAACAGGCAAAAACCATCCCCCTGGCATCCTGTGAATTCCCTTCCATGCTTAGTTCCTCATGGTCGGCGCTGCCATGTCACGTTGTGCAGGCTGTGTATTGCAGGTCATCTAGCCAGGGAGGTGCATGAGGGCTGCAGTCCACCAGCGCTCTGCCCTCAAAGCTGTGCACCCTGCTGTGGGAAGATTAAAAGGATATCCCCAATTGCCTTGGTCGTGCAAGGCCTCCTTTTTTGCACAAATCAGCGACCCAGTCCCAAAGAGATAATCTTTGTAAAATTTGTACAAAAATGACATAACATCAGCAGTGGTCTTGGTGGTTCTTTTTGTCTGTCCTCTTGCCCCTGGTCCCATAGTCTCAACTCTTCTCCAAGACTGGTATCCACAAATAATTCCCAAATATCAAGCATTTCTTAAGCCTAGGAAGATTTCTGAAGTTTGGGAGTAGCACAGAGGAAAGATTATGTCATACACATAACCCGCGACTTCACCATCATGTTCAATTTTTCCCTCATGTTACCCTCTCCTTTCCGAAATTCCAAATACTTATACACAACTCTGCTACTGATATAAGTCATCCCACCAACACTCTCTGTGTACCATATCCTGGGGAATAAGATTGTTTCCATCTTTTTTCACTATTTTAAATTTCTGAGCCTTTGAACATGCAGGACCTTGTGCTTAGAATCACTTTCTCTTCTTGTCCACCAGGTAAACTATTATTCATCTGTTTATCTTTCAAAACACATTTCAAAATGAAATAAATGGGATTATCAAAAAGTAAAGACTATATAATGCCCCTCCAAAATTTACCAGTCATCATCTATCTCCCACATTAGCCTCTTTTCTCACCTATATCTCCCCAGCTTGATAATAGCTCTTTGACAGGAGAACCCTGATTGGTTGTTCCCATTGTCCTGAATTTAGCTCATGCTCAAATGTTTGTTTCCTAAGCATTTTTTCTCATAACCAAATACCCTATGAGGATTATAATCACTTAAGTTTAAACACTTGCCATTTTCCAAAATCAGTAACATTAAAAGACTTATAAGCTCTGCTCATGGGGGTGCCTAGGTGGCTCAGTCTGTTGGGCATTGGACTCGATTTCGGCTCAGGTCATGATCCCAGGATTGTGAGATCAAGTCCTGTGTCAGGTTCCATGCTGAGCATGGATCCCACTTGGGATTCTCTCACTCTCTCTCTCTCTCTCTCTCTCTCTCTCAAATAAAATAAAATAAAATAAAATAAAATAAAATAAAATAATGTTTATTTAAAAAAAAAAACAAGTTCTGCTGATCATTACTTCTACTGATGATGTAGACATAGGCTATATCATGAAGTCTTTTTCATATCTACCATTGGATTTCTGCAATAGTGTGTGGTTGCCATTATTTTTGTACCTCTATGATACATCCTCTTTCCTTTTACTTTCCTGACATACCATCTTTCAGGAAAATCACTTTCACTTTCCCGTTCCTAATTCCCTTTGTTATGCTCACATTTGCATTCACTGCCCTATTTTTAAGGGCTTTTGGTGATGTTATGTTTCATCTGAATTTGATTTCTTTTTCTATTTTTGGCTCTTTTCCATTCCAAATTAACTTTGCCACTATGCAGGGAAAAGCATGTTAATAAGCCAATTTCATCTTGATAGGCTCAAAATGCAGTTATTATTTTGTAGGATATATTAGATTATTATCAATGAGTTTAAGCCCAAAAACATATGAAAAGAAACTTTTCTTTTATTTCCTCTATGTAGGCTGTAGCACTTTATTTTTTATTTATTAACAAAAGAGTGCATTTTTTCCATGCACTATTTTGTTCTCCCCGGATTCTTTCAAAATTGACATTCTTATCTAAACATAAAAATGAGGGGTGCCTGGGTGGCTCAGTTAAGTGTCCGACTTTGGCTCAGGTCACAATCTCACAGTCCGTGAGTACAAGCCCCACATCGTGCTCTGTGCTGACAGCTCAGAACCTAGAGCCTGCTTTGGATTCTGTGTCTCCCTTTCTCTCTGCCCCTTCCCCATCCACACACTGTTTTTCTCTCTCTCAAAAATAAATAAACATTAAAAAAATTTTTTGATATAAAAATGTTAATTCAGATGAAAATGTTACTTTTATTTAAATTTTTTAAAAATTTATGTTTAAGAGAGAGAGAGAAAGATAGAATAAGCAGGGTAGGGGCAGAGAGAGAAGGAGACAGAGGATCCAAAGCAGGCTCTGTGCTGACAGCAGAGAGCTTGATGTAGGGCTCAAACTCATGAACCTCGAAATAATGACTTGAGCTGAAGTCGGACACTTAACCTACTGAGCCATCCAGGTGCTCGGAAAATGTTACTTTTAAAATTTTAAGTTTATTATTAAGCATAGATCTTAAGTGCTTTATACACTTCATTATTGTAAAGCCCCATAAGGATACTACAAGGAACGTACTATAATTGGCTTAAGTTCCAGGTGGATAGATAGAGTTTCTCAGAGACAAAAGGATGAGGCCAAAGTTGTCTGCTTAGAACATGATGATTCCAGCATGTCCTGCTCTGACAGAGTGTGAGGTTCCCACTTTCCTGTTCCCGGGCTTCTTTGTTAGTCAGAAGCACCTTCTAATTAATATTTGTAAAAGGCATCTCAAAGTTAGGTGTTTAGTTAATTTATTTTCAGAAAGGTGAAACTTGAATGTTTTTCAAACAGGGATCCTAAAATCAAATGCCTGTGGCAACTAGGTAGTTTAAATAGATGAAGAAAGCAGGTGGGGTATAAAATAAAATAAAAGCAAAATAGCCACTGATAAGCTCAAGTTAATTGGTGCCTTTAGGACTGTTGACTTGTTTGCCAGATATCTTGTCATTTTCCAAGGAAGCCAGGAATTCAGGTTTTCACTTAAAATCTGCCTGTTATTAAATGTTAGCAACTAAATCAGGTCTTTTTGTTTCTCTCACTGTGCAAACTAAATGTGTCTACATGGCCCACGAGCTGCTGGCTGGTGAAAGACTCTACTGTAGGCTCATGTTGGTCTGTAAACCACATGTCCAATATGGTAGCCACTAGCCAGAGGCAGCTATTTTAATTTTAATATCAATTAAAATAAAATTTGCACTTCAGTTCTTTTTTTTTTTAAATCTTTTATTTATTTTTGAGAGAGCGTGAGCGGGGGAGGGCCAGAGAGAGAGGGGGGAGGAGCAGAGAAAGAGGAGGACAGAAGATGTGAAGCAGGCTCTGCCCTGACAGCAGTGAGCCCGATGTGGGGCTCGAACTCACAGAACCATGAGGTCATGACCTGAGCTGAAGTCAGACACTCAACTGACTGAGCCACCCGGGTGCCTCTACACTTCAGCTCTTTAGCTGCACTAATAACATTTTAGTGTTGAGTGGCAACATGTAGCTTGTGGCTCATGTAATGGACAGTGCAGAGCATTTCCATGATTGTAGAAAGTTCTGTTGGACAGCACTGAAGTAGAAAACAAGAAAATCTGGGCTGCTTTTCTATCATC
Source organism: Panthera uncia (assembly GCF_023721935.1). NCBI lineage: Eukaryota > Metazoa > Chordata > Mammalia > Carnivora > Felidae > Panthera > Panthera uncia. The sequence goes on along the minus strand of NW_026057586.1, from coordinate 40,300,887 downwards.
TGTCATGATCCCCAACTGATTGCCAACTGGTACTGTAGTGCTAAAGTTAACTCTTCCGCCAGCCCATTCCTACCATTTCTCTTACACCTGAGTAGAGAGAGGCTGCAAAGTCCACCCATCTGGCTGGGCACCACTGTAACTGAGAACAGGTCAGATCCAGGACAGGCCTAGGGACTAGGCAAAGCGTGTCCTTAGCCTCTTCCACATCCCAGCTCTGGAATTACAAGTCAGGCCACTATCTTCCCCTTTCCACAGAGATTAGGGCCTCATATGCTCTTTATTCACTCTCAAAAACTTATTTTTTATGTTGTTCAACTACAATTAAGTGTAAATAATGGATACTTACTTGAAGTTTCTACCCTTCCCTAGGATATTTACAATATATAAAATTCTAAGAGTCAAATGTCAGCCCCGAGAAGATGGTAAGGCAGGATTTCTTATTCCCTTTTTTTTTTTTTTTTTAAATGTTTATTGGTTTATTTTGAAAGAGAGAGAGAATTGGGGAGGATCCGAGAGAGAGGGAGAGGCAGAACTCTAAGCAGACTCTGCACTGTCAGTGCGGATCCTGATTCAGGGCTCAAACTCACGAACTGTGAGGTCATGACCTGAGTTGAAATCAAGAGTGGGACACTTAACCGACTGAGCCACCCAGGTGCCCCAGGATTTCTTATAGGAAAAGACCATGATCACCTCCCTGGAGCACCTAAAATCCTGTCTTACAGGCACTCAGCTCATTTCCCTCATTTAATGGCAGGCCCCACTCAGGATCTGGGTCAGTAGTTTCAAAAGCTGGTTGCTCATGAGATTAACAAGTAAAAATACAAAATTCTCAGTTAAATTTCAGTTTCGGGTAAAGAATGTACCTGAACTTAGGTACTTAGGGGTCTGAGAGAGAGGTCAGAACTGGGTGATAGAACCAAAATAGTGCAGAAATTGGCTTTGGGGCTGGTAATGAGAGTGATGACAGAGAATGCCTGGAAGAATGTTTTATGCTCAAAACTGTTGTTAAACTGAGTAATGAGATACTATACCAGTAATTTACCTCAACCGCCAAGTACATACTCTGGAATTTCTTAACAGTAGCTCAGCACCTGATCTGATCCCACAGACGGCGCTGCAGTGAACAGGGTCAGAGACGGGTCACTGGTAGAGAAAGAGAGGAAGTGGAGAAAAACCACATATCCAGGCTCTTAGACTCCTGAGGAGAGATGACCACCCTTCCCCAACTGATTGCCAGGGGCGATGGCAGACACTGAGCAGCCTCTGAGCCCATCTCCTTAAGCCCTTTGCTGTTGAGAGCAATTCCCTGAAAGTGCCCCAAGTCATCATATATCCACAACTACACAGAACATCAGCATGCTACCAGAAAAAAACTCATTCAACTCTAAAAAATACACCCAGTAAAGTGAATTTCCAAAACAAGTAGAGGAGTTATAGCCCCATCTGCCCATTTTGGTACATGTCCATTTTAGTACAAGTTTAATCTTTTCTATGAGCTATTAATATACTGAACATTATAATATCCCTGAATCCTGACAGTTGATTGAAAGGTACCCACTCCAGACACTGAAGGCTGGATATCATGTTCAATCAGTATATGATGCATGGGATGAGAGCATATGCTCACCATCATGTTGTAATGCAATTAATATTCCTATAACTAAACAATTCATCCTTCTTAAGTTGTAGCAGAGCGAATGAATTATTGTTATAGACATTTGACCCCCATTAGAAAAGCTCAGATACAAAGTCATCTTGGAAGTAATTTTCTCTATTCACCTCAAAAACACTTGAACAGAACTCCTGAATAATATATAATAGCATTATATTGCATGGGAAAATGCACCAAATCCTTAGATTTGGTATCATCTTTCCTCATTACCCTTTCATGGTAATGAGATTGAGAATTTGTAAGCGTACCAATAATTTCAGGCACAATAAGCCTAAAGTATTATTTTCCTTTTGACCAGGGAAAGCAACCTAAAAAATTATTTTCTGGTTTTTTTAATTAACTATTTTTTTTTAATTTAGTAATCTCTGCACACAACATAGAGCTCGAACTCACAAACTCAAGATCAGGGGTCTTACTCTCTTTCTGACTGAGCCAACCAGGCACCCCAAAGAATTCTTTGGACTAGGCAGGCTTAAAACATCAGGCTCTTGCATTTAAGAAGACATCAGAGTTGATAAAAATAGAGTCTATGATTTATGTCTTGGCTTATTTACATAGAAACAATAGGGTTAAAGATCAGATGGCCTCACGAGTTATTTCCAGACTCTTTTCCAGATTCATATTATAGTAGCAAATGTATACTTACCAAAATAAAACATTTAAACAACGTGTTCTTACCCCTCAATCAGCATAAAATGGTATTGAAACAAAATAGCAAGTATGTTTTCTCTTTTGAGAAATATTTCCCACTGGATTTATTCTGGTATTGTAACAATAATAATAATAATAATAATGGTCTCAGGCTTGGCAAAGTTGCTAGGTAACAAAGAGCATGCGCACAGGAGAGCGAGAGTCAGACCTCCAGGACTGGTGCAAAATAGTACATTCAGGAATGGGGACAGAAGGGAAAGGAGGGAGGGCTTTTAGAAACCTCTGAGTATAGAGGCCCCAGTATCTGCTGGAGATAAACACTGGCCTTTCTGTTGGTACAAGTCCTGGGAATTCAGGCATGCCTAGTGAGCCAATACAGAAGAAAGAGAAAGATCTCCCCTTTACATTCTGCTGATCAGTCAAGGATCCCAGCAAGGTCCTCCAGCAAAATGGTAGAGATGTAGGTATTAAGAATTTTCCTCTTCTTCCTAAGGTAGAATGAGTTAACAACATTTGGGAGTCTCCTGTTTTGACAGTGTCTAAGGGTTTTTAGCCCTATTGCTTCTTTTGAAATAGTGTTTTACATTTTTTCTTGATGGGAGTTAGAGTAAAAATGCATTTTACCTGATGATCCAGTTCTCACACACACACACACACACACACACACACTCACATAAATGAAACAAACATTTTACTTTATATGATAAAGCTAAAAAAAAAGCTTATATAAATGTGATTTTATTATTTTATTGCAACATTATATTCTGCCTCTTCTTTAATTTTTGTGGCAATATACTAAAATGATTTTTTTCACTTATACTTTCAAATAGGAGTTTGAAATACTAAAAAAGGATTTTTCCCAAAGCGTTAGTCTTACTACAAAGTGATATAAATAGAGGTAAAGGTATTTATTTAAGCTATGCTAGGCACTGCTTTAAGGGTACTTTGGGTGATAACCCTGTAGCAAAGGTACGATTTTTATTCCCATTTTTATATTTTATATGAGGAAGAGGGCATATAGAGATTTGGCAGCTGCTTAAGATCAAACAGCCAACAGAAAATAAACCTCAGATTCAAACCCAGGCTTTCCAGCCCCAGCACTGCACACATTACATTTCTCAGCCCCTGTCTTCAGAGAAATTAAAGTGACATTCTCCCATAGTCCTACTCAGTTTAAGGGAGAGGACCCACAGGCCTACTTTGCTCCAACTATCTAACTTCTTTTGGGTACCCTGGAGACATTTTACCAGTGGGCATACTGAGGAGACATCGGTGACCATGCCAGTCAGGAGATATTTATCTTGGCCTCCCAAATCCAGGATGTGCCACACTGAACAAATAAACAGTCTAAGAAATAATGTGCCACCAAGAGATATTCCTTCTTAGCAATACTTTTCTCCCATCTACCTTCTACAATCAGAGTTACCTGATTTACATTTATAATCACAAAATTTAGCTTGTTACTCCTACCCTTAGAATCTTTCAGAACTCTCATTATCTACTCAATAGTCTAAATAAATTATGATAATAATGATTGGTCCTAATCTTGTCCCTACTTAATTAGAATCTCACTCTGTAGTTCCCTATCCACAAACCTTAATTTCACATTCTTGCTTTTATATAAATGCCCTTATCTAGCTAAAATGACCTTTGCCACCTTGTTTGCCTGGATCCTTACCCTTAAAATCCCAGTTCGAGCAGAGCAAAATGTGAAAGCTTCACCTATGCAGATATCAAAATGTAGATATGGAGACAGAAATATAGTTGAATGAGACAGAAGAGACAAACAGTGGTCCAGGCACTAGAAAACACAGAGAAATCAGGGAATGTGATCTGGGGGTTGGTAACGAACACCAACACTGAAGAGAAGTGGTTGAAAGCCTAGTGACAAGATAATATTAATTGAAAAAAGTGAAGGCACAGAATAGGATGTGCGGATGCCACCATTTATATAAAAGGAGGGAAGAAGGAGGGTAATATTCACACACGTGGTCTCTGGAAGGATATACAGTAAAACCTGGGTTTGCGAGCATAATTCATTCTGGAAACATGCTTGTAATCCAAAGCATTTGTATATCAAAGCAAATTTCAAGAACCATTGGCTCAGTTGTGATCATGTGATGTTCAGCATCACGAACTATGAATATTGCAAGACACCACTTGTTTATCAAGTTAAAATTTATTAGAAATGTTTGCTTGTCTTGTGGAACACTCGCAGAACAAGTTACTCACAATCCAAGGTTTTAGTGTATAAGGAATTGATAATATTGAGTTCTATTGGCTGTTTCTGGGGAATAACAATACCCCTTCTATAACTCTGAAATTTGGTACCATGTATCATGAAAACAAATCAATTTGAAACAAAAGGGCACAGCACATAATATTTTTAAAGAAAGGATGCAGAATCCTGGGTAACTAGCAACACAGAATTTCTCGCGGGCTTGTGATTTCTCTGCCCTCTAGAGGCTATTTTGAGAACTTGCCATGACAGCGGTGAACCCCTCATCAGCCAGCCTCCATCATCAGCACAGGGAAGGGTGCTCCCAGGATGGTTTTCCCCTGGCTATAAGCCTCCATTTCAGCTGGCAGCAGTGATTTCCACAACGCTGGAATTCAGTGGCTATTTCAGTAGGAAGAGTCAGGACTTGAATGAACCACAGCTCTCCTGAAATCTCTTAGGAACGACTCATACGTATTAAAACAGAATGGAGGGAAGGTCTTCAGTCACTAATGAAACACTGATACTTCTTTATTATTCGATTTTGGTCAAAGATATAAAACTAGAAAATAAAATTGTAGAATCATTATTCATTTATATTCATAAGGGTAGCCTTTGACATATAAATGAATTGCATAATACCCATGGTGTTGGATTTGAAATTCTGGCACACCCCATATTCTCACTGCAGACTGTAATTGAATAATTAAATTTGGAAAAATAAACCAATTTTAAACTTATTTTTTTTGAAATTTAAATATGTAATCTAACAATATGACAAACACATATTTCTGCCACCACACAGTTCCTGTCAATAGTTTTCATATTTGCTTCCAACTAATTTTTTAAAAAAACTAAAATTTTTTTTTCTGATTAGACAATGATGGCATTCTCATTATTGACAATTTCAAAATACAAAAAGTTTGACAATGTTAATAAGGTTAACTGAAACCATGAAATTGGCTCAAATAAGTTTGTTGTTGTGCAATAAAAAGTTTTATGTCAATGCAAATATTCACAACTTTTAAAAGTCTTCCCTAAGAGGTCACCAAGTACTGTTTATTTAGTCCTGTTTTGATTAATGCCAAACTCCTCACTAATTATTACATAAGGACATATTGCGGTAAGGGTTTAAAAGAAAAGAAGCAACTTATTTTATGTTCATTGTACAACCATCATTGAACAGTATTAAGTAGCCAGGAGCAGATAGATTGGTTTAGGTACTTTGTAAATCCGGTGAAAGACAAATCCTTTGATTTTCCAAAACATAAACTGTCACTGGGTCTTCTCCTCTATCCGACCATTAAATCTGCTGATCTTCAAGGTTCTTTCCTACACACCGTGTCCTCCATATACTCTTAGCACTGGTTCCTTGCACTCTACTGGATGACTGTCTCCAACTCTGCACTTTGCACTAAGCTCCAGGCTTGCTAGATCTTTCCATATGGATAATCCCTCGTTGCATTGAATTCAGATTGTCTAAGAGTGAGCCCACCATTGTTCCTCCGAAACTGTTCCTTCATCAGTGTTCAGTATCACCTGCTTAGTTAACCAGGAGCCCATAAACATCTTATGCTCTTCTCCCTCCTTGCCTTCATATCAAATGTCTCAAGTCTGTTCAATTTTATTACCTAAATATTGTCAGATTCTCCTGCCCTGTATCAGGCCTGAATGTCATTGTTTCAGTCCCTTCCTAATTATTCTTCCTGTCTCCAGTCTTGCCTTCCTCTGTATTCGTCTGCAATGTAACCAGAATGATGGCTCCAAAATGTACTTTTGGAGAGAAACTATTACTTGACATGACATAACCTGGTCTATGAAAAAGCATGAGGCCAAATAATCCTACTATATCCCCTAGTACATATATGTGTGTGTGTGTGCATATATAGGAATATATGGAGAATTTTGAAATATATAAATAAAAGTTTGCAAGGCAGTTTTTGACTTACAAATGCCTGACATATAAGCATCTCTTACCTGGACATCAGTGTCCCATTTGGGAGTTCACCTGCTCCAATTTCCTACTGAAAACAGGTCCCCGCCACCCCGTGTGTAGTGAATTCTGTGTGAGGAGCACATCTCCCATGACAATGGTGTCCCCTAGCGTCGACAACAGAGCGGTACTGACTGGATGTCTCCTCCCCTCTCTGCTGGATTTTGGTGATTCCAGCTTCTCTGCTTCTAGCATTCTCATCACTTATACTTTCCGTTTCTTTCACTGCGGAGGGCAACTGGAATCTGTGCCCCCTCCTGATCATTCTTGGGACTCTTCTGAGATTCCCTACTACCCCTTGGATCACTAGAGCCCTCTTTAACCACTCAGGACTCCCTCTGATGTCACAAGAACCCAAGAAACCTCACTGCTGCTGCTGCTGCTAAGACCCTGCAAAGTGGCAGCACCAGAATGGACTGTATTCCCACAGAGGAGAGTGAGGAGATACGGAACCCTGAAACAACTTCCTCATCAGAAATAATCATTATCATCATCATCATCATCATCATCATAATGCTGTTGCCCCGGTTATGTACTATTATCTTTTAAGTTTATTTATTTTGAGAGAGAAGAGAGAGAGCAAACACGTGAGTGAGGGAAGGGCAGAGAAAGAGGGAGAGACAGAATTCCAAACAGGCTCCATACTCATCACGGAGCCCCACTAATAATAGTACATGGGGTGCCTGGGTGGCTCAGTCAGTTAAGTGTCTGTCTCTTGATTTCAGCTCAGGTCATGATCTCACAGTTCGTGGGTTCAAACCCTGCATCGGGCTCTCCGCTGACAGCATGGAGCCTGCTTGGGATTCTGTCTCTCTCCCTCTCTCTGCCCCTCCCCTGCTTGTGTGCATTCTCTTTCTCTCTCTCTCTCTCTCTCAAAAAAAAAAAAAAAAAAAAAAATTAAAATAGCCTCCCATGTAACCCCCTCACTCTGCTTTATTTTTCTCTGAAACACGTATCTGCCTGAAATATATATTTATTTGTTCCTTTGCTTATTTTTTGCTTCTCCACCTAGAACATGAGACTCAGAAGGGTGAGGAATTTTTCCCTGTTTTCGCCGCTGAAACCCAAGTGCCCAACATGGCACATAGGAGACACACAATAAATATTTTAAGGAATTAACAGATACATTTGCTATTCGTAATACCACATCTTCTCTCTTCTTGGTCAGGCTTGTTAGACTCTAACTGACCTCTTCCAAGTACAGTGCAGCACAAAGAACACAGCAGTGGTTAGAACAGACTCCTAAGTCTGGTTGGAATTCTGCTTGCAGCACTCACAAGCATTATGACCTTGAACAAATTCGTTCACCTCTCATTCTCCATTCCCTGTCTTTTACAACATACTTTCTCATGTTTTGAGGTTGTTCATTTTCTAGACTCAACTGGTTCTTTGGTGGCCATTGGCTCTAATTGTCTAGTTTCATCTCCTCTGATTGCTAGTCCTCCTCAAATATCTCATTGTTTTCCAGGGATTTCCATTTTAATGAATAAACAGCCAAGTGTTTCCCAAATGTGGCTGGTGAACATCAGATCCTAGGTTAAAAAAAAAAAAAAAAGCTAAGGCTTCACTATGGGTCAAGATCCTCTTGGGATGGGGACCAGGAACCTGTATTTTATTTATTCATTTATTTATTTTTTAATTTTTTTTTTAACGTTTATTTATTTTTGAGACAGAGAGAGACAGAGCATGAACGGGGGAGGGTCAGAGAGAGGGAGACACAGAATCTGAAACAGGCTCCAGGCTCTGAGCGGTCAGCACAGAGCCCAACGCGGGGCTCGAACTCACGGACCGTGAGATCATGACCTGAGCCGAAGTCGGCCGCTTAACCGACTGAGCCACCCAGGCGCCCCAGGAACGTGTATTTTAAACAATTTCTCCAGATGATTCCCATGTGCCACAGATTTTGAGAACCACCGAAAGAGGTCCAGGGGTGTTGGCAACCAGTGGGGGCTTGCTCAGATGTTATATAGATCAGTATTTCCCTGTTCCCTTCTCTTCTCACACCAGCTGTCCCCTGCAGAGGGCCGCCCCAAGGGTTCTCTGTGGGCTATTGACAAGGATTGGCATTCCTGAAGTCTTTGGGCATTTGTTTCTGACTGCTTCATTGGTTTAAAGGAAAAGAAAAAATTGGCCTGGCCTGAGAAGCCCTTTTTACTTCCAACATCGTCTGCCGGACAAATTTACTCTCTAAATCCTTTCACGGTATATACATAGATCAAATCATGTTGTATACATTAATTAAATCTATTACAATTTTACTTGTCAATTATACCGCAATAAAACTGGGAAAAAAATGTTTATCTTCTAGCTCCGCTACTCTTGGCATTCTGTCATGAAGAAAATTTCAGAGGAAAAAAGGTTTTTTTTAAATATGATATATCAAGAGCACCATGGGCAAGCCCCAGTGCCTGTATTGAGGCACATCTTAATAAACGCTAGTGTGGAAGGAATGAAGGAAGAAAGAAAGAAAGAGAGAGAGAGAGAGAAAGGAAGAAAGAAAGAAAGAGAGAGAGAAAGAAAAAGAAAGAAAGAAAGAAAGAAAGAAAGAAAGAAAGAAAAAGAAAAAGAGAGAAAGAGAGAGAGGGAGGGAGGAAGGGAGGGAGGAAAGGGAAAGAGAAGGGAGAAAAACAAAACTTCAGGGGATTTCCTATCTCTCTTTGCCAAAACTTATCCAGGCATCCAGCCTTGCCCCCTAAGCTTCAAGGAATTAGCTGGGACTTCAGTATTACCTCCCTTTACTGTCTGGAGTTTTCTTTCATTTTAGTTCAGATTGTGCTTCATCTAGATCTTCTTTGTGGTTTATTGTCTGCCGTTGAGGACTTCGTTAGCTTTAACCATGGTATAATTTTCTGCTATGTTATTGCTTCTTCAGAGGATTTTCAGTAGTCATGGGGAAGATGTTTATTTCATCATTTATTAACACTGCCATTTCCCCCCAGACAGCAGTTTTTAGAAGTCTCCTGATGGAATAGTTTCATTGCTAGTGATTTGTTCTCATCTCAGAGAACTAATTACTGACCAGAACAGGAAAGAAATCTTGACGCGCCATTGTTCATACACCTTGAGAATTTCTGGAAGGAGTGGCTGCTATCTGGAAGGCATCGTGAGGCCTTGGGTTCGAAGGCCTGCTGCAGACCACCTGGGAAAGGTTTATATCCTCAAACCTGGAACTCAGATGGATGAGCTCCTGAGGGCAGACTGTCTCAGCACATCCTAGTGAAAGGCCGTGGAACAGGCAGATTTGAAATTGGTGGTAAGTTTGGTCCCAAAAGGAAGATTTTAGGCTTTCTTTATTTATGGGAACTGCTGAATATGATCAGAAGTGGACGGGCCAGGCATTCGGGACCTGAGCTGCCAGGACATGCCAGACCTTCCACACCTTTAAAACTAGGAACTGAAAATCCAGTCCCATGTTTGCTTGTCAAATGTGGCATTGGCCCTCAAATTCAAACTGCTATCATATACTCAAATTGCTTCATCCGGCTAATTTTAGGAGGTGAATAATGACCAAAAAGAGGTCTCCTTATAAAGTGGCATCTGTTAAAAGAGCTCTGGGACCCAAATGGGGTTTCCCGGGTACCTGAAACAGGGTAACCTAATAATTCTGCCTCTTAGTCACAAGCCTTTTGAATCCCAGATTTTTTCAAATTCATTTACCTAGGAACCTAGATCATTCGTTACAATTAATTTGGCAAACGAAGACAGCCAGCTGCTCGAGTGAGATCCCAAATTTTGTAACAAATTGAATAAACACTCATTTGTTTGTTGATATGATTATAGAATTAGCAAAATGTTCTGTTCCTCAGCATAAAAAAATTAAGATCCAAATTATTTCATTATGGCTTATCTCTCTTACAAATTAAGTCAAATGGAGTATCTACTGATCATAAAGTCAAACAATCATCATTAAAAATAAAGACCACTGGAAGTTTGAAACTTCTAACTGCAGGTTGTGACCTCCATGCAGCCCTCACTCTTTCTCTGTAATAGGGAACCCACATCCTACTTGACATGGTGCTGATCCCTCCTGCACTTTTATTCTCAAATTGCCTTCTCCACCATTATAGGAATCTTAAATTTAATAAAATACATTCTCATTAAGGCCTCATATTGTATACTTTCTATACCCATTTCTACTATTTGCAGCAGCTTTTTGAGAGTCCAGGAAAGCACAAAAAGAGTGTGAGTTTATTTATTTTTTCTCATCATTTAAATTTAAAGGAGATTAATTTGCAGAAATGACACTTTTTGCTCAGAAATATATCAAAATGCAGTTGGGGGAAAGGAAATGTGTTTTCATGCTGCTCTCCTTTCCTTAAAGAGGAAAGAAAGGTACTGAAGATTTCCAGCCTCTGCTCCTGCCTCTAACTCCCTGCTTAGGAGGGACTTACCTGTTTGGAATTGGTGGAGGCAAAGAATGGGATCATGTGTGGTTCTTTCTCAGTCTTCCTGAAGGTTCTCCATTTCTCCTTCAGTTCACTGGTGAGCCACGAACAGTCAGCCATGACTGTATCAGGGAGAGGCCTGAGCCCGCTGTGGAGGCAGGCCTACAGGCCAAAAAGCTCTGGTCTGCCGCGCCTGGCCTATGAGGCAGGCTGGGATGCTGTCCTTTTGCAGAAATGAGTGCTTACACCTCCCATCAGGGCAGTAGGTGAGAAAGCTCTAGATTTAGCATCAGACAGGAATATAGGAAGACCCACTCCAACTCAGCACACCAGATAATTATTTGGGGATTATTTGTTGATGTTGTTCTGTAAGTCTCACTTAACTATTTCTGTTTCTGTTTTGGTTTTTGGTTTTGTTTTTCAAATTTACTAGAAGAATTAATTGTATTTCTTGAGTCGGCACACCCCCTCTCACCAACCCCCTGCCTCCCCTTCCCAATCACCAAATCATCTACTTTATAGCCCTGAAGACTCTGGATTAAAAGACCACTGGAAATTATTTCTTTGTACTTTACCTTAAATAATATTAGCCAAGGTGGGGAGGGGAGATCATTGAAATTCTGAGTAAGCATTTAAATCCAACACTAGATGTCACAACCCTGATATTTTGAATTAGGTATTCGGCCACTTTTTTTTTGCCAATCTGTTTCATGTTCTTCCCAAAAATAATAGTAATAAATGCCAGATATTTTACTCTAGATTATCATTAGCCAGATGATTGTTTTGGAGGATGCTTCTCCTTCCTTCTTGCCTAGGCTCTGAGAGCATCAAGTCTGAAATAGAACAACCATAGTAAGGTCTAGAGCAATTGTTCTCAATCTTGCTTACATATGAAAATTACCTGGGAGATTTTCTTAAATACCCATGCCTGAGCCTCTCCCGCAAATTCTGATTGAACTGTTATAAGGTGGAGTTTGGACAGCCGCATTCATCTTAAGTTCATCTGGTGATTTTAACATGAAGCTAGGGTGTAGACCTCTGAGCTGCTGGTAAATGGCTCCTAAACTTGAGTATCTATCAGGACCACCAGCAAGGCTCTTCCAAGGCATCTGAATCAGAATTTCTGTATTGTTAAATGATCCAACTGAGCCCTGGACCCACACTGGGAGTCATCAGATTTGGTTTCCATGTCTCTTATATATATAATATATATGTATATATATATTATGCATATAAATGTTTATTTATTTTGAGAAACAGAGCAAATGTGCAAGTGGGGGAGGGGCAGAGAGAGAGGGAGAGAATCCCAAGTAACTCCATGCTCTCAGTGCAGAGCTCCATGCAGGGCTTAAGCCCATGAACTGAGAGATCATGACCTGAGCCAAAGTTGGACGCTTCGCTGGACACTCTGTCCAACACTCAGTTGGACACCAACTGAACCACCCAGGCACCCCCACATCTAGATATTTCTAGTGAGTCTGCCTTTTCCCTCTTTCAGTTCTTCTTGAAATCACCACATGGTTTGCTCCCAAAATGTGACTTGGCTGCAGATATTTTGACAAAGGATACATTTTGCCATTTTGCCAAATCAAGGGTCATAAAACATAAAATCATTTTAAAAACATTGCTCTGTGCTAAGTACAGAACTTTACCAAGCATTCCTGGCCCCAGTCCATACCTAATCTTCAACAAAGTAGGATCAGTCCTATCCCAGCTGTGGCCCCTATTCCCTTTTCTGACCCATTAGTATCTGTAGCTCCTTCCCTAATTCCATCAGGAGGCACCTCATTCCTCACTTCATCACTGATCCCCCCCAGCCCACCCCAGAGATACAAATCAGCACTGGTTTGGGGCTCGGGGCTAGGGTGAGGATTGATAGTCTGCAGATTACCTGGTGACCTAAAAGGTTGGGATTTTACTGACTTTTTCTTCCCTGGATCACACTAAAATCTCTTCACCCACGAGGTTTGGACTCCACTGCTCTATCAAAACCATCTGTAGCTCAAGGAATAATTCCAGATGGCATTTCTGCCACTCTTTGGGGCACAAATTGAGCCATGGGATTGGGTATATCTGGTTGCAGGAGTTGAAAGGGACATTTTCAAGGGAGAAAAGGCTGGTGGAGCATGGGAATTCAAGCTGGCCCTTGCTACAGAAGGCTGTGTCACTGATAGCTCATTGCAAAGGACTTGCTTGGGCGTTGTCACCGTGGGGAGCCCTGTGCTCTTGTGGGCCTCCCACTCTGGTCCAGCAGCTTCCGGGTGCTGATCCAATGTCTCCATCACCCTGGCTGCCCCTTTACTTTTCAGACTTGCACCCCCATTCCATGCAAACTCCCTGTAGGACGTGATGTCTTATTTCCCTTGAGTAGTGAGTGGCCTTCTCTGCTTCTTCTCCGCTTATTTCTTTTAGCACACAGAAATTGCCCAGTTGCAAGATTGCTATATTTTCTGCCCTCGTGTGCACCTATCCCCCATCATTTCCTTCTGCAAAAGCCTTCCCACTATGTCCTTGAATTAATATTTTCTGATCTGCATTCTCCCCCAAATTTCTTCACTGCTTTGCTTAGTCTTGGCAGAGTTATCTGTATAATAAGACGGATGGAACCTAGTAGTCTCTCCTACACTGATTTGGATTGTATGATTGAAGCACATTTTATCAATTTCACTTCATCTGCTGACAAGATACAAATTCTGTCAGTAAGTGACTGAGAAGAGCAAACAGTCTGTTCTCTTATAATAAAAACATATTATACAGCATTTCATACCATAGTTCAATTTTGCAAATATAGCATATATTCTGTATGCACAGGCAGGAAGAGAAGTATATTTTTATCTAAAGTAAGTCGATACTATTTCCAAAGTACTTTTCATGGCTTATAAACCTCCAAAATCATCATCAAGATCGACCGCAACATATCTGTCATTGAGAAATTTCTCCATTACAAATGAAGTTCATTATTAGATCCCACAATAATTGCCCTCTGGCATTTTATCATTCAGGGGCACAGAGGAGGAGAATATGGAGCCAGAGTGTTAGATGTTAATTCTTTCTTGGGTACACTGCTGTAATTTCGGACCCTAACAACTTAAATTGACATGCAGTTGAAATGACACTGCAGGTTTCTTGAAAAATATAATGATCCCTAACAATGTTCATCTCTTAATGAACTTAGAGAAAAAAGAATGAACCATCTTCCATTGTTGGTGCCCAGTACACTTAATAATTATTTATCACACAATGTGTTGAAGCTTGATGCTTGCCTTAGGGTCATGCCATTGTCCCTAGAATAGTCACATGAGCCTCACCTCTTTCTGGGACTAAAACCTAATTCTTCAAGGACAGAGAAATACAGGCAATGGGAAATCATAGAAAAAGAGAGTAAGACAGTGGTTGCCAGGGGCTAGGGGCAGGGGGGGAGGATAGGTAGAGGTTCATAAAAGAGCACAAGCTTTCAGTTACAAGATGGATAAAGTCTGAGGATCTAATGTATAAATAACATTGCATTGCTTAATTGAAATGTGATGACAGTAGAACTTAAATGTACTCACCAAAAAATAAATATGTGAGGTGAAGGATGTGTTCATTAATTTCATGGGAGAAATCTTCTCACAGCGTATCTGTGTATCAAACCACCACATTGTCTGCTTTAAATATCTGACAGTTTTACTTGTCATTTTACCTCAATAAGCCTGGTGGGAAATGTAACACATGAGAAAAACCATCATATTGAATATGAGGGACAAAAAAAAAAACTTAAATAAAGCATTTACAGAAAACTATTTTAAAATTAAAAATAAAAGCAATAAAGCTTGCAAGTCACCCTAAGTCATCCTTCAATAAAAATGTGTGATTTTTGTAGCATTGACTTTCATTAGAAATTAAATTTCTGTGTACAAATAGTAGCACTGTTTGGGCTAGAAGAATATATTTTGTTTTCTTTTGTTTTGCTTTGATTGTTCCCTAATGTTAATAGGGATTTCTCGCTTTTACTGTAACCCTTCTTTTTTTTTTTTTTTAATGTTTTTATTTATTTTCGAGACAGAGCGACAGAGCGTGAGCAGGGAAGGGAGAGAGAGAGGGAGACACAGAATCCGAAGCAGGCTCCAGGCTCTGAGCTGTCAGCACAGAGCCTGACACGGGGCTTGAACTCACAGACTGTGAGGTCAAGATCTGAGCTGAAGTCGGACGCTTAACCGACTGAGCCACCCAGGCGCTCCTTACCATAACCCTCTGTTGAAGTATTTGGCAATTGGAATGTTGTGAAAAACAAAATGACTTTTCTAGCATTTATTTTCTTAAAAAAATTTTTTTTTATGTTTATTTTTTTGAGAGAGACAGAGGGACAGGCACGAGCAGAGGGACAAAGGCAGAGGGAGACACAGAATCTGAAGCAGGCTCCAGGCTCTGAGCTGTCAGCACAGAGCTGTCTGCGGGGCTCAAACTCACAAGCTGTGAGATCATGACCTGAGCGGAAGTCAGATGTTTACATGACTGAGCCACCAGCTGCCCCTCTAGCATTTATTAAAGAGAAATTCTCACAGCCCCATGAGTGTGATAACATTGCCCCTTCTCAATCTATCCTCCTCACTGGAGCCAAAGCAATCATCTTATTAAGGAATCTGACCACATTTTCCCCCTATTTAAAATTTTAATTTTTTTTTTTGCATTTATTTATTTTTGAGAAACAGAGTGAGACAAAGAGTGAGCGGGGGAGGGGCAGAGAGAGAAGGAGACACAGAATCTGAAGCAGGCTCCAGGCTCTGAGCAAGCAGTCAGCACAGAGCCTGATGCAGGGCTCAAACCCTCGAACTGTGAAATCATGACCTGAGCCAAAGTTGGACTGAGCCATCCAGGCGCCTCACCCCTATTTAAATGTTTAAATGATTTTCCACCTGAAGGATAAAGGTCCCTCATGATCTGACATCTTATTACCCTTGGGCCTACCTGCCAACTCTTCTCCAAAGGCACTCCCTGCCCCAGCCACATGAAACTACCTGTGGTCTGCACAATTAAGGATACTTCCAGGTAAAAAATATTAGACTTTGATTTGGGGAAGTTTGTCAAAAATATCAACAAGGTTTTAAACCATTCGATTCGATAGGATCATAGGTCACTGTGAAACAATACTTAGTTATCCATTTAACCAAAGTGACAAAGACTTCCAGGAAAATACAGAAAGTTACATAGTTGGGAGGGGGGGCCCAAAACACCTTAGCTCTTTAAATAGAGAAGACTCGGTCTTCCTAAGTAATCAAAGACCTGATAAAGAGCAAGCACAGAAAATTATTTTGCTGAAACATAGAATCTTCATTTTCTAGGCAGATTACATAAAAGGCAAAGAAAAACCTTTCATAATCTCTTATCAGGAGCACATGAATAGTCCAAGAAAACTTTGTCCTTTCAACAAATGAAAGGGAATTAAGTTCTGGTTTTACACAAGTACCACTACTGATCTTAAAGCTTATTTCTAAAACCTTGATGGTAACCGGTCAACTCTAGCCAGCTCAATTATACAAGGTGAAATTTTCTCCCTCTGTCTCTTCTCCCAACTTTCTGTTTCCATAATTTGTCCTTTATTTTCATCCTTCCCTTCCTGAAGGATGGGACAAAATTACTTTCTTTTCCCTTAACAAAAATGCATTTCCATACCTCAAGCCTTTTATTAGTGAAAAATACCTTTTATTTCTTTGCATACAGAGTTGTTTCCCTTATTATTCCTAGTAGCTTTAATTATATATATTAATTAAAATTCTTAAACCTTAGAAATCTTACTTTCTAGTGAAAACTGATAATGGACCATAAGGCAAGCTGAGGGCCAAGCACACGCTAGCACAACCATCCCCCTCTAAGGGGGGGTGTGTGATATTTCGCAGGCATTCCTGGCTGCCCAAGGACAAAGGAAAGGACAGGAAACAAATGGTTAAACTGATAGTCACCATCAGTTTACAAATATCTCAACAGTCTAATCAGGAACTCCCTAGTATCTTAATGATAATGCTTCGCTAGAGGGAAAAACCACCTTAGCTTGACAATAGCTAGGCCTCTAGTAATCTATAAATCCTCCTTAGCATATGGAAATCCCTTTAAGAAACTTCCTCTTGACTTTACCTCCCCAAACTCCACAGTATGTAAGCAGTCACTCTGCACAACCCCAGTGCAGCTCTTCCTGCCCACGGGTCCTGTCCCTGTGCCTTAATAAAATCACCTTTGTGAATTATTATACTAGCATTCTTTTTTTTTCTAATAAACTTTCTGTATTTTAATTTTGAGAGAGAGAATGAGAACACGTGAAGGGGGAGAGCAGAGAGAGAGAGAGAGAGAATCCCAAGCAGACTTCATGCTGTTGGCACAGAGCCTGACATAGGGCTCAAACCCATGAACCATGAGATCATGATTTGAGCCAAAACCGAGAGTCAGACGCTCAACCGACTAAGCCACGCAGATGCCCCATTCTATTAGCATTCTTTACATTGACAAACTGATGAATACACTTCATGACTTCTAGAAGCATTATGCTTTCTCATTGTACTATCTTTTAAAAAAATTTTTTTTTTAACGTTTATTTTTGAGACAGAGAGAGACAGAGCATGAACGGGGGAGGGTCACAGAGAGAAGGAGACACAGAATCCGAAACAGGCTCCAGGCTCTGAGCTGTCAGCACAGAGCCCGACGCGGGGCTCAAACCCACGGACCGCGAGATCATGACCTGAGCCGAAGTCGGCCACTTAACCGACTGAGCCACCCAGGCGCCCCTGTGCTATCTTTTTTAATGTGACACAAGACAGCAGCTTTACACCTTTTGGACAACGAAACAATACATTTATGAAGAACTGACAAGACAAAGAAGTTTGGACTTGTGGTAGCAAATTAATGAGGAAGTAACAAGGTTTGTTTATACAGCCTTCTCAGCCTTGAAGTCCCTATCTCTGGTGATAAGGATGCCTTTACCCTCTTGGTAAAGAGGTAAAGAATGCCTTCACATGGGAGATTTATTTCCTGCTTTCAGGGGGACAGAGGAGAGTCAGACTGTCCTTCTTACATAAGTTGTTTCTCAGGGAACTTTAATTTAAAATAATTAATATGCCAAAGTGGCAAATTTTGGGGTGGCATTTTCTACTCCCCTTCATCAGCATAGCTTCAGCTTGGCATTTATTTAATTAAAACCATGTTTTTTGGGGATTCCTGGGTGGGTCAGTCAGTTAAGCGTCCAACTCTTGGTTTCAGCTCAGGCAATGATCTCATGGTACATGAGTTTGAGCCCCACATCAGGCTCAGTGCTGCTGGTGCAGAGCCTGCTTGGGATTCTCTCTCTCCTGCGCTCTCTGCCCCTCCCCTGCTCTCTCTCTCTCAAAAATAAACTTTTAGAAAACATGTTTTTAATTAATTTCAAAGCTAAACAAAGTCACCAATGGTGCAATATTTTATTTGAAGCACTAATAATCTCTCTCAAACTGGATTTCCTGGTCATCCATCCTTAGGATTGTCAATATTTAAATTTTTTGAATTTTAAATTTCAGTATAATTCCACACATCACCCAGTGCTCATCACAAGTGCACTCCTTAATCCCCATCACCTATTTCACCCGTCCTCCCACCTACCCCCCCTCTGGTAACCAGTTTGTTCTCTACAACTGGGAGTCTGTTTCTTGATTTCTCTCTCTCTTTTTTCCTCCTTTGACATTTGTTTGGTTCTTTCTTTCTTAAATTCTACGTGAGTGAAATCACCTGGTGTTTGTCTTTCCAACCGACTTGTTTTGATTAGCATTATACTCTCTAGCTCCATTCACGTTGCTGCAAATGGCAAAATTTCATTCTTTTTATGGCTGAATAATATTCCATTGTGTATATATACCACATCATCTTTAGCCATTCATCAGCCAATGGACATTTGAAAATATTTACATTTTAAAAAAAAATGTTTATTTATTTATTTTGAGAGAAAGAGAGAGAGAGCACATGAGCAGGGTTGGGGCACAGAGAGGGAGAGAGAGAGAATCCCAAGCAGACTCTGCACTGTTAGCACGGAGCTTGATTCAGGGCTCAATCTCATGAACAGTGAGATCATGACCTGAGCCAAAATTAAGAGTCAGTGCTCACTCAACCAAATGGACCACGCAGCTGCTCAGAAATATTTGCATTTTTAATAGAATCCCAATTTGGGAAAATGACATCTTTGTGAATGTGAAAGGGTGAACCTCTCAGCCCCTCCTCTAGGAGAATGGGTTGACGGTGTTACAGGGACACATTTAGATCTGTAGAATGGGAAACCCTGTTCACACTTCAGATCCTGATGAAAGTTATTCTTTCCCACAAAGACATAATGAGACTTAGAAATAGAAGAAAAAGTTAGCACAGGCACAAGAAGACTGTGACCTTGAGCCTCCTTGAGTAGTTAAGAAAGCGGATAACTAGAATTTTGAAAAGCGTATTGGAAAGAAGCAAAGACTTCTAGGTAAAAATAAGATAAAGATTCAACTCCTAAAGTAAATATTAGTGTTTGCAGATGTCAAGGCTAAGAACTGACTGCAAATACAAATCCATAATCTCTTATTTGAAACCCTGGGGGTAGTTGAGTTTCAGGATTCAGAATTTTTCAGATTTTACAAAGGAATACAGTGAAAACCCAACTAATATAGAACATTCCTAGCAGGATCCATAGCAATGTCTGATATTAAAACACATTAAAACTTGCACCGTGAATTATTATTGCTCTTTGCACTAACTGGTAAGGCATGTACAGACCCTCCCCTGTGCTCAAGCACGGTTGTGCAGTCACGTTAGGTCAGGATAGGGCAGTTTTGTTGCCAGATGGGTTTTGTATTAAGAGTGTTTTGGACTTTGGAGTTACGGATAGTGGACTGTTTACCTCTGTCATGGAGAGACCTAATACAAGAAAGTGATAAATTAGTGTAGCCGAGAGTAGGGAAGGATGATGTGAGAAACAGAAAAATATTAGTAGAGTCAAAAAGAGGAATGCAGACCAGAATGAAAACCTGACCATTTTCTTAGCCACAGTGGCTGAGTTTTCATGATGTGGAACTGAAAGTTGGTTTCAGGGGTGCCTGGGTGGCTCAGTGGTTTAAGCGTCTGACTCTTGATTATGACTCAGGTCATGATTTCACGGCTGGTGAGTTTGAGCCCCGAGCTGGGCTCTGCACTGACGGTGTTGAGCCTGCTTAGGATTTTCTCTCTCCCTCTGTCTCTCTACCCACCCACCCCCACTCTCTCTCTCCCTCTAAAAACAAACTAAAAAAGAAAAGAAAAGAAAATTGGTTTCAGAAACAACTGCATTTCCTTAAAATTACTTTGCAACATGAAGATGAAAATCAAGCCCTCTCTCACACATGTGGGGGCCTGACGTTAATAGACGTCCACCCCAGCTTTCTTGCTTTTACAGAGCTTACCCTAAAAATTGCATGAGCATTTGACAAAACCCCCCAAAATAGAAAAACAAAAACACCCTTTCATTTTAGAACATCTCCTGGGCGTTTGATGAGCTTACGAGTGAGCATAACTAGATGCTTTGCTCTTGAATATAGTCCAAGGCAGAGTCTGAAAATAGCAAGTAGAACAAAGGGACATAACCTCCATTGCTTACTCTTTCATGACTCTATTGTGGGCTGGAGCCAACATTCTGGGTATTTTGCAGATAGGAGAAGGTGTATGGATTCATACTGACATATCTGTGAGAATCTGTTTGTCCTTGGGGGCATGGTGTGTGCGTGAAAGAAATATATTTCCTAGTTACCCACTGGAAGGTCTGGAAGGATGAGAGCTATATCAGTGTCTACCTAGCATAGAGACCACAGAGGGGACCTGATCTGAGGTGACAAAACCCACAACTGACAGTTCTGCAGGGCTGAGGGTTGCAGAGTATGCCTCGGCTTGTGTTGCTCAAATTCCAATTCCTCCACTCCATCCCATCACCGGTGCCCCTGAAGAGTGAATAGGTTGACTTGAGAAATCTGCTGATAATCAGGATTATCACATCCTGCAGTATGCTCTGGAGGGCAAGGCGAGGGTCAATTAGGGTGCCTGGCTGGCCCAGTCAGTAGAGCATGCAATTCTTGATCTCAGGATCATGAGTTCAAGCCCCGCATTGGATTAGAGTTTACATTTAAAAAAATACTTATAAGACACCTTGGTGGCTCAGTTGATTAAGTGTCCAGCTTCAGCTCATGATCTCATGGTTCGTGAGTTCAAGCTCTGCATCGGGCTCTGTGCTGACAGCTGCTTCAGATCCTCTGTCCCCCTCTCTCTCTGCCCTCTCCCTGCTCTCTCATGTACAAATGCACAGGCGCAATCTCAATCTCTCTCAAAAAAAATATATTAAAAAATTCTTATTACACTAAGAATTGACACTAATATAAAACTATCATAGCACAACAATCATAAAATCCAAATGTCACTCTACTTTCAAAGATTTAGACAAAATTAGCTGAAATCTACTTTCCCACAATTGTGAGAGGTCTAATGGTCTCCATGTGTTCCTGCAAATTCTCCAGGGCATATATTCTCATGGGCAATTCTGGCTCATGGTTCCTGTTCTTTCAGGACTTGTGAATCTCAAAGATATCTCCTGTGTGCCAGTCTACATGTCAAATTCAGCTTCTTGCCCCTGGTGTAGACACACACACACACACACACACACACACACACACAAACAGGGCATTCGTGTGTCTAAGAGTTTACTGACATTTGGAGTCGACAGAGGTATTGACAAGACAGTAATTCCAAAACCTAACAATTAAACAAAACTTGTTCTTAAAATTCCTCTCACTACCCAGGCACCTGGATGGCTCAGTCGGTTAAGTGTCTGACTTCAGCTCAGGTCATGATCTCACAGTTCATGAATTCGAGCCCCACGTCAGGCTCTGTGCTGACAGCTCAGAGTCTGGAGCCTGCTACAGATTCTGTCTCTCTCTCTCTCTCTCTCTCTTTCCACCCCTCTCCCACTTGTGCTCTCTCTCTCTCTCTCTCTCTCTCTCTCTCTCTCAAAAGTAAATAAACATTAAAAAAAATTTTTTTTAAATCCTTTTGCTACCTTGACCTGTTGTTCACCTGCCTCATTCTTCCGCCATTCTCTCTTCAGAGGAGGCATCCTTCCTCAGATAATCCACACTTTATTTAAAACAAGTAAACTCTCCCATGCTCTTTGATGGCATCAAAGGGAAGAAAATAGTCCCCAAACTAGGAAATGGAAGAACTGTGTATTCTGCATCTTTGTTTGGCTCCTGGATGAAGAAAATCATTACGGGCAATAGCCTGTTTAACATTCAACTGCATTCCTCAGTGCCCCACATCCGTCCGCTCTCTGGCTGACCCCAGTTCACCTTTTCAGGTGGATTGGACTAACCAGCACCTCTGGTGGGGGTGACATTTTGTTATTCCAGGGATTAGCAGCACAGATGTATCTTCCTCATTTGCTTGGAGATGGCTTTTCTTTCTTGTCTGGCAGGCAGCATATCTGGCATCTGGAAACACATTGTCACAGACATTTTGGGGAACCACTGACAGGGTCATGATGTGAAATAAAACTGCAAACTATTTTTCACTTGAAAAAACATTAGCTCCTTGTGTATTCATTCTCTTTCCCATCTATTTAATACCTCTATTTCCATTTTCTCTCTCTCTCGCTCTCTCTCTTTTGAACTTTACTGGCTCCTTTGCCCCTAGCAAGTTTATGAATTTTGACATAAACTCAGGATTAGATTTGTCTAGGAAATTTTGTTTCATCACCAGTTTTTTCTAAATGAATGACCAAAAGGCACCAGAAAAGATGCTGGATGTCATTATTTATGAAGGAGATACAACTGAAATCCATGGTGAGTCACTACACCACACCAATCAGAATGGCTAAATTTAAAAAACTGACCATACTAAGTGTTGGTGAGGATGTGGAGAAACTGGACCTTTCATCCACTGCTGGTGGCAATATAAAATGGTGCAGATACTTTGGAAGACCCTTTGGTAGTTTCTTAAGTGGTTAAACTTACAGTATTATGTGATCCAGCCACTCTCCTCCTAGGCATTTTACCGAAAGAAATGAAAACATATGCCCATAGAAAGACTCATACACAAAAGTTCATAGCTAATTAGATATGTGCATTATAATAGCCAAAATCCGGAAAGGACTTAAATGTCCATCTACAGGTAAATGGGTAAACTATAGTATATCCAAAAATCAGAATACTATTCAGCAATAAGAAGAAATGCACTATTGATACAGATGACAACATGGATGAATCTCAATATAATTCTGCTGAGTGAAAGAAGCCGGACAAAAAAGAACACATACTTATGATTCCATGTGTATAAAAGTATAAGAATGCAGGGGTGCCTGAGTGACTCAGTCAGTTCAGGCCATGATCTCAGGGGCCCGTGAGTTCAAACCCTGTGTCAGGCTCTGTCCTGCCGGCTCAGAGCCTGGAGCCTGCTTCGGATTCTGTGTCTCCATCTCTCTCTGCCCCTTCCCTGCTCATGCTCTGTCTCTCTTTCAAAAATAAATAAACGTTTAAAAAAATAATAAAGTTTTAAAAAATTATAGGAAATGCAAACTAGTTATGATGACAGAAAGCAGATCAGTGGTTGTCTTGGGGATGGATGGGTTGAGGAGGAACAGAAAGGAGAATTGACAAAGGGGCCTGGGGAAATCTTGGTGGAAGGGGGAAAAGATATGTTCATTATCTTGATTCTGGTGATAGTTTCATGGCTTCTGTAGACATATGTCAGAGTCAAAAATTTATCAATTGTACACTTTAAACATAAACTTCTTTTTAAGTTTATTTTGAGAAAGACAGAGAGCAGGGAAGGGGCAGGGAGAGAGAGAATCCCAATCAGACTCTGTGCTGTCAGCACTGAGCCCAACAGAAGGGCTCACTCTCACAAACTGTGGAATCATGGCCTGAGCTGAAATCGAGAGTCCGAAGCTCAACTGACTGAGTCACCCAGGTGCCTCTAAACATAAACTTTTCAGGTATGAACAGGTGTTGGGCTCTGTAAGAGTTCTCAGGAAGTTTAGAAACTAACACTTGTTATCAGTTGAATTGTGTCTGCTCCATTCATATGTTGAAATCTTAACCCCAGTAACTCAGAAAGTCAGCTTTGTAGATAGGGTCTTTACAGAGGTAATCAAGTTAAAATGATGTCATTAGGTTGGCCTCTAATTCAGTACGGCTAGTGTCTTTATAAAAAGGAGAAATTTGGGGGCGGCTGGGTGGCTCAGTCGGTTAAGCGTCCGACTTCAGCTCAGGTCACAATCTCACGGACCGTGAGTTCGAGCCCCGCGTTGGGCTCTGGGCTGATGGCTCAGAGTCTGGAGCCTGCTTCCGATTCTGTGTCTCCCTCTCTCTCTGCCCCTCCCCCGTTCATGCTCTGTCTCTCTCTGTCTCAAAAATAAACGTTAAAAAAAATTTTTTTTAAAGGGAGAAATTTGAAGTCAGCTAGATACACACACACACACACACACACACACACACACACACACGGAGAGGCCATGTGACATGAAGACAGCCATCTACAAACCAAGGAGGAAAGCCAAAAACAGATTCTTCTCACAGCCCTCAGAAAGAACTAACCTTGCCAACGCCTCGATTTCAGATTACTAGCCTCCAGAATTGTGAGACAACAGATTTTAGTTTTTGAGCCACATTGTTCGTGATCCTTTATTCCAGCAGCCCTAGCATACAAGTACAACACTATTGTGTGATAGAGAGACAACATTCTCACCTGGAACTTATGACCAGTAACGGCGTTTTTTAAAGAATCTGTGAGGAAAATATCACTTGGACCAACTAATTGTAACAAAAAAGAATATATTTGGCCTACGGAGATTAACAGCACCTCAACTAAGTCATAAGGCAAAGGTCAGCGAAGAGTAGCTGATCCTCTGGGTCTTGTTGGTAGCTTCTCAAGACGCTACCAGGGAAAGAGGCACTGGAAAAGAGAGAAGGAAGAGCACCAGCGGACAGAACTTTGACTTATAAAGAAACTTTTTTTAAAAAGTTATTTTTTAACAATGTGAGTGCGTTAGATAGATAATGCTAGTGAAGTTTTTTTCAGGGGGTTATTTTTTTTTAAGTCTGTTTATTTTAGTAATCTCCACACCCAGTGTGGGGCTCAAACTCAAGATCCTGAGAGCAAGAATCGTATGTTCTTTCAAATGAGCCAGCCAGGATCCCCAGTATTAGCTAAGTATTTTTTTAATGTTTATTTAGTTTTGAGAGAGAGAGAGAGAGACATAGAGTGTGAGTGGGGGAGGCGCAGAGAGAGAGGGAGACAGGGGATCTGAAGCCGGCTCTATACTGTCAGCACAGAGCCCAACGCGGGGCTCAAACTCACAAACTGTGAGATCATGATCTGAGCCGAAGTTGGACACTTAACTGACTGAGCCACCCAGGCACCCCTGATAGCTAAGTTTTAATTTGATTTGTTCTCTGTATCTCATATAACATTATATTACTTGTTTATAAATACTGTAATGTATATTAATGTAAAAAAGTGTAAAGTAAATTGAAATTAAAATTACAACTAATTAAAAATTACTGATTATCAAAGGCCAAATTGCATTGTATTTCTAACACAAGAACAGTCAAAGAAATAAAAACAAAAATTTTAACTTACAAAAAAGGCTTTTCTATCCATTAGTATTACTCTTTAATATTTAAAATAATTAGCCCAAATAGATAAAATTATTAAAATAAAAAAACTCAACACAGATGACAATAGTAAATCATAAATGGAGAGCTTCATGACAGCTGGCTTTTTTTTTTTAAGTTTATTTTATTTATTTTGAGAGGAGGGGAGGGGCAGAGAGAGAGAGGGAGTGAGAGAAGGAAGCCCAAGCAGGCTCCGTGCTCTCAGCACAGGGCTCCATCCTACAACCCTGGGATCATGACCTGAGCTGAAATCAAGAGCTGGAACCTTAACCGCATGAGCCACCCAGGTGCCCCTGGCAGCTGGCTTTTGAGACAAATGTTCTCTGCGTGTTTATTCCACTTTCAGTGGTACCAGGGAGCTATCTGAATGCTAAGCACGGCTCTCTTTGACACGAGAAATTCAGCCTCATGGCAGTCTCAACACCAGAAAATCTATCAGGTAGTTCAAAACAATAGCCATTAAATTTATGAGACACTTAATGTAACATCTTTACAATACACTTCTATGAATCTCATCTTCTTTGTTTCAGTCAATGACTTTTGTTTGGAAAATAAAACAGAATATCTCAAAGTACCTGCCACTTCCTCGCACCCCTGGCTTATATCTGTTCTTGAATTATGGCTCTGAAAGGGAACAAATAAAACCCGGAAACATCCAAACCCTTCTCTAATCAGGTGGCCACTTAGTCACTCCCCACACTCATAAGGATATTCAAAAATAAAAGAAAGTGAAATTTTCTAATCTTGCGTTTTCTCTGGTCATTCCCAGAAGCTAGTGTGGTTTGGACACAGGCTAGGTTTTTCAAGAAGTCTGAATGCATTAAGATTTGATGAATCCCAGGAAAGAGTCATACCCAAATTTTCTCCTACATGGGTCTGCTATTGATGAATTAATTTTCCACTACTAAAGAAAAACTATTTTGGCTAAAACAATGCCCTTTTTGGGGCGCCCTGGGTGGCTCAGTCGGTTGGGTGTCCGACTTCAGCTCAGGTCATGATCTCACAGTCCGTGAGTTCGAGCCCTCTGTCAGGCTCTGTGCTGCCAGCTCAGAGCCTGGAGCCATCTTCGGATTCTGTGTCTCCCTCTCTCTCTACCCCTCCCCTGCTCATGCTCTGTCTCTGTCTCAAAAATAAAAACATTTTAAAAAATTAAAAAAAAAATGCCCTTTTTAAAATGTAAAACAAAACACCCAAGAAGACTAACTAAACGAAGATCCGTATTTAATGCCTTAGTTGATCATTGATGGCTGACAGAAGACATTGATTGGATGGAAGGACAAATGATATTTTATATCTGGCCAAAGCAGGGTTTCTCAACGTCCCAACTATTGACATTGGAGTTGGATGATTCTTTGTAGTAAGGAGTGGGGAGCGAGCTGTCCTCTGCACGATAAAATGTTTAAAAGCATACCTGGCCTCTAACCACTAAATGCTTGCAGCAATCCCACCCGTCCCCCCAAAACCAGCTGTGACAACTAGAAATGTCTCCAGACATTGTTAAATGTCTCCTGAGGCCCACTGGACTACAGTTTCATTTATAGTAAAGCCACTAACACGTGCAACAACATGGACATATCTCAAAAACATTATGACAAAAGCCTTGCATGAAAGAGCACATACTGTGTGATTCCATTTATATGACATTCTAGAACAGGCCAAAGTAGTCTATTTGGGGGGAGGGGCGCAACAGTGGTCGCCTAGGGAGGGGACACAGGGGTTGATGGGACGCCACATGGAGTGGTGGTAATATTCTATATCTTGATCAAAATTTGGGTTCTGTGAATATATGCATTTGCCAAAAATCAGCAAATGTACACATAACATTTGTGCATTTCATTTTACTTTCAGGAAAAATAAACTAAAAAAAAATTGAACGTATGTATACGGAAGTATTTAGGGCAAAGTATTCTAAAGTCTTCAATGTACTCTGAAATGCTCAAAAATAAATAAATTAATTAAATGACTTGATGGACGAATAGAGGATGCACAGAGAGATGCGCCGTAAAGGAAAACGCTTACGGTAGTGTAGGTGGTGGTATTTGGTGCTCATTGTAAAATTCTTTCAGCTTTTCCAAACGTTTTTTTTTTTTTTTTTTTGTAGTAAGATATTAGGGAAAAAATTACATGGCTGGCTAGTGGTGTCATATCCAGAGCCAACAGCTTCATAAACATTTGTGCTGATATAGCCAGGCCTCTGTTCCCTCACCTCACCTGGGTCTCCATCAAATATCACCTTATCAGAGCTGTCTCTGACCCCTTCCTGTAAAATAA
This sequence comes from Panthera uncia, assembly GCF_023721935.1. Lineage (NCBI taxonomy): Eukaryota > Metazoa > Chordata > Mammalia > Carnivora > Felidae > Panthera > Panthera uncia. Next base: position 40,273,037 of record NW_026057586.1, on the reverse strand, counting down.
TGCACCCCCTCTCAAGTCCCTAACACTGTCTTCTGCATTATTTTTCTTTATAGTTCATATTATAACCTGACATACATTTCCTAATTGTTCATCTCCTTCCACTAGAACGTAGGCTCTATTTGATCGGATTCATTGTTTTATACACTACTCACTCCCAGAACAATGTCTGGCACATAGTAGCAGCTAATAAATTTGTGTTGGATGAAAAAAGTGCCTCAAGAATCAAGTGAATTCCTTATGTGCAAAGTGCTAGGCCAGGCAAATAAAGTAAGCTTGGATATAATCTCTGTTCTCAAGGGACCTTGTGTCTACTTTAGTTGTCACAGGACAGTAATACATAAGACAATAACAATGCATAGTAGCATATGGTAAGTGCCAAGGAGAGCTAAACAACAAAGCAGAAAAGGCCTCATGGAAGAGATGAGATTTGAGCTTTGTGTCAAAGGAACAGTAATGACTACTTGGCTCCCTTGGAAGTGGTGCTTGTCACTGTATATGGATACATTGGGATGCCACTTCTCAGGGCTGGGTGATACATCAGCTATCGTGAGCTTACTCAACTGGACGGGTGCTGACACAATTGGGCTCTGGGGACTTCCAAAGCTGGAAAGAGCCAATGAGAGGAAGAATTTGAAGGCAGGGAAAAACTGAGAGAAGCAGGTCTCAGAGGAAGGAATATGACTTACAGCTCAGGTGGAAGAATTTACCTGGGACAAGAGAAAAAGCATCTCTCGGGGCACCTGGGTGGCTCAGTTGGTTAAGTGTCCGACCTCGGCTCAGGTCATGATCTTGCACTCGGTGAGTTCGAACCCCACATGGGGCTCTATGCTGATAGCTCAGAGCCTGGAGCCTGCTTCAGATTCTCTCTCTCTCTCTCTCTCTCTCTCTCTCTCTCTGTGTGTCCCTCCCCTACTCATGCTCTGTCACTCTCTGTCTCTCAAAAATAAATAAATAAACTTGAAAAAAAAAAAAGAAAAGAAAAAAGCATTTCTCTCTCTGAGCCTAGAGAGAAAGATTAGGATTAAGTATGTGGAAGACAAGAACACAATGCCATTTATGCCTTCACTTTCTCTCTGAAAGGGTAAGGACCTTGGTGAAAGCCTAAGCATCCTGGAAGCAATATCACAGAGTGGCTCAGAGGTTCTGCAGACAGGATGCTTGCCTTCTGTCTAGTATCTAGGTCTAGTACTTAGTAGCTGTGGAAACCATAAGCAGGTTCTATAACTTCTCTGTGCCTTAATCTCCATCTATTCAATGGAGGGCAGAGATGAATAATAGTATCTACCTCACAGGGGTGTTAGGAGAATTAGATTTAAGTGAACTAATACATGAGATGTGTGGGGAATGGGGAATGTGCGTTCATATTTGGAGGCCTAAGAAGAACAAGGTAGTTTGTCAGAGCTGCTGCAAGAAACCAGACAGAGAGGAAGGTCAGATAGATTTCCACTGATGCCCAAATGAGCTGGCCGACTAAGGATTGATTGTTGTACTAAAGACTTTTAAATTGTTTCCTAGAAGCCTCCTGGTGTTGGAGAAGAAAACTGGACTTTAGTAGAACATTTTTAAGGTTGAGGGCCTACAAAGTGAGTCGGGTGGAACCAGTGTAGGTCTACAAGCTGAGAATTCTGGGAAGAGAATAGTTCAGTGGGTTGGTGTGAGCACACAGGTCGAATGGGGGAGCTTGTAAAGATGTGAGTTCAGGGTGCTGAGCCCCACACCCACTGAAGTCACCCAGGGTGACAGCAGGAAGAAGAGGGAGAGGAATCCAGGGGTGAGAGTCAACCTGTGGAGGGCCATTCATGATAGTCAATAGCAACAATAAGGAAAGTATGGGGAGGTGATGAGGTTGGTGGAGAGGGGTCAATAGAAAAGTCACCTGGGGAGAGCAGTTGGATCTTTGGGCCTCACAGAGCGGTAGTGTTGGGATCAGGGGAGAAAGGAGGGAGGATATTGTGGACTGAACTCTGTCCCCCCAAATTTGCATTGAAGCCCTAACACCCAAGGTGACCTCTGGAGATAGGGCTTTTAAAAAGGTAATTAAGGTTAAATGAGGTTATACGGATGGGGCCCTAACCCAAAATGACTTGCATCCTTACGAGAAGAGGAAGAGATGCCAGTGATGGGTGGACAGAGAAAAGTCCACATGAGGACACAGCAAGAAAAGCGCCCTCTGCAAGCCAAGGAACGCAGCCTCAGGAAAAACCAAACTTGATAAAACCTTGACCTTAGACTCCCCTTTAGAAGATAAATTTCTGGGGGCACCAGAATTAAGTGTCTGACTCTTGATTTCGGCTCGGGTCATGAGTTTGAGCCCCACATCGGGCTCTGTGCTAAGAGCATGGAGCCTGCTTGAGATTCCTTCTCTCCTGCTCTTCCCGTCCCCCCTCCCACTCGCTCTCTCTCAAAAATAAATAAACTTAAAATTTTTCTTTTAGAATATAAATTTCTGTTTATTGTGAGAAAACACATTCCTATCGTTGACTCCACCCCGTCTGTGGGACTCTACCGCAGCTCTAGCAAACTACTGCAGAGACTATAGCCTAAGACCTCACCCTCAGCTCTGCAGGCCCCCGAATCTGATGTTGTTCTTGGGAGCACTAGGTAATCATTTAAGGACTAACGGACATGTGCCAAACTCCCAGAAGGTTGCTTTGTGGACAGGAAGAGTCATACTGATTAACGAAGCAAAACAAAGCTTGCTGAACCACTGAACGACTGGCCGCTGCCAGTATATTCTCTCCTGCTGGCAACTGTTTGGGAAGCTGAATCCTTATTTGAAGGCCACTTGGCGAGCATAGTTTTAAAAGAAAAGGAAGTGGGGAATATTTAAAGAATTGCTGTAATTCACGTCGCCAGTGGCACACGCCCCACAGCGAGCTTACGTCCCCTTTGTCCATTCGACTTACTGGGACGCTATCACCCACGGGCCTATTTCCTTCCAAGGGCCTTCCGCCTCTTTCCAGCCTTTCCGAGGACATGCCTCAGGAGAAGCGTAGCACAGGTCCCTGTTTCTTCCAGTGAGCCTTGCAACCTAGCCCTCTGTTGGGGTCAGCTGTCCCCATGATGACCACTCTGATGCTCCTGCCTTGTCCTCACCTGGAGTGTGCTGAGGCCACTAATTGCCCAGAGGACAGCTGAGACCAGACGGTGGCTTTTATTCCTTTTTAGTAAGGTAGGAGTCAGAAAATGGGACAACTTCTGTGCAACTGCTATTAACCTACCCCGAGAAGTCCTGAGCAGACTGCAACACACCGCCATGCAGAGGGACGCGCTCCACCCCCCGGTGGGGACCCCGGGCACCCCTAGGCACCTCACGAGTCCAGACCCAACCGCCCCAGAGGATGTCCCCGAATCCATCCCGTCCTACCTCTGGATGACTGACAGAAGAAATATGTACCGTCTTTGTGGGGAAAGCCCCGCGCACTACAATGTGGTGTGGGCTCCATGACTCAGAACAGCAATCAAACAGACAAGTTTGACAAAGTCCAAAACCCACCTTTCTTCCCGAAGTCCCGCCTCTGACAATGCCATATATATGGCCATGACTGTGAAACAGCCCCTAATGCATTTTAAGGAGATACATATTGCCCTCTGAGTGTTAAACCAGTAAACCACAACATAGCAGATGTGATTCATTCAAGAGTTCTGTTAGAGGTTGTGCTTCCTCCCAGGCTGGAAGACAAGCAGGAGGCAACTGACGATTGGCTGGAAACAAAAGGAAACCAACGTTCTCACTACCGTGGATGCACGGAAGGCAGAACAGGTGAGCAGACGATGCTGTCTGCGTGGAAAGGAAGAAATGGGGATCGGTGATGAGAAGGGTTGCTTCAGGGCTCAGGCGGGAAGAAGAAACATTGGCTCTGAGGGACTCAGTCATCAGAAAGTACTTTTCTGGAAGCTACGGCTTACAGAATATCCGGGATGCAGGCTGGAAAAAACAAGAAGGGATTGCAGAGGAAAGCAGTCTCCCCAATTCTAGGTGGGACGCCCTCTTCCGCCTGTGACTCCTGTTAAGTTAGACAAGGAGGCCCCTGGACTGAGGTGGCTCTGATGGCCGACCGCCTGTGAGCAAACCAAAATGGAACCCTGTGAATGCCTCAGAGTTACAAAATCAGATCACTAGGGACAGCCAATCCCAATGTGAGCTCTGAGCAGTAGCATTCAAATAATCCCGTCCCTTTGCTTCCTTTCCCTTGGCTCCTGTCAGTGGACCGCTCCTACCACTCCCAGTGCAGCACTACCTGATTCCAATCAGTTTTGCTCAAATTTAAGTTCTTAAAATGTTTAATGTGCCTCAATTTATCTGTAACGTTCTTGAGACCTCATACTTATTTGCCTTCTGCTTTACAGCTCACAGAGGATTTCATTTGCGGCTTCTCTGTTGCCATTCCCTGTGAGGGCGGCAGAGATGGCCCTGGACCCTTCTTGGGGCCCCTAGTGCCAGAACTGGTGGGAAAACCAGTTAGGACCTTTGGTCCAAAATCGATGCTTGTCTCACCAGATCTGCCCTTTCTTCTCAAGCTTCGGCTTGTCGTCTCTCTTTCCTGCTTGCTTCTGGATCCTTCCCCTTGCATTCCTTCCAGTTGGGCTCAGTTCTTCCTGGTGCTGTGCCTGGATCATTGTGGGGAATACACAGCAACCTCACAATGTTGTTCTCTCCCTTCACCCTTTGTGATACAAGCACTCTTGGTCTTGGGGCTTTTTCATTTCAGGCAATAACTGAACTACAGAATTACAGCACCTGTTTCTTGCCTCTTTGGTTGTTGTTGTTGTTATAAACGATTGTATAAAATAGTTTAGGTAACAATATAACATTTCAAAATAATATGAAGTACATGATTGTCCCTGTTTCCACTTTATTTTATTAATTGAAGTGTAGTTGATGCACAGTGTCATGTTAGTTTCAGGTGTACAACACGTTTCTTTCCTCTTTTAGCCAAAGAGTCTTCAGGAGAGATAACACTGTAAGCTGGGGCGCAGGAGTGCCTGAGCCCCTGACCCCGGGGGTCCCAAACAGACCAGATTCGGCCACTCACCTCTGACAAAAGCCAAAAGCAGAGAAAGGAATTTTGGAAAATAAGAAAGGAACTCATTTCAGTGAGGCCAATACCAGGAAGACAGCAGACTAGCACCTCAAAGACTCACTCCAAAGTGCCAAAAATACTTCCAGGGTTCTATAAGGAAAATGTGGGGCAAAGGTAGGTGGGTACGTGCAGGTGGGAAGTGAAGGTCAAATCGATCCTGGTCTTGGATTCAATCATGGCGGGGTCCTGGGCTCCCGGCAGTCCTGACTGCTGAGGGGGCTGTTTCAGTTCCCACCAGGGGATGCTTTCCCCTCAGCGTCTTTCACCTGAGCCAAGAGACAAGCTGGAAAGAAGAACCCCACTGGAAAGCTTGAGGTCAAAATGGAGGCAACCAAAGTTCTCTTTCAACACTAAACCAGTCCAGGTCTTAGGGAGAGAAGAAGGAGAAAGAGGAATCACAGCCATTGGTCATGATCCATTGAGCAATGAGGAGACAATGGATCCACTTTCTCGGCAAACACGCATTGTAGTTCATAAGATGTAAAATAGGTAGGAAATGGACTATGCTTTTCAAAGATGATTTTCCTTGCTTTTTTCTTGGGTCTCCTTGACCATGTAACTTAAGGGGGAAAAAAACCATCAAAGTTCAGAAGAAAGATACTGGATCCTGAGAAACTTAACAGAAGACCATGGGGGAAGGGAAGGAAAAAAAAAGTTAGAGAGGGAGGGAGCCAAACCATAAGAGACTCTTAAAAACTGAGAATAAACTGAGGGTTGATGGGGGGTGGGAGGGAGGGGTGGGTGGGTGATGGGTATTGAGGTGGGCACCTGTTGGGATGAGCACTGGGTGTTGTATGGAAACCAATTTGACAATAAATTTCATGAAAAAAAAAAAAAAAAAGAAGAAGAAGAAGAAGAAGAAGAAGAAGAAGAAGAAAGATACTGAGAGGAGGAGAGCAAACCAGCATGTGAAATGGACATCATTTCCATCAGAAATCAGCTGCTAGTCTTTGCTGTTCAGCAAAATTTGTCAGCCTGGTGGAACAAGGACAGCCTGGGTCTGAATCTGGTGAATTGTGCTGAAAGAAAACATGACGCATTCATCTTCCCTTCTTTTGGGTCTGAAACAGGTTTTGACATTATTTATGCGAGGAAGACCGGCATTTGATGGCTCTGTATTTGCATAATGACTACCCTTTTGTAGCTTCTGCTGTCCCAGCTAATTGCTTTAGAATATTTCTGCCACATCTGTTGGGTTTTACCGCTTCCTAATAGGATCAAAATCCTCAATCTCAGCCAAATCCACATGACTTAAATAAATTTTGAAACATGGGGTTTTAGGAAACATCCAGAATTCCCATGATTTGCCTGGGGACATATGTGATGTTCTACCAGAAAGAAGGGAACAATCCAGAAAAGACACATAGTCATAAAAAACATTCTGAGTTTCTATGCCCTCTGTACATCTCTGGGATGAGCTTTCGAACACAGTTTTGTTCCCTGGTGCTAGAAGCATCTTTCTATAGATAGAAGCTAAAAATCTGCATGCCACAATGGTCTCAAACATGTCCAGGTAACCCTGACAGCTGTCCCAGACTACTGGGAGGAAGGGTTTTGATAACTACAAGAAAATTCAAATTCTGGACTAATCATGGTCTTTTCCATTTGCCATTTTGCTCTGTCCCTGGAGCAGTGTGTGCACAGAGCCCTAAGCCCCACATAGACTGGGTTAGTGCTATTCCATGACCAGTCAATTTCCCCATTAGGTGGAACTGGGGCTTGTCTCAGGAACCGACAGGAAAAAAATTGTATCTTTTCTATCATATTATTCCATTCCAGAAAAAAATGAAAGAACTAAAAATACTATAAAATATGAGAGTTGTGATATTTCCATTATAAATAAGCGACTAAAGGTAAAGCTACTTTAGCTGCAAGAATTTAAATTCTCTATAATATCACACCATCTCACATGGGGGAAGAGTCACCTAAATATAGAACATTTTGTTTTTTGTTTTTTTTTTAAATTTTTTTTTAATGTTTATTTATTTTTGAGACTGAGAGAGACAGAGCACGAATGGGGGAGGGGCAGAGAGAGAGAGGGAGACACAGAAACGGAAGCAGGCTCCAGGCTCTGAGCCATCAGCCCAGAGCCCGATGCGGGGCTCGAACTCACGGACCGTGAGATCGTGACCTGAGCTGAAGTCGGAAGCTTAACCGACTGAGCCACCCAGGCGCCCCTAAATATAGAACATTTTGAATGCATACAAAGCCAAAATAGGAAATAAGAAAAAGGAAATAGTAAGCTGTCAACTTCCCCAAATGGAAAAGTTTGTGTGAGCATTGGGAACCCCGGAATTGCATTATCTGTCATTTGAGAACATACAGTCTACAGAACAATGGCCTTCATCTGCAACGGATTTCTGATTATCATCAATCGAGCTGTGATACCAAGAAATAAACGGCTAACACAGATTTTATGATGTAACGTGAGAGGCTACAAATATCGTTTCCAAGGCTATCCATATTGCTAGTATCTTGGCTAGCAATCCTAATAATTCCTTGATATAACACTTCCTTTTTTCTTTAAGATTATATGCTATGGATTATTTTCCAGGTGGAGTACATTTTAGAAGTGTTTTACTACTCTTAACGTTACTTAAGAAAGCTTCTTACATGTTCAGTGGTATCTCCAAGGGACATAACGGCCTTCTGTTGGGAGACAGTTTTCCATGGGTCTCGTATTTCTGCAGGTCTTATGAGCATTAGGGGCCTTTTGTTTCAGACCATCTTCTCCAGAATAGCTGTATAGTGAACAGCCTTTGAAGCCTGCATTCAGGATAACAAAGCTAATGTCCCTGTCTGCAGTGAAGGTCAGGTGGGTTTGCTTAAAGCCCGTTACAAAAGATATAAATATTTTATGAACGGAAGTTTGAATCTAAGTTACCCCACAGTCAGTAAAAAACCCACTGAGACAAATCCATTGGTAAAGGCTGGACTTTGTTCAGCATCTGGGCAATTTTACTCTGTTTAGAAAACAGATTCTAGTTGGTGGTCTTGTTTTGCTTTAATTTTAATTTTTTTTAATGTTTATTTATTTTTGAGAAAGAGATAGAGGACAAGCAGGGGAGGTGCAGAGAGAGAGGGAGACACAGAATCTGAATCAGGCTCCAGGCTCTGAGCTGTCAGCACAGAGCCTGATGCCAGGCTCGAACCCACCAACTGTGTGATCGTGACCTGAGCTGAAGTCAGATGCTTAACCGACTGAGCCACCCAGATGCCCCTAATTGGTGTTCTTGTTACCAGCAAACCTTCAGTTAATTCTTGTTCCAGTGCTATAGCTTAGTATAGCTAAGGGCCAAGTAGCATGGAAGAAGCTGCAGCCAGAGAAGTGTGTTACTTGCCCAATGGCCAGAGGTGTCCCCAGAAGTGAGAGCAGCAGCTATCCAGACAAGCAAAGCCAGGATGGACTTAATAGTGGAATGAACCTGCTCAAAGACTAGACTTTAAAAAACTGAATATGGGGATGGCGCCTGGGTGGCTCAGTCGGTTAAGTGTCCAACTGTTGATGTTGGCTCAGGTAATGATCTTGCAGTTTGTGAGATTGACCCCCAAGTCAGGCTCTGTGCTGTTAATGAGGAGCCTGCTTGGGATTCTCTCTCTGTTTCTCTCTGTCTCTCTCTCTCTCTCTCTCTGCCCCTCCCTCTCTCTCTCTCAAAATAAATAAAACACATTTAGGGGTGCCTGGGTGACTCACTCGGTTGAGCGTCCAACATGGTCTCACTCATGGGTTCTAGCCCCACGTCGGGCTCTGCGGTGACAGCTCAGAGCCTGGAGCCTGCTCTGGATTCTGTGTCTCCCTCTCTCTCTGCCCCTACCCTGCTCACTCTCTGTCTCTCTCTCTCTCAAAATAAATAAACATTTAGAAAATCTTTTAAAAAATACTTAAGTAAATAAATAAGTATGGGAGATGGAGAATTTGGAGGAATAATTGGTCAATAAGAACAATGCTAACCCCAACCAAATTAACTGCTGTATTAGAAATTGGGCATAAACAATAAAATATGGCATGCCAAACCAGCCTGACTGGCAATGGCTATACAGTTTTATTAGGGTTATGTTCAGTAAAAATACCAATGGCTTAAATAAAAATAAAGTTTATTTCTTTTTCACAAAACTCTTTTGTAGACTACTATGTAGATGCTGCAGTCATTAGAACTATGGACTTCTCTAACTTGTTGATCCATTCTCAATACGTGGCTTCTACCTCGTGGCTGAAGACGGCTTCTCCGGCCCCAGCCATCCAGTCATACATCCTGGCCTTCCACCAGAATAATGAGAGAAGGAAGGCATATCCCCTCCCTTTAAGGACACTTCTCAGACATTATACATAACACTTCCAGTAACTTGATCAGATTTGCACTTTAGAAGGAAACTCTGGATGTAATTTGGAAACTAGATTGCATGAAGGATGACATGAGGATTAAACCCATTAGGTAACTCTTGTAGTAAACCAGACTAGTCTCACAGAAGCCCAGACTCTGGAAGTAGCAATAGAAAAGGAGAAAAGTAGACGAATTCGTGTGATTGGTGATAGTATTAACAAGACATGACAATTTATTGGCTGTGGAGGATGAGGGAGAGGAAGAAGTTAGGGACAAATCTCTTGTGTCTTGGCTTTGGTGTGTGGCTGAACTTCAGTCAACTGAGATAAGGAAGTTGGTAGCAGCATCAAGGCAGGGGAAGGTGGGATAGCTTAGAACATGCGGAGTTTAAATGTCCAGGGCTAAAGTTCAGAGAGAAATTTTGGTTGGAGATATAAATTTGTAAATGATCAATCATCATGTTCAAATGGTGTATCTAAGCTTACATGTAAAAATAATTATAACTGGGGCACCTGGGTGGCTCAGTCGGTTGAGCCTCTGACTTCGACTCAGGTCATGATCTCGCAGTTCATGAGTTTGAGCCCCACATCGGGCTCTGTGCTGACAGCTAGAGCCTGGACCCTGCTTCGGATTCTGTGTCTCCCTCTCTCTGCCCCTTCCCTGCTCGTGCTCTGTCTCTCTGTCTCTCAAAAATGAATAAACGTTAAAAAAATTTTTTTAATAAATAAAAATAAAAATAATTATAACTGACAAATGTGTTTGTGAAAAGTATCCAATTCCAAATTCCTATATGGTAGATCTAAATTTACATTTTAAAATAACTATAATAGGCACTTGAGTGTTTGTATAAAATAGCCACTCCCAAGTTCCTATATATAAGAACATAAGAATTGTTACATTAGTTATATTACATTATTACATCAGCAGTAATCATTTATTTTACATATAATAAGTGACTTGCAATTATCCAATTTTCTGATTGATTCAATACATTAATGTGAAATATGAAGTGTAAAAAATTTACTAGAAAGACAGTCCTAATTTTTAAAATATTAAACTTATCAAGGAGTTTTGCATCTCCCCAAACTACAATTCATTTTAGGCTAACAGTTCCAGATTTTAATTACTTTTCCTTGAGTTGACAATTCTATTTTTTATAACAGAGGAATAGCTTTCTAAAGAATGGCATCAGGCTTACCTTTCATTTATTATGTAAGAATATTTTAAAAATTTATTTCACCTTGTTACTCTGGAATTTTTTTTTATCATAAAGCCATTTCTGTGTTGTCCTCTTTATTAATTCATCTAGTCCTGAGCACTGTTAATTTTTAAATGCTTAATTATGCATCCCAAAAATTCAGGAGAAAAGTCACTTTCCCTATAATTGTTTATGATTACTAACCCAAGATTCCATGGAAGTGCAGAAAATAAAAATAGGAGTAGAATCAAGCCTCTCTCTCTCTCTTTTTTTTTTTTGTTAATTTTTTAATATTTATTTACTTATTTTGAGAGAGAGAGAGAGCAAGTGGGGGCGGGAGAGAGAGGGAGACAGAGGATCCAAAGCAGGCTCCAGGCTCTGAGATGTCAGCACAGAGCCTGACATGGGGCTTGAACTCACAAACTGTGAAATCATGACCTGAGCCAAAGTCGATGCTTAACTGACTGAGCCACGAGGAGCCCCAAGTCTCTCCTTTTAGTTGAAACCTCATGCTTTGCCAAAACTAGTCCACCCTTCAACAAACAATTAGACCCAACTGTTGATGGTTGAATAAAGACAAAGGAGCTTAAAAAGGAGTATCAAAGGGAGCATGGAAGGTATTGGAGAACAACCAGAAGTGTATTCTGCCGTGAAAGTCAAGATGAGAGTCTTTCTAGTTTGAGTTTGAACATGAGAAAAACAGAGAAGGCAGGATGGGACTAGAAATACATGGATAAGCCTTTTTTGTAAGAAAAAAATCTTTCAATGAGGCAGAGTGAAGCAAATATTCACAAGGAACTTCTACAGCTATTCATTGTGGTTGGCAAAAAACTAGCAAAGGCTAAAATTACTCATATATATAACCCTCGATTATAAGGAAAATTATTAGAACACACACACCAAATTATTGCAAGCCAGCATTATCAAACAAACACAAACCTCTTGCAACCTGGTTGGTTAAGGAACTCATTTCTTTTGAGGGTGACTTTAGAAACCAGACCAGAATATATATAAAAAATACTATATGGAAAAAGGAAAAACAATAAAAAGTATTGAATAAGGTTGCCATAGAGAAGACAGAAAAGGTGACCAGAGATCTACTCATCAAATTAGAAAAGAAATACTTAATGAAGCAATCCCCTCGAGGATCGACATGAGCACGAGGCCAAGAGATATAAGATCACAAGAACAAGATGAGAATGACATGAAAGAAGAAAAATATATATACTTTTACGTATATAAAAATACATAAGTGAAGTCTATTTTGGAAGCAGCACAAAAATGAGACACTGCTGAAAATACAAGGTTATTGAGAACAAAACTGAAAAAAGTCAAGAGAAATGAAATAGAAATGAATAGAGCCAAACTCTTTATGAACAACAACGTCAAAAACTTTGCCAGGTCATTTTGGTTGTATCACCTTTTGGAAATGGCCAATATACAAGAATAATGACACAGAGAAACCTAAATTGTCCCATACGATGAATGAAATGGGTTTTTAAATGGGACTCCTTCTGTTTTCGTTTTCACTGGTATCCCAAATTCTGAGAATAGCACAAAAGGTGTAAAGTACTCCCATATTCCTAAGTAAGGCACCAAAACAGCCTGTGCAGGGTTCACAGTCCAGTTGACTCGACATCCACCTCAAAAGTGTAAAAAGAGGTAAGTCTAGAGGGCCTTGGTGGAACTTCTCAGACAGTTTGACCTGGGTCTCATGGAGACGGTGGGGATGAGAAGTGAGTGTCGGGCCCATGGACGGAAAAGCCTAAATGCAAGAAACTGTGGCTTGTTCCTCTGGTAGAAGAGCCAAGAGAGGTGGCTGCATTAGGAACAGTCCGTCTTTGCAGTTTGTTTGCATGAAGTACCAGATGTGGGCCATGGTCAAGAGACAGACCACCTGCAGCTGTAATTAAAGGGGTTCAAGAGAGGGAAGTGGGAGCCCAAGGGAGGAAGCAAGCCATAAACAACCACCCATGGAGGTATGCCCACATTCGAGGAACTTTAGATGAGAGATCTCCAGCAATGGCAGTTCTCCCAAAAACACAAACATTCCCTGATAGGGTCTGTGTTAAACAGCTACCGAGAGCAGAGAGCCGGGAGGACATCAATGCCAAATGACCACAGTACCAGTGAGGGGAGACCTTCCTTAACCCTTGTGTCTCCTACCTCTCACCAAATCCTGGAAGACTCGGAGGCAGCCAGGTATACCAAGACAGAAGGGAAGACTCAATAGAAAACAGGGCAAGTTGGCCATGTTCCTCCCCATTTTAAGGCTTCTTAGTAGAGAAACAAAGGTTTAACTTTGTGAAATTCAGCCTGCTAGTTATCAAAGTGCTTGGAATAGCATTGTTGAGTCAGTATATTGTACACCTGGAACTAATATAACACTGAATGTTAACTGTACTTGAATTAAAATAAAAAATTTAACTTAAATAAATAAGGTTCTTGGAAATTTTAATTATTTTTTTTAAGGCCATGTTCACCAAGACAGCTTTTGTTTTGTTTTAATTTTAAGTAAGCTCTGCATCCAAAGTAGGGCTTGAACTCCCAACCCAGAGATCAAGAGCCACATTCTCTACTGACTGAGCCAGCCAAGCACCCTGGAAATTTTAATTGTTGGAATTAAATCTGTTCTTGAGATTTAAGGTGAATGGCAGGCATCGACTGAAAGCAGTATGGTGCCCGAATTTCATTCCATTCTCCGGTTTTGGTGCATGTATTGGGGAAGGGAAGGAAAAGAAGAAGAATTGTTTTCTGCTGCATCCTATGGAGTCCATAAGTACATAAGACATGAATACTGCATTCCAGGAGGCAGATGGGAAAAGGGAGAGAGCGAGGTTTGGTGGCCAGATGATGGGAAACTGGGAAAACAGGTCAGCAGAAAATGATGCCTGGGGTAAAGGTCATCAAAGGACTGCTGCCTGGATGTCTGGTGTTGAGTTTCCAGTTTCTGTTGTGTTAGGGTGTGCTCCAGTGTAACAACGCTCCATTGCCACAGACCTTTCAGCTTCCGTGAAACATAGAGTTTGGGTCACTGGCACTTCAGAAAGTGAAACGATTGGTGGAATTTAAAATAGGTAAGAATCCCTTTCTGCAGAGATAAAAGAAGTAAAAAATAGCCAGAATGAAATTAAAAATGCTATAACTGAGCCACAATCACGGATGGATGCAACGGCGGCAAGGATGGACGAGGCAAAACAGAGAATCAGCGATATAGAGGACAAATGTACAGAGAATAACGAAGCAGAAAAAAAGAGGGAGAGTAAGGCAAAAGGGCACGATTTAAGCATTAGAGAAATCAATGATTCATTAAAAAGAAACATCAGAATCATAGGAGTCCCAGAAGAGGAAGAGAGAGAAATAGGGGTAGAAGGGTTATGTGAGCAAATCATAGCGGAAAACTTTCCTAACCTGGGGAAAGACACAGACATCAAAACCCAGGAAGCACAGAGGACCCCCATTAGGTTAAAAAAAACCCAACCATCAACAAGGCACATCACAGTCAAATGCACAAAATACTCAGGCAAGGAGAGAATCATGAAAGCAGCAAGGGAAAAAAGTCCTTACCCTACAAGGGAAGACAGATCAGGTTTGCAGCAGACCTATCCACAGAAACGTGGCAGGCCAGAAAGGAGTGGTGGGACATATTCAGTGTGCTGAATCAGAAAAATATGTAGCCAAGAATTCTTTGTCCAGCAAGGCTGTCATTCAAAATAGAAGGAGAGATAAAAAGTTTCCCAGACCAACAAAAATTAAAGGAGTTTATGACCACTAAACCAGCCCTGTAAGAAATTTTAAGGGGGACTTTCTGAGGGGAGAAAAGATGAAAAAAAAAAATATCTATATATATATATATATATATATATATAGAAAGGACCAGAGAACACCACCAGAAACGCCAACTCTACAAGCATCATAATGACAATCAATTCATATCTTTCAGTAATCACTCTAAACATCAATGGACTCAATGCTCCAATCAAAAGACATAGGGTAACAGAATGGATAAGAAAACAAGACCCATCTATATGTTGTTTACAAGAGACACCTTCATATTTAAAATAAGGGGATGGAGAACCATCTATCATGTTAATGGTCAACAAAAGAAAGCCGGAGTAGCCATACTCATATCAGACAATCTAGATTTTAAAATAAAGACTGTATCAAGAGATGCAGAAGGGCATTATATCATAATCAAGGGGTCTATCCACCAAGAAGACCTAATTGTAAACATTTATGTGCCAAAGGTGGGAGCACCCAAATATATCAATCAATTAATCACAAACATAAAGAAACTCATCGATAGTAATACCATAATAGTAGGAGACTTCAACACCCCACTCACAACAATGGACAGATCTAATCAAAAAATCAACAAGGAAACAATGGCTTTGAATGACACACTGGACCAGGTGGACTTAACAGATATATCAGAACATTTAATACTAAAGCAGCAGAATATACATTCTTCTCCAGTGCACATGGAATGTTCTCCAGAATAGACCACATACTGGGACACAAATCAGCCCTAAGTAAATACAAAAAGATTGAGATCATACTGTGCATATTTTCAGACCACAAAGCTATGAAACTCGAAATTAACCACAAGAAAAAATTTGGAAAGGTAACAAATACTTGGAGACTGAAGAACATCCTATAAAGAATGAATGGGCTAACCAAGAAGTTAAAGAGGAAATTAAAAAGTATATGGAAGTCAATGAAAATGATAACACCACAACCCAAAACCTCTGGGACACAGCAAAGGCAGTCATAAGAGGAAAGTATACAGCAATCCAGGCCTTCCTAAAGAAGGAAGAAAAATCTCAGATACACATCCTAACCTTACGCCTTAAGGAGCTGAAAAAAGAACAGCAAATAAAACCCCAAACCAGCAGAAGACAGGAAATAATCAAGATTAGAGCAGAAATTAATGCTATTGAAACCAACAAAACAGAACAGACCAATGAAACCAGAAGCTGGTTTTTTGAAACAATTAACAAAATTGATAAACCACTAGCCAGTTTGATCAAAAAGAAAAAGGAAAGGACCCAAACAAATAAAATCAAGAATGAAAGAGGAGAGATCACAACCAACACGGCAGAAATAAAAACAATAATAAGAGAATATTATGAGCAATTATATGCCAATAAATTGGGCAATCTGGAAGAAATGGACAAATTCCTAGAAACACATACACTACCAAAACTGAAACAGGAAGAAATAGAAAATTTGAACAGACCCATACCCAGTAAGGAAATCGAATTAGTAATCAAAAATCTGCCAAAACACAAGAGTCCAGGGCCAGATGGCTTTCTAGGGGAATTCTATCAAACACTTAAGGAAGAGTTAACACCTATTCTCTTGAAACTGTTCCAAAAAATAGAAATGGAAGGAAAACTTCCAAACTCTTTCTATGAAGCCAGCATTACCTTGATTCCAAAACCAGACAGAGACCCCACTAAAAAGGAGAACTACAGGGGCGCCTGGGTGGCGCAGGTTAAGCGTCCGACTTCAGCCAGGTCTCGATCTCGCGGTCCGTGAGTTCGAGCCCCGCGTCAGGCTCTGGGCTGATGGCTCGGAGCCTGGAGCCTGTTTCCGATTCTGTGTCTCCCTCTCTCTCTGCCCCTCCCCCGTTCATGCTCTGTCTCTCTCTGTCCCAAAAATAAATAAAAAAACGTTGAAAAAAATAAAAAATAAAAAAATAAATAAAATAAAAAATAAAAAGGAGAACTACAGACCAATTTCCCTGATGAACATGGATGCAAAAACCTTCAACAAGATATTAGCCAACCGGATCCAACAATACATTAAAAAAATTATTCACCACGACCAAGCAGGATTTATACCTGGGATGCAGGGCTGGTTCAATATCCGCAAAACAATTAACATGATTCATTACATCAATAAAAGGACAAGAACCATATGATCCTCTCAATAGATGCAGAGAAAGCATTTGACAAAATACAGCATCCTTTCTTGATAAAAGTCCTCAAGAAAGTAGGGATAGAAGGAGCATACCTCGAGATCATAAAAGCCATATATGAACGACCCAATGCTAAGATCATCCTCAATGGGGAAAAACTGAGAGCTTTCCCCCTAAGGTCAGGAACAAGACAGGGATGTCCACTCTCACCACTGTTATTCAACATAGTATTGGAAGTGTTAGCCTCTGCAATCAGACAACACAAAGAAATAAAAGGCATCCACATCGGCCAGGAGGAGGTCAAACTTTCACTCTTCGCAGATAACATGATACTCTATATGGAAAACCCAAAAGAGCCCACAAAAAAACTGCTAGAATTGACTCATGAATTCAGCAAAGTTGCAGGATATAAAATCAATGCACAGAAATTGGTTGCATTCCTATACACCAACAATGAAGCGACAGAAAGAGAAATCAAGGAATCGATTGCCTTTACAGTTGCACAAAAAACCATAAAATACCTAGGAATAAATCTAACCAAAGAGGTGAAAAATCTATACACTGAAAACTATAGAAAGCTTATGAGGGAACTTGAAGAAGACACAAAGAAATGGAAAAAGATTCCATGCTCCTGGATAGTAAGAACAAATATTGTTAAAATGTCAATACTACCTGAAGCAATCTACATATTCAATACAATCCCTATCAACATAACACCAGCATTCTTCACAGAGCTAGAACAAATAATCCTAAAATTTTATGGAACCAGAAAAGACCCCGAATATCCAAAGCGATCTTGAAAACCAAAGAAAACCAAAGCAGGAGGCATCACAATCCCAGACTACAAACTGTATTACAAAGCTGTAATCATCAAGACAGTATGGTACTGGCACAAGAACAGACACTCAGATCAATGGAACAGAATAGAGAACCCAGAAATGGCCCCACAAACATATGGCCAACTAATCTTTGACAAAGCAGGAAAGAATATCCAATGGAATAAATACAGTCTCTTCAGCAAGTGGTGTTGGGAAAACTGGACAGCGACATGCAGAAAAATGATGCTGGACCACTTTCTTACACCATACACAAAAATAAACTCAAAATGGATGAAAGACCTAAATGTAAGACAGGAAGCCATCAAAATCCTCGAGGAGAGAGCAGGCAAAACCTCTTTGATCTTGGCTGCAGCAACTTCTCACTCAACACGTCTCTGGAGGCAAGGGAAACAAAAGCAAAAATGAACTATTGGGACCTCATCAAAGTAAAAAGCTTCTGCACAGTGAAGGAAACAATCAGCAAAACTAAAAGGCAACCAACAGAATGGGAGAAGATATTTGTCAACGACATATCAGATAAAGGGTTAGGATCCAAAATCTATAAAGAACTTCTCAAACTCAACACCCAAAAAACAAATAATCCAGTGAAGAAATGGGCAAAAGACATGAACAGACACTTCTCCAAGACATCCAGATGGCCAACCGACACATGAAAAAATGCTCAACATTACTCATCATCAGGGGAATACAAATCAAAACCACAATGAGATACCACCTCACACCTGTCAGAATGGCTAACATTAACAACTCAGGCAACAACAGATGTTGGTGAGGATGCAGAGAGAACAAGGATCTCTTTTGCATTGTTGGTGGCAATGCAAGCTGGTGCTGCCACTCTGGAAAACAGTATGGAGGTTCCTCAGAAAACTAAAAATAGAACTACCCTATGACCCAGCAGTTGCATTACTGGGCATTTATCCATGGGATATGGGTGTGCTGTTTCGAAGGGACCCATGCACCCCCATGTTAATGGCAGCACTATCAACAATAGCCAAAGTATGGAAAGAGCCCAAATGTCCATCGATGGATGAATGGATAAAGAAGATATGGTATATATATAAACAATGGAGTATACCTCGGCAATCAAAAAGAATGAAATCTTGCCATTTGCAACTACGTGGATGGAACTGGAAGGTATTATGCTAAGTGAAATTAGTCAGAGAAAGATGAAAATCCTATGACTTCACTCATATGAGAACTTTAAGAGACAGAACAGATGAACATAAGGGAAGGGAAACAAAAATAATATAAAAACAGGGAGGGGGACAAAACAGAAGAGACTCATAAATATGGAGAACAAACTGAGGGTTATGGGAGGGGTTGTGGGAGGGGGGATGGGCTAAATGGGTAACAGGCACTAAGGAATCTACTCCTGAAATCATTGTTTCACTATATGCTAATTTGGATGTAAATTTTAAAAAATAAAAAATAAAATTAAAAAAGAAAAGAAAGTGAAACGATTGGCATTGCATGAGCAAATGGCACATGTTTTGTCCATAAGTCATATATGAGTGATGTAAAATAATTCCTGAAAAACAAAACAAAACAAAACTCACATAGATACAGAGAACAGCTTGGTGGTTGCCAGAAAGGAGGGGGTTGGGGTGGGTGAAATGAGTGAAGGGGATCAGGAGGTACAAAGTTTCAGTTGCTGAATAAATAAGTCATGGGGATGTAATATACATCATGGTGAGTAGTCAGTAATATCGTATTGCATATTTTAAAGTTGCTAAAAGAATACACTGCAAAAGTTCTCATCACAAGAAAAACATTTGTATAATTTTGTATGGTGACAGATAGTAACTAGACTTACTGTGATCATTTTGCAATGTATACAGATTTTTTTATTGAAGTATAGTTGGCACACGATGTTACGATGTTACATTAGTCTCACATGTACAACATAATGATTTGACAGACAAGTTTATACATTGACCTGTGCTCACCACAAGTGTAGCTACCATCTGTCACCATAAAACACTATCTCGATAACCATTGACTATATTCCTTTTGTTGTACCTTTTATCCCTGTGACTTATTCATTCCTTAACTGGAAGCCTATAGGTCCCACTCCCACACGTATACAAATATTGAATCAGTATGTTGTATACCTGAAACATAATGTTACATGTTAATTATACCTCAATAAATAATTCCTGAGAATCTCTGTGAGAATACTCTAGTTCCTTGTTATCAAGGGGAATGGATCCAAAATGTCACTTATAATGTGAAGACTATGGTACTTACCAGCAACAAATGGTAAATACTGATACTATACATTCATTCAGGAGATAATTCTAAATTCTATCATTATACTCATAAAAATGTCACATTCCCGAGAAACCTAAGACATGAACATTTTTGCTGTTAAATACGTACATTCATGGTTCCTATTCAGATCTGTCTAGGCATAGGGGTTGGAAATTAGTTTTTAAAGTTATATGTTTTGGGGTGCCTTGGTGAGTCGGTCGGTTAAGCCTCTAGCTTTGGCTTGGGTCGTGATCTCATGGTCCGTGGATTTGAGCCCTGCATCGGGCTCCCTGGTGTCAGCACAGAGCCCACTTGGGATTCTCTCTCTCTCTCTCTCTCTCTCTCTCTCTCTGCTACTTTCCCACTTGCACATGCTCTCTCTCTCAAAAATAAACATTAAAAAAATAATTTTGTTTTTAACTATTGTAATTTTTAAGTAAAGGTATTTCCATGGTTAGATGTATAAATGGTAACAAAGAATATCAAGTAAAAGGAAGCCTGCCCCCTGCTCCTGTCCCACAAGCATCCACTTTCCAGTCCAGAGACAACCATCATTATTACCAGGTTCTTCTGTTACCTTCCAGAAATACAACCCCAATAAGCAAACATTTTCCCAAACATGTACTTTTGGGCAACCGTGAGATAACTCAGAAAGCTGCCCCAATGACTGAATCCAGCTCGTAAGTTTTCCTGTTCTCCCCAACAGCCTGGGGGGACTTCCAGTTTCAGTCATCTCACCCTATGGTATCATATCCCACTGGGAGGACTTCTACAGGTACACTGAAACTCCAACACATAGCCTACCCAAATATGACTTAGCAAATTATGTATTGGACACCAACCATGTTTCAAACACCTTATTTTTTGGTTTGTTTATTTATTAATTTTGAGAGACAGAGAGAGCAATTGGGGAGGGGGCATAGAGAGAGGGAGAGAGAGAATCTGAAGCAGGCTCCCCACTGTCAGCAAGGAGTCCAATGTAGGGCTCGAACTCACATCCATGAGATCACGACCTGAGCGGAAACCAGAAGTTGGATGCTTAACTGACTGAGCCACTCAGGTGCCCATTTCAAATGCTTTAAAACTCATTATCTCACTTAAATATACCATAAAAGAATACCACGTTACAAGGAAATAAAGAGGTTAAGAGATTTGTCCATGACCAACAAGTGGGGGTGGAGGAATTTTTTTTCTAAAATTTTATTTTTTAAGTAATCTCTACACCCAACATGGGGCTTGAACTCACAACTTTAAGATCAAGAATCACACACTCCGTGACTGAGCCAGCCAGGTGCCCCAAGATGGAGGAATTCTTACCGTCATCTTTTATCAGAGGTTTTGTTGATTTAACAATTTCCCAATGTAGCCTCCATTTTATTTATTATTTTTTTCTTATTTATTTATTTATTTATTTATTTATTTTTTAATATATGAAATTTACTGTCAAATTGGTTTCCATACAACACCCAGTGCTCATCCCAAAAGGTGCCCTCCTCACTACCCATCACCCACCCTGCCCTCCCTCCCACCCCCCATCAACCCTCAGTTTGTTCTCAGTTTTTAACAGTCTCTTATGCTTTGGTGTAGCCTCCATTTTAGATTGCACTATGACAAATTAAAATGACTTTCTGATCAGTAAAACTTTAGTTTTATTTTCAGTGCCTTAAGGCAACTTTCAGTGCCTTAAGTTATTAAAAGTTTCAAGAAAATCCATCCATCTTGATTCTCTGGATGAGGTAAAGGCTACTAGAAAGTCAATTAAGTTTTAATTATGAAGTATATACTGGCTTAATATCGTTAATGTTAGGTTGGTAAATTATTAATTTGCCTGATTCTAATTCTCTGTAGCAGAAGGAAGAAGGAAAATGCTAACCTAAACTCCACTAAGTGCTACCTCATAAAATGATAAATTTCAACATTGTAAAAGCAAATGGGAAGGATGACACCAATGTAAAATTGCAGTCCTGGTGCCCTCTAGTGGACATGGTTGGTTTCAGGAATCACTTGCTAAATTCTAGCGAAACCTGCCAAAGAGGAATGAGGCATTTCTTCTCACTATGCTTTGTCCTCTCCCCTTTCTCCTCCTTTATTCTCTGGTCTTGTCCGGGTTCCCAAAATATACTGATGATATCACTCAGTGTCAAAACTAATAAAACTTTACTTACAGAAACAGGTGTTTACAAAAATAGCCACACCTTTTCATTTACATCCCATGTTTGGCAGCCAGAGACTGTATGATCCCGAACACATGAAAGGCTTACTGTCTGCTACTGAACAGAAAAAGTTTGCTGATCTCTGGTCTGTAAGCGTTATCACTAGCTCTGAAAAACGCTTGACGAGGAAGGGCTGGTCCCTCGTTGAAAATGTCTGGGAAACCCCCATGAATGCACATGAGCAGTAAAGAAACCTCTAATTTTAATTCCCTCATTCCCTAATTTGTTCAGTCAGGGAACTCTTTTCTTCATCTAATACCTATTTACATCCTATTCAGTGGAAAACATTTTGGGAAATACTATTTTATAATATTGTGCTTAAAGCATTAAGTCTTATTACAGTTCTTATCAGTCTAAGAGGAAATATTCCATCTTGGTGCATCTGTACTCATTTCTTAAGTTATAATTAAATGTTATATTGAGTGTAATTTACTTTAAAATAGTTCACCAACGGGGCGCCTGGGTGGCTCAGTTGGTTAAGCGTCCGACTTCGGCTCAGGTCATGATCTCCCGGTCCATGGGTTCAAGCCCCGCGTCGGGCTCTGTGCTGACAGGTCGGAGCCTGGAGCCTGCTTCCGATTCGGTGTCTCCCTCTCTCTCTGCCCCTCCCCTGCTCATGCTCTGTCTCTGCCTCAAAAATAAATAAAAACATTTAAAAAATTAAAAAAAAAATAGTTCACCAACATAGGGGATATATAAATTAAGTTCGTTTTAACCACCTAGGAGTAGTTAAAAAACACTTGAAGTACCTAACCCAGGAATGGTTATTTAGCCATTGAAAATATCTCCTCAGTCCATAATCCAAAAATGTCTACCAAAACCTTTCAAAATTTTTTTTTTTTAACGTTTATTTATTTTTGAGACAGAGAGAGACAGAGCATGAACAGGGGAGGGGCAGAGAGAGAGGGAGACACAGAATCTGAAACAGGCTCCAGGCTCTGAGCTGTCAGCACAGAGCCCGACGCGGGGCTCGAACTGACAGATCGTGAGATCATGACCTGAGCCGAAGTCGGACGCTTAACCGACCAAGCCACCCAGGCGCCCCCCAAAACCTTTCAAGTATCAGTTATCTCACTTAGCAGTAGTGAGTTTAATCAACGTAAGGTGACTGATATAAGTGGTGTTCAAGGTATGCATATTGGCCAGAGATATTCTACAAGGTCCTCCATGCTTACATGAAGACGGTTTAAGGAACTAGATAGGCCAGTAGCCTATTCCCCTTGGAGGGCTAAAATTCAGTCCTGGTTCTGGCCACTAAGTATCAAGAAATTCTGTCACTTGATTCCAATCTGAAGATTAGCTGAATCTTTGCCACTCACCATCACATCTGAATTGAGTAAACATCTTAATTTTTTTTTTTTAACATTTATTAATTTTCAAGAGGCTAGGCGTGAGTGGGGGAGGGGCAGAGTGAGGGAGACACAGAATCTGCAGGCTCCAGGCTCTGAGCTGTCAGCACAGAGCCCAACGTGGGGCTCGAACTTACTGACCAAAGAGATCATGACCTGAGCTGAAGTCAGACGCCCAACTGACTGAGCCACCCAGGTACCCCAAGAATTGAGTAAACATTTCTGCCAAAATGCAGGGAGCTAGAACTTCTCCAGCATCTAGGAAGGAGTCTTTATGGCTGCTTTGTGAATTGCAGTACTTATGTGTAGCAGAATTCACTGTAACATGTCAACCAGCAAATAACCCGAGAGGAAGGAAAGCTGAGGCTGATATGAACACACATCCCGGTGAGCCTGGAACAGACCCAGTTTATGCCTGTTTGTCCCACTGAAATTAACAGCGCCCCCTTTCACTCTCAAAATACCTCATTTTCAGTGAAAACCCATGTGGCTATCCTATTTATAGCTCTCATCTACCTATGCCTAGTATTTGTGAATGGCAAAACTGACAACGTCAAAAGCTACTAAGAGTTAATAGTTATGGATGATCAATGGCCAAGAAATAGTGAAGTTGACAGGCAAGCTGGGATTGAACATCAACCACAGCCTAATTGTTTACTTTAACTAATTGAGCATAAGAGCTATTGTAAACTGAATTTTTATTTCAATATCCTTAAGTAGAAAACTAATCTTTGAACAATTTGCCATATTTTAGGGGCTTATGGTTAAAAAAACTGGCCTAGCAACCTAGAACTTTTAAAGAATAATATTTCTATGATGTGACTAAAAATTAGATAGAAACAAACTTGATAAAAAAACAGTGCTTTGCAGGCTCCCTACGGCAATGTTTCCTAAAGTGTGGTGGACAGGCCCCCTCATTAGCTTCAGGACTTGTTAAAAACCACAAGATTAAAAAAAATTTTTTTAATGTTTATTTATTTTTGAGAGAGAGAGAGAGAGAGAGAGAACGAACAGGGGAGGGGCGGAGAGAGAGGGAGACACAGAATCTGAAGCAGGCTCCAGGCTCTGAGCTGTCAGCACAGAGCCCAATGTGGGGTTCAAACTCATAAACTGTGAGATCATGACCTGAGCAGATGCTTAACTGAATGAGCCACCCACATGCCCAAAACCACAAGATTTAAAAACAATAAACAAACAAACCTCAACAACAAAAACAAGATTCCACACTCAAACCAAACCAACAAAATTGGTCTAGGCAGGTAGACCATCGATTTCTGGGGAAGTAGTGTATGGAATTCCATTTTTAGTAGTGACCAATGATTATGCCCATACACTTTGAGAACTGTTGCCCTATTGAGTCCTAAAGTCTGGAATATTCCATAAGACACCTTAGCTCTTGGCTAACTACAATAGAACTTCTTTATGTCTATGCCCATACCCAGAGGTCTGCTGGTAAATGTTTATCAACTTACAGGAAAAAAGTTTCTAAGCAGATATTAAGTCTTTGCAGCACAATTTACAAATAATATGTAATATTCTGTATTATAAATTCTATATAGCTCACTGATCCTCACAGAAGGCTTTTGTTGAGTTTTGCCAAACTCTTACACAACCAACTTATGTTGCAATCAACAAATGAGAAAAATTCCAATGAGTGTTGGTTGATATTTTTGTTTACGTTGAGGAAGAGGAAAGTGAGAAGACATGCCATGCCGGGTCCTCACCTGATGCTGTTCATCAATGACATGAGCAACTTCTTTGCTGATCTGGATAATAGTTTTCAGATTCTGGAGGGATATTTCCTCAAATATTTGTGCTATTCATAATGTAACAGCTACCTGAATGCAACACTTTTAACCTACATTATTATATTCCCCATTGTTCTCTGAGAACTAAACAGCAAAAATCAATACATCAAGTCCTAATGTGTAGCATCTGATGCCTCTGGGGTAAATATTCCCACTATGGATAATTTCAAACTTCACCAGAGCAAGACAACATTGAATGCAGAGTCAGGAACAGATGAGCAGTAGCCTAAGACCCAGAAGTGCTTTGTTTTGTTTTGTTTTGGGAGAGGGAGCATGTGCTCGACTGGAGAGGGGCAGGAGAGCGAGAATCTCAAGCAGGCTTCACATTCCGTGCGGAACCCAACATGTGGCTTGATCCTACAACCCTGGGATCTTGACCTGAGCCTAAATCAAGAGTCAGGTGCTCGACTGACTAAGCCACCCAGGCGCCCCCCTGCAACCCTAACAGAAATTGCTCTGTGGCCAGATTTTGAATCTTCAAAGTTATTGAATCTGGAAAATGAGGTATTTTGATCTCTCCTCACTTTTGTGCAGTTCCCCCTAGAAGGTTGCCGGGATACATACTAGAATAAACTGTGGCAACCGCCGAAAGCACAGGGGCTGAGGTTCCACCTGTTTCAGACTTGGCTGAGCCTGGCTCCCTCTGGCCCACACCACAGCCCGTCCTCCTTCAATTACAGAGGCCAGCCTTGGAAAGAGCTCCTCCTCTTCCTTTACTGCATGTATCAGGGTTTTGTGGTAAAATTCTGGGAGTTGCCGGTCCCAGTCAAATAAGCCTCTCCTCTGGTTAGTAAGTTATTTTGAAACCAGACTTTCTAATCAACAGATAATAGCCTTGAAATAATCCTCCTGGAATGTTTGCTGAACTAACACATACCATTCAAATGCAAAAAACGAACTGGGGAGGGGGGTGCCTTTCACAAAAGCATCTAATTCTCAGATGTGTCCCTTCCTCCCACCAAGTACAGCATAATTAATTCAACAGCTAAGGAAGTGCAAACTGTTGGTTAGTAAAGCTGACTTCTATCACAGCTTAAAGATCAAAACAGAAACCTGGGGAGGAGGGGGGAAACACAGGGCATGCAAACTCTTCTGAGGCCCAAAACTACAGCCCAATAACCCTGGAAACAAGCAATGGGATATTATCAAACAGCGCTGACCCTAGCAAAAGCATCAGATGGATCAAGTTTCTCTTTGGCTCCTCCAATCCCTGCCCCCACCCCTGCACCTCCCACCAGCACTCCTCACCTTCCTTCTAGGCACTGTTCCTGTGTCCCCTGCCACCGGGAGCCAAGACCTGCTCTTACAAGCAGCCTGACGAATCTTATCGATTTGGTTATTACGGCACTCACAGGTTATTTGCATTTTAATGGAGTCTTCTGGAAATCAGGCCTAAGGGTGTGAAACTTAATGAAAAAATTTCTGTTGAGATTGAAAGTTCTTTGAGCTGCACAAGCCTCATAATACTCAATACTCTCCTAAGTAGCCAACTGATAAGGTTATTCCCGTTTCCTTAGCTGCCTGATGAATGGACCCTGTTTCTTGCTGCTCCTAAGAGGCCCCACTGCAAAGCCTGTCATCAGAGCTCCATCTGCCAGATCTCCTGTTAAAAAAAATTTTTTTAACGTTTATTTTTGAGAGAGACAGTGCGTGAGCAGGGGAGTGGCAGAGAAAGAGGGAGATACAGAACCTCAAGCAGGCTCCAGGCTGTCTGCACAGAGCCTGACGCGTGGCTCAAACTCAAGAACTGTGAGATCACGACCTGAGCTGAAGTCAGGACACTTAACCGCCTGAGCCACCCAGGTGCCCCTCTTGCTGAGTACTTTTGCAGTGAGGGTAGACATTGTTTGAAAGTGACTTCCGCTGGCCCTTAACCCCTGTGTTCTCTTGGCTCCTTTCCACAGTTCCTTCTGGATTCCTGTCTTCCCCACCTCCTCTCTACAAAAGCTTGTAGTAGATGCTTGAGACAGTTTGCTGCAATTCAGTGCTAGATTCTCCATGTACAGATAATTTCAAGTTAGTAGTATTCTCTGTCTAGTTATGCTAAAAGTAGGAGTTGGGTGCGGCTTCACTTGCTCTCCTTGATTTGTATACTTAATTGCAGAATGAAGGGAAAGGTGAAGATTTAGGTAGACATCATTATCCTAGGGCCACCTGGAAATAAACTCTCTGGTTTTGTCTTAAAATATGTTTCATTTCCATTCTTGAAAGTATTCTTGCTGAGTTTAAATTCTGGCTTAGCAGTTAGTTTCTTTCAGCCCTTTGAAGATACCCCCCCCCCTTTTCTGATTTCCATTATTTTTATTCCGAGGTATGCTATCAGTTATGCTACCAATTGTCTTCTGTATTCAAGATTGTATTCCCCTTTTCTTTAATTCCCAGCATTTTCACTACGTGGCATCCAGATATAGGCTTCTTTATATTTCTGTTGTTTGGGATTTACTAAACCACTTGAATCTGTAATTTGGTGTTCATCTTGGAAAATTCTCAGAGATTCTCTTCAAATACCACTTCTGCCCTACCCTCTCTCTCCTCCTTCTGGGACTCCAGATAAACATAAAATTTTCTCACTGAACCCAGTAGGTCCCTTAGTTTCTTGTGCCTATTTTCCAAATACTGTCTCCTTGCTTCAGAAGTTCCGATGATTTCTCCTGACCTGTATTTGATTCAAAATATGTCAAACATAAGGCTCTGTGCATCGGCTGCTTCTTCCTAAGTAGATAAACACTCCCAAGGCAAAGTAGCCTCAAATGTTGGTCTCTCCCCTCTAGACTTTCTTCTAGATTTTGGTCCACTAATAACTGACTATACTGTTAACACTTTGTTTTTTGTAAGAGGTTTTCATCTCTTTTGTCTAGAGTCTACTTTTCTTCAGCAGGAAGGCTAATCACCTCGTCTACCATACCCAGCATCAGAGTCTGCAATGTGGTTATTTTCAATAGTTCAGTAGGCATGATCTTCCTTTCTCCCAGGATATTAAAGAATTCTCCAAATTTGTAACTGGGTGTCAGACATGACATATTTAAAGACAAAATTTGTTTGCTCATGTAAACATGGCCACCAAGGACTACTGGAACAAAGCCTTGTACTTCATGTTTGGAAACAAGGCTTTCTCAGGAAACTAGTTTCTCCTGCTATAATTAATATGGTTAGCATTCATTTTAAATAAAGAATATATTATGTCCTCAGAATTAAAAAAAGGCATCTAATAAATCTATACAGTGAATAGCATGTCTTTATTCTATTTACATTTGTTATAAATATAATACATTTTTGAAAAGCTTATTTTTAATTAACTTGAGATTCATATTTTAAACAGATCAACTCAAATGTTAAAGTTACATAATAAAGAATATGATAATTTAAATGACAAAAAATCTCATATTGTGAAATAGTGCACCCTATACTGAGATGAATGAGGAAAAAAAAGTCAAACTCCTTTCAAAACTATATTCAAAGCATCAGAAAAAATTTTTTTCTTTTTACAAAGTTATGTATAAGCCATAGGAACCACCAGATACTGAAGTATGAAGACTCTATAACCAAAGTTCAAAATGTATTTTAGAGAATTGTGTGAAGCAAGACAGGAAAATCCGTATTTAACACTCTATAGAACTTCACAGTAAAGCTGGAATTTATAGACTAATGGCTTAACAGGAGTATCACCAACAAGGCCTTTCCTTCCTCAAAATCATCTGGTAATATTCATATACCATCAATATGTTGTAACAGCAGACTTAGACACTGGTTTTTAAGACAGGGCTTAATAAGGTGCGTGGCTATGTTGAAATTCCGTATTATGAGCATGTAAATTATTACCAGGGTTTAAAGAAATACAAAAAAAGAATATGAGTATTCTCAGTCCAACGTGCTTTGCATCATCAACAGATTGACAAGTCGAAAGTATTTTGCAGTGACCCGACACCAACCTCCATAACAAGTTAGGTATAACAAATACTGCTGTTAAAACCCATTCAGTAAAATAAAACTGATTCTTGTGGATTTCAGTACAAATTTGCAAGTCATCACACATTATTGATGATGATCAGAGCAGGCATGGAGTTCTGCTGACTCGTTTCAAACACTGTAACTTGGTCCGATAACTTGGCAAATACCCTAGGTGTTCCAAGGTTATAAACACCTGTATGGACAAAGCATGCCTTCAGCTGCAAACTGTGAATCTCCTGGCTTTTAAGCTGAAGTTTATATTGTGTTTGTCCAAGCCATGTAAATGATCCATGGATTTCCAATGCTTCTGGACTATGTGGGAGAAGGAAAATGGTAAGTTGAAGGGTTTTATAAAAATTTTCTCCAAGTCTCAGTAACACATCCCTTTCATCTAGCAATTCTACTTCTAGAAACTTTTTCATGAAGCCAACTGTTTCTTAATAACAACAATGACAACAGCTAGTATTACTATTGCTCTAATAGTCAACATTTATTAATAGTTACTATGTTGTAGGCACAAGCATTATTGCATTTAATGCTCACAACAGCAGGTGGGAAATAATGGAACCTGATTTCAAACCTCAGCTTTTAACCAATTGGTTATCTGTACCTAAAAAAAATTCATATACAGGAATGCTTATAATACTGAAACCATTTATAATGCTGAAAAATGGAACCCAGTATCTACCAATAAGGCATCAATTTATGACACACATAATCATACATAGGACGTGTCTGGATTCCATACAGCTGCCCCAGATCCTATTTGGAGTTAGTTTATACAGTAGTAATCCATTCACGTTTCATATTACTTTTCCAAAAATCCAAAAATTTCTGAATTCCAAAAAGCATCTAGCCTTGAGGTATCAGATATGGAAGTATGTACCTGTATTTTTGGGGTATTATTTTACAATCATACACGCACAAAAAAAAAACCTGAAAAAAACTTCTATCACAAACTTGCTGATATTCAATTTTAGAGTTTTTTATCACCAACAAACTTTTCTGAAAAATTCTGTCTCCAATCAAAACAATTTGCTGCTTTTGGAAACTGCTTGTTATTTTATCACTATTGTAATGCTGAGACAACCCTCTGTAAGTCTTCTGTAACATTTCTGTAAAACCAAACACCCAGGGCACGCCTGAATAAACTTTCTCTATCCACATTAGGTAATTATATCCATAAATTGTTCTCAAATCAATCTTAAGCCACAAAACAATCTTGCACTAAATACATCTTTACCTTGTTGTTTTATGCCGAAGATCAACTATTACATCAACATCAGCCTTAGAACAATTGGAAAGTAAAAGGGTGACTGGTACTAAACAAAGGCTGTGGAAGAAAAATGAAAAGGTTAAGCTGTGTATTTTCTTTTTTAAATCAGCTATCTTGAAAATAACACTTAAGAATACCTAACAGTCTCCTTAAAACTAATTAGATTCAAGTAGGGAAAAAAACTGAGTTCCAAAATCACTCAAGACAAATTATTTGTGTATATAAGAAAAACCTGTTACTACAATACTTGCATCCCAGAATATATACATCCACAAAACCATCTTATTTCCATTTATTATAGCTACTACTAAAAAAAAAAAAAAACAAAACAAAAAAAACACACAACAACAACAACAAAAAAAAACACCCAAGTGTTTCTAAGTGGTTATTTCTCAAAATGAAAAACAAAAGTAAAACTCAGATCAATGAAGAAAAAAATAAATCATGAAAATGCCAACAACTAATCCTGTTCTCTTTACGTTTCTTGAAAGTTACTTTATTTTGGGAACTTGGACTAGATTGACATTTGCTTTTCTACCAAATTTGCATAAAAGCCATTGTGTTACAGAGAATATGAAAATTCTTTCTATAGAACAAATTATGAGGAAAGCCTTTTTAAGTGGACACATTTTCTCAGGTAACCTAGTTTCTCCTATCACTTTAGAATTAATAAATTACTAAAGTATTACTAAGCACAGAAAGGACAGGCAGTGACAGAAGAGGATATATGAATAGACTGGTGTTATGTTCAAATCAAGAATATAATAAATGGACATAACCTGGGCACAAATGAAGCCTGCTTACATACTAGTATTAATATTTTATTCTATAAACACAAAGAATAAAGAGATAGTAAAAACTAGGTGTGCCTGGGTGGCTCAGTTGGTTAAGTGTCCAACTCTTTTTTTTTTTTTTTTTAATGTTTATTTATTTTTTAGAGAGACAAATGCAGAATGCAAGTGGGCTGGGGTTGGGGCAGAGAGAGAGGGAGGCACAGAATCCGAAGCAGGCTCCAGGCTCCGAGCTGTCAGCACGGAGCCTGACGCGGGGCTCGAACTCATGAGCTGTGAGATCATGACCTGAGTTGAAGTCGGCACTCAACTGACTGAGCCACCCAGGCGCCCCAAGTGTCCAACTCTTGAGTTCGGCTCAGGTCATGATCTCATGGTCTCTCTCATGCAGAGCCTGCTTCGAATTCTCTCTCTCCTCTCTCTCTCTGCCCCTCTCCCTGCTCCCTTTCTCTCAAAATTAATTAATTAAAAAAAAAAAAAAAACACTTTATACTAATAGTCTTTGAAAAATGCTAATCTGATGAGGCACAAACAGTCCCTAGAGACCAAACTGCTGACAACTATCCCCCCACCACCAAATTTAGCATTAATAAAAGCATACTACAGTTTGACTAAGGTTCAAATATCTACTCAATAATTCTGTACTCAGTTTTCTCAACTGCAAACTAGGAACAATAATTGTACCTACCTCTTGGGTTTGTTATGATGATTAGGTGAGATCAAATATGCTAAGTGCTGAGAATAATGCTCAAAAGCTCCATAAACAATGTCTAATGTGACTTCTTATTTTGAAAACTATGGCAGCTAAACCCAGTGTTTCACCTCTGTTATCTCTGGTCAAATATTCTTCCTCATATACTTGTTCCTGTATGATCCGTGTGCTACTGCCATAACCAAACCTCCTGCTGTCGCATTCCCTCCCACATTTCTATGTTACATTAAGAACACTCCCCTAGACCCTTAATCTCTATGTTTCTATATCTTGCTTTAACTGAAATTTGGCTGAATACACGGCTTCCTCTACAGTCCTCTCAACATTAGATGCTGTGTTTCTTCCAACAGCTTCCATATCTCGGGTCAGAATGTATCATTAATGTAGTTCTCAATGCCACTTCTTGATGATTTCTTCCTCCTACCCCTTCTGTCAAAACATCCATTTTTGGGTCATATTACTCCATGGTTTTTAATCTTTTTTTATGTCCTCATACTAAAATACTAAAACCAAAAATAGTAACTCAGTACAGCAGATTCTTTGGGGGAGGGAGAAAGGATGAGTATTTTGAAATATCTGAGGTAAAGACGAGGGAACCATCTGCTTGACCTCCCACCTCCCATTCATCTTACACGTCTGGGAAGCAGAGGCATACCACCTACGTGAGAGACACTGCCCGAAGGCTTCTCTTCCAGATCATCTACTGGCTTCAGTTAAAAGCTTCAGCAGGAATTTGCTTTCTTCTTTTCAATCCTGGCAACTTTACTAAGTAGATAACTCATTCGACACCTTCCCAAATTCTTACCACCTCATAACCATCAGTACTATTCAAAACTCATCCATCTACCTTCCTTAACCATATTGTAATTTTTTTTTAGTCACCTAAAATAGCTACCTCTGAAATAATACTGTCACTCCACTCTCTGACAACCATCTCCCATTTCTCCAGCTCTCTCACTCAAGTACACTTCTATTCTTAGTTTTGTAAGGATGACCAACCACTCTGGCCCTCTACATCAGTGCTTCTCCATCTTGGTGGCTGCGGTGTAACTATAATTACTGTTTAGCCATTATTTACTCCCCTCACTTCATTATTTACTCCCCTAGCCATTATTTACTTCCCACTGTGGGACTAGGAGTCATTCTTGTTGATGTGAAGATGAGGCTAATTGGCCAATGGAATATTAATGTCTTTGACGCAAACAAAAGCCTTAAATGTGCTATCTCAGTATAACTCACCTTTGTACTCCAGAGATATGCCATAAGAAGAACATATCCAAGTAGCTGCTGCCCATTGCACTGAGCCCAAAATATACGTGGTACAGACATGAACCCAACCAACCACAGCTTGAAGGTGAGCTGCAGCCAAACGGTAAGCTGATCTGCGGATCCATGAGTATAAGAATGCCTTATAAGCAACTAAATTCTGGAGTGGTTTGTTGTGAAGCATTTCTGTGGCAACAGTGATGGATACAGGTGCATGCTGGTATCATCTGAGGACATTTAAATTATACAGATGCCTGGGTCCTACTCCCAAGAGATTCTGATTTAACTGGCACTGGAATCTTTAAAAATTCCCCAGGTAATTCTAATGGGCAGCAAGGGCTGGAAAAAACTGCCACATTTCATCCTTATCTAGCCTGCCTTGTTTTCACATACTTTGTGTACAGTTTTAATTCTGTGATGTTTTATTTTTAACCCACCACTCTACTCTAGTTTGATCAAACCTGCCCTGCTTCACATAACTCCATGCTAGATTCCCAGATTCTGTGATGCTTTTTAACTCCAATTGAATCATGTGGACAATTCCTAAATATCCTTACCTCTAAAGTACAGCCAAGGTTTTAACTGCTACGGTTAAAAAGAAACCCCATGGAATCTAAGATATGAAGCAGGATAGGTCTGATAAAGTAGAACAATGGGTTACAATGAAACATCGGGGTGGGGGGGGGGGCCCTGGGTGGCTCAGTCATTAAGTGTCTGACTCTTGGTTTTGACTCAGGTCATGATCTCACAGTTCATGAGTTCAGGCCCTGCATCAGGCTTTGCACTGACAGCGTGGAGCCTGCTTGGGATTCTCTCCCTCTCTCCCTCTCCCTTTTTGTCCCTCCTCCACTCTCTCAAAAATAAGTAAATAAACATTAAAAAAAAAAAAAAAAAAGAAACATCAGGGAATCCAAATTTCCCATGAAAGTACATGAAGTCATGACAGACTTGATAGGGATAAAACATACCATCTTCCCCCTCAACTACAGCTGCATATTAGAGCAACATTAAGACCTGGGCAAAAAGAATTTTATAAATAATTTAAATGGTTAAAATTTTTAAAAATCTGACAACAGTGGTGGTAAAGATATGAAACAAAGGGAACTGATGGTGAGTTGTACAAGATGGTCAAACTATTTGGAAAAATTCCTAGATAAGCATGCAAAAATAAGGGGGGCTGGGCAAGTTCACATAAACCAAGAGATTATACACAAGATTATTCACAGCAGAATTCAAAATAGCTCAAATATGAAAATAATCCCAAAGTCCATCAAGAGAGTAAATTATTCCAGTGCATTCAAACATATTCATATGGCAATGAAAATGCTATAGCTTCATGCAGTGGCTGACAATTACTAACATAATATTAAATGAAAGCAGCTGGACATAAAAAGAAGATACTCTGTATAATTCCACTTATATAATAAAGTTCAAAAAATGCCCCATGAAAATCAAAATTAGAGATGCATATAAACTTAGTTGGGAAAATTATAAAAAGCAGCAAAGAAATGACTACCAATATGGGGGGGGGGGGCAGGGTAGTGACTGTGACGGAGTACCAGCGGGCTTCTGTGATGCTACCAATATTTTATTTCCTGAATACAGGTAGTTTGGTTATTTGGGTGTTAATTTTGTGGGGGGTGGGGAGGAAATAACTGTAGTCACTCATTGTCAGATCCAATAAGTAACCTTTTCATCCTTTTACTATTTGACATTTTTGCAGCATTTTAAACAGTTAACCCATTTCTCTCTCACTGAACTTTTGAGATATCACTTTCTCATTGATCTTTTCTTCCTAATTACTTCTCAACCAGTCTTTTTCACGGATTTCTTTTTCCTTAGCTTTTCTCTCAGATGTCACTGTTCTGTAGGTCACTGTTCTCTTTTTGTTCTATCCCACCTCATCCCCACCCTACCCAGGGTGACTTCACCAAAATTCATACCTTCAATTTTCACTTATAGACTGATTCTAATAGACTTCTCTCCATGTTTTTATACCTGCAAACCAGCAACTTTTTGAAGTGTCATCTGATTTAGGACTTTTTATTTACAGAACCTTAAGTTTATATAATCAACCTACTTACCAAAATCGCAAATACAGATGCCCCTTGAACAATACAGGGGTTAGGGGTACCAACGCCCACACGATCGGAAATCATATACACCTTCTGACTACCTTAACACTTAACTACTAATAGCCTACTGTTGACCCAAAGCCTTACCAATAACATAAACTGTCTATTAATGCATATTTTGTATGGTATATGAATTATATACTATATTCTTATAATAAAAGCTGAAGAAAAGAAAATATTAAGAAAACCCTTAAGAGAAAACACATTTACAATAAAAAAGATCATGTATAAGTAGACCCACACAGTTTGAACTTCATCGTTCAACTGAACTGAACATCATTCCCCAAGAAGTTTGGCACTTAGTAAATCTTAAGTAAATGATGCTATTAAAACTTGAACTGTTTGATGAGTCTATACTATAGTCATTTCTTACAATTAATTTGTGTCCAACACAAAAACAAATAACATATTTTTTCCTTGTTTTTGACTTAGTGATAAACTTGCCCACCAGAAACTTTTGGCAATTGAGGTGTCTAAGGCAAATAGCCATCTCTAACCACAGGTGCAACATACAGTAATCAGAGTAAAGGGTAAAATATTTAAGAGCACTTTACAGATACTCAATATTATTCTAAATTTCTTCATCAATATTTGGGTTAATGCTATAGTTTAAATAAATAAGAGTCTCTGCGTGGGTGTGCGCATGTAGAAAAATTTTAACAAAAATAAGCCTCAGACCTTTTTTGATGAAATGGATGATTAAATGATTCTGGATAGTGAAGACTCGTTTTAATGAGATTAGAAAGCTGCTCTACTGACGGTCTTAAAGGAACTGTAGTGTTTTCTGGCCTGAAAAATTTTAATAGTTCCATTTCTGGTGGTTCCTGAGAAAAGAAAAAAATATACATATGACAATAAAAACACTGTCTTGTTAAAATATAGCATAAACAAAAGTAGTAAAAAACAGCTGAGATAACGGAAAGCATGAACAATACTTTCTGCTGTTATTTAAACCAATAGAATCATCTGCGATATAATCTAGGATAAAGAATTTAGACTCAGGGGCGCCTGGGTGGCTCAGTCGGTTAAGTGTGTGATTCTTGATCTCAGCTCAGGTCATGATCTCGCAGTTTGTGAGTTGGAGCCCCATGTCAGGCTCTGCACGGACAGTGTGGAGCCTGCCTGGGATTCTGTCTCTCCCTCTCTCTGTCCCTCCCCTGCTCATGCTCTCTCCCTTTCTCTCTCAAAATAAATAAATAAACTTAATCTAGGATTAATTAGAATCTAGGATCAGAATCATTTATTCATTCCTTATTTATTATGTGGAGTTAGACTTGAATTCCAACAACTTCACATATTAGTTCTGTGATCTTGGATAAGGCATTTAATGTCTTAAGACTTAATTTCCTCATTTATAAAAAAGTCTCATAATAATTTCAAAATCTGTTGTGGGTCTCATCTAGTAAAATTCCTTATTACTTAGTACTTAAGCTACAGACATTCAATTGTATAGCATCTGTTTTAATAAAAAACTAAAGTTGCCTTAAAATTTCATTTTGAAAATAGACTGCTGTGTTTTATAGATTGTAATCCTTCATCTGTATTAACTGAAGGTTAACACACATGTAAAAGTCTCAATATAGCCAATGTCAGGCATACTGTAAACATTTCAATATCATTATCATCTAAATGAAAACAGAGAGTATTGTCCCCTTTCTAGTGGTATTTTTTTCTTAGCCATTTTTTCTCCATTTCCCTTTACCATCCAGGAAAATTTTGATTTTTAATTTCTTGCTAGCCTAGCTGGACATTGATCTACACCAGGGATTGGCAAACTACAGCCCATGGACCAAATTCAGCCTGCCTCCTGGGTTTTTTGTTTGTTTGTTTGTTTTTTGGAAAGAAAGTTTTATTGACCCATAGCCATATCCATTTGTTTACATACTGTCATACGGTTACTTCTGGACTTCACCAACAGAGATGAGTAATTAAGACAAAGACCTTCTGGCCAGTAAAGCCTAAAATATTACCTACCATCTGCTTATTCTTAGAAAAAGTTTGCTGATCCCTGATCTATATAGCTGTAAAAGTAAGACCTAAATTGCTTTTGATTTATAAGTCAGAGAAAAGTGACTAGAGGTTTACGCTGGAAGAAAGAAGAGAACGGAAGCAGAATTTCTGGGGTGCTGGTTATGTTCTATTTCTTTATCTGGGTCCTGGTTATACTGGAGTATTCAATTTGTGAAATTCAATGAGCTATTCAACTGTTCTGTATTTATCTTACACTTCAATTGAAAGTTCAAAAAATGTATTTTTTAATATATTCCAATCATCGAAAAATAAGCTATTATTTGAGACTTCTAAGTTATACTAAATAAATTTCTATATGCCACTTATTAGGAGGAAAATACATGAACAACAGCCATGAAAAGGATACCAAAGGCCCAAGCTAATTTACTAAGAGAATACTTAAAAGAGTTTCCCCCTCTCGCAGCTTTAGAGTAGCAAAAAGTATTTTCACAATCAGCACTAAATATTTGTGCAGCAGTTTGGTAATAAGGATTTGATTCTACCTTATGACATTTCTACCACAAGACAGACAAGGTGTAAAGAATTATCATCCTGGTTTTACAAGTGAGTAGTAAGCTAAAGTTCATTAAGTTATGCAAGTAATTTATACTAGATCATCAATCTGAAAGTTTTGGGGCTCCAAATCTATCATTCACAGTATGATGAAACCGCTTTATGTCCCAAGCTCAGTTAACCATATAAAGAGAATATAAAATATTTCAAAAGTGAAATACAGAGAAATAAAAAGGATATGCTATTCATGGTACATAAAATGAAAATATCACTTTTTTTTAAATGTTTATTTATTTTTGAGAGAGAGAGAGAGAGAGAGAGAGCAGGGGAGGGGCAGAAAGAGATGGGGACAGAGGATCTGAAATGGGCTCTGCATTAACAGCACAGAGTCTGATGTGGGGCTCAAACTCAGGAACTGAGAGATCATGACCTGAGACAAAGTCTGATGTTTAACTGACTGAACCACCCAGGTGCCCCAAGAATACAAATATATTTTATATAAATCATTTCTGGGGTACCTGGGTAGCTCAGTCAGTTGAGCATCTGACTTCAGCTCAGGTCATGATCTCACGGTCTGTGAGTTCAAGCCCCGCGTCGGGCTCTGTGCTGACAGCTCAGAGCCTGGAGCCTGCTTTAGATTTGTGTCTCCCTCTCTCTCTGCCCCTCCCCCACTCATGCTCTGTCTCTCTCTCTCTCTCTCTCTCTCTCTCTCTCTGTCAAAAATAAACAAACATTCAAAAAAAATTTTTTTAATCACTTCTTCCTTTTCTAAATACTTATTCTGCCTATGTTTGAGATATTCTAAATTATCAAAAGTGTGTAACATAGACAACCAAAACTTGGGACTTCAAAGGGGAAAAAACAATTTTCTTATATTAAGAAATAGATCCAGGGTTAAATTTGATATCTTCATTAAACCTAATGGAATATTACCATTAGTAATCATCAAAGTAAAAACTGATTCAAGTTGTAGAACAACCAGTGAAT
The DNA here is from genome assembly GCF_023721935.1 of Panthera uncia. Taxonomy (NCBI): domain Eukaryota; kingdom Metazoa; phylum Chordata; class Mammalia; order Carnivora; family Felidae; genus Panthera; species Panthera uncia. The sequence continues at coordinate 40,234,413 of NW_026057586.1, read as the reverse complement.
GCTAAAACTAGTGGAACTAGGTTTAACAAGAAATCAGACATTTACATAGGCCCAAATTATTTCTCCACAAATTATTTATTAGAAACAACAGTAACTTTACTGTAGAGAAATAAGGTGGACCTTATCAGTGTGACCCATCACTGATAATGAAACAAATTAATATCAAGAGCTTTCTGATGTAATTCACTGGCAGGGACATAACATCACTTCTGTAGTATCCCTGCCAAAAATGTATAACCTTAATCTAGTCCTGAGGAAACAAGAAAAAACCAAAGAGGTATTATTTTACATTAAAATAACTTGCCCATGCTCTTCAAAGATATCATATGACACAGGACAAATGAAGGCTCAGACACTGTCCCAAATTAAAGGAGACTAGAGAAACAGGACAAGTAAATGCAATGTATGATCTTGGACTGGATCCTGGTAAGAAAACACAAACTGTTACAAGGATAAAATGGAGAACTCTGATGGCATTTGAATACGGACTATACAGGAGTACTGCATCAATGTGAAACTTCGTGAATTTAATAATGGTTTTTGTGATTATTTGAGAGATTATTCTTTTTTTTTTTTACGATTTGGGAGAGGATTTTTTTTTTTAAATGTTTATTTTTGAGAGACAGAGAGAGACAGAGTGCAAGCAGGGGAGGGCAGAGAGAGAAGGAGACACAGAATCCGAAGCAGGCTCCGGGCTCTGAGCTGTCGGCACAGAGCCTAATGCGGGGCTCAAACCCACCATCCGATCCGTGAGATCATGACCTGAGCTGAAGTCGGACACTTAACTGACTGAGTCACCCAGGCACCCCTATTTAAGAGATTATTCTTATTCATTGCAATACTCAATGAAGTAAATAGGGGCAGAGGAGAAGGATGTCTGCAAATTTACTTGAGAGTAATTACTTAAGAATAATTAAGAAAAAAATCAATGTGTACATAAACAGAGGAAGAATGATAAAGCAAAGAAGGTAAAATGCTAACCACTGGTGAACCTTGGTAAAAGGTGTAAGAGAGTCACTCTTTACACAATTCTTGCAGCTTTTCTGCAAGTTTGAAAATTATTTCAAAATAAGTTTTCAAAAATAATGTAAGAAAGCTTGAAATTAAGATTCATTATTTAGAAATGCAATACAAGGTCATGGTTCAAATTACTGGAAATTTTGTTCATATATACGAGAACTTTTTGGTAAGATGAAATAGTATTTTATGAGAAATGAGAAAACATATTAAATACTATTCCCAGCTGCTGCACAACTCCAGGGGCCATCTTTACATTTCACGATATGCCTCCTCTGGAGTTCTGCAGTGGCAAGGGCATGTTTCCCTTCCTCTCAAGCAAATCAATTCTTTTTGTAACTATGAATTCTAGATTCAATACAGAATATTAGGAAACCTCAAGATCACAAGTGTATCTAATACTCTTACAAGATGCTAATGAATTTTATTTATGTTCATTTCTCATTCTAATTAGTCGTCTGCCACCAACCCCCCACTCAAATCTCAATATAAAAGCCTGCATATACCAGCAGATCCCTTTAAAAACCCAAAAACCAACCAAACAAAAAACCCCAAGTTCACAAGAAGACTCAAAGCAAACATTACTATTACCTGTTTCTGAGGACATGAAAACGCTTCTTTTCCTATAGTGCGAAGAATAACATGATGCTGACCTTCCAAAATTAGTTGCTTACTATCTTCCACTACATAAGCCTAAGACATACAAAGCACAAAAATGTTACCTTGCTTGGCAATACCTCAAAAGTAATGAATGCAATTATTTGATGGAAGGTAGAAATATCATGGCTGTTTATCAATTATCAACACGATGGCTATGTCAGCATTTCTACTTTTATTTACTCATTCAATCAATAAAGAATCTGTCAAAATCTGTTTGCCTCAGTATAATACAGTTGGGCCTGGATATTTGAAGGATACATCTTAAAATCTTTCTTCAGTTTTCTCTAGAGCTCTTAAGAAACTAGTGCTATAACACAAGTCTTTTTGTGATTGAACTACCAAAATACAGGCAAAACGTACATGCTTCTGAAATGCCACAGGGTTTATCACCTAGAAGAACATAATCGTGAAAACAATCATAAATCTTATAAGTGGAAATGTCACACCCTTGGAGATATCTTAAACATAAGTACATATACTTAAAAAAAAAAAAAAGGCTAATTTCATCTATATCAAAACACTGGTTCCAGCATATAACTCATCTCCCTCTTGAACCGCTTCTGTCCCAGAGAAAATATAATACGTAAATGGCTCTGATACGCTGTTATTGCCACATTGTGCAAATACAAAGGTTTAAAAATTTTTTAACAAGCCCAATTTTTTTACTATTAGATTCAACAGACACAAAATTTCTCAGCCAAAATGCTATAGAAGTTTCTAAATGTTTATGTTCAATTTTTGTACTCATTTTATCATGACCAGTGACAGCATGTCATCTGCAGACCAACTTGGGAGTAGTGCACTAAGGCATTGGACAGCCCAGGACCTGCTCGTGTGAACCAATACATAACCCAAAATGCTGGACTTAAACACCTGACGGGGTGGACCTTTGAGAGGTTGAATACAAGGTTCTGAGACATGTCACATTTTTTCCAATGGTCTCATGGGATCGAACAAAAATCACCCCTAGCCATGTCTAATTCTATAAATAACAATTCTCCCTTCTGCACAAAGGCTTCGCTTTTTAAAACAAACATTTATACTTGGTTAAAACTGCTGAGTTTTTCTGTGCCTCTTTTCCAATTATTTTTCACAAAGATGTTGTCTGAGCTCGGTTTTTCTCCTGAATTATATTTTATTAAAAGAGTCCTAGGCATCCTGTGTTTCCTCCTCCACAGCTTAAATGACTTTTCAAATTTCATTTCATTCAGTGTGTCATTTCTGCATTATCTAGAGACCTCACTAAAGGAACTCTACCACTTTCTCAAATGAGTATGTGATAAACACAAATACGAGCCACTACCAACTTCATATCCCATTCTTCATTCTATTCCAATTTCCATTTTCTAGCCACGGAGCATCACAATCTTAGTTTTCTTCTTCATGTGATCAGCAGTACTACTAGTAGTGGGATTTTATTCCGGGCTGTTTTTTAAAAGGTAACACTTTCACCCCCAGCCAAAGTTACTGTGGACTTAACAATGAATACAGAGTACAGATTACTCAAAATCTTGTCTCAGTAATATTACAAAGTGTTACACGGCAGGAATCTGTGGAGTGACAGCCACATACGCCACGGTTATAGTATATATTTAATGACTGGTTGGTTTACATTAAGAGGAAAATACTGCTAAGCCCGAAAATAGAATCCTCTTGATTCTAAGCCCCAAGAACATCTGATTTCAAGCTAAAAATGTGTAACTGACCTTTTAAATATTAAACATCTATAGTCAACAAAAGTACCAATTTGTTTAAGCAGTTTTATTAAAACTCATGCAAAAAAATAAAAAACTCATGCCAGCTTAGTTTCAAGAAAGTTTATTTTAAAATGTGTGATTTAGTAAAAATAATAGTCTAGAATATCTGAACCAATTTAAAAATACATATATTGATCATCTACTATGAAAATACCTCTATGTGAGAGAGCTCTTGTATCAGACAACACAAAATGAAACCTTTCCACACAGTGCAGGTGAATATCCTTAGGCAAGATCCTTAATTTCACTGTAGAATTGTTTTTTAAAAAGTAATATATAATTGTATCATATATTCTATGTAATGTATACAATTTATATGCAATTATAAATTTCTAAGATACAGAGGGTACACTGTGCGAAACAAGCCTGCTCTGTATAACAGGTAACTCTAAGGAAGACTAATGCCTAAGCAATCTCATTTTGCTCTGTCGTGTGTGGATCTTATTTGGATATGATTTTTAAAAAATTAAAATATTTTAAAATAATCTGGAAAAACAAAAACAGACCAACAAATAGATCATAATTAAGAAGTACTGTTAATTTGGTTGGATGAGATAACAATATTTTGGAGATGTTAAAGAAAGTCTTCATCTGCTAGAATACAGAGCATTTACACGTAAAATATTATGTCACTAAAAAAAAAAATACTATAGCAAATAATAAAGGAAAGTAAAAATAAAAGAAAACAAAGGAGAGGGGCTAATGGAATAGATGAAAGATGAATAGCAACAAATTAGTGACTGTGGAGTCTGAGTAATGGGTACCTGAAGGTTCACAGTGCTATTTTTTTCCATTTTCAGTTTCTGAAAATGCCAATAATAAAGAATTTAATAATAACAGTTGTTTTCATGGAGGTTAACAAATCTAATATTCTCAGTACCACTTAGAAGTAACAATAACAAAGAAGAAAGCTATCTAATTTGAATTCTTTAAGTAAAAAAGTCATTATAGAACTATTAAATAAAATTATAAAACAACTTTAATATTGAAACTGAAAAACTTAAGCAGAAAAAATGCAAATACCAGCTTACATTTGTTCTTTAGCTTGAGGCTCAAGTATCCGTAAGCAAGGCTTGCTGAAATAATTTAGTAACACATACCTTCCATAATACGACAATATTCAAATCCACCTCACTGCACTTCTGAATCAATCTCACAGCATCCTCTAATGACTGTTTTTCAGTATGCACGGACGGCTGGGCTTGTGGTTTCTTTAATTCAGAAGATAAGCTTCGATAAAAGAAGTCTGCACATGGACTTGCTGAACTTATTATCTGTCAAAAGAAAATCACTTATCTACATAAATGTTTTCAATTAAATGCACCCTACCAAAATTTATATTTCTCTCTATATTTCTGTATAACCAAAATGCTTATTAAAAAATTTCTGGTCAAGTATCCAGGGAAGATGATGGGTAGCTCTAAGAAAATGAATAAAAAATAAATTATTGAAAAGTAATATTTTTTGTGCTATTAAAATAACAGAAATAGTTCTCATTCGAATACTTAGAATACTAGACAACATCTAGTGAAACAGAATGCAAACTGAGTAATTGGTCTTAATGTGGCTCTTCTACTTGAAGGAAGAGAACATGAGAAAAGAATTTTTTAAAAACTTCTTAATGGAATCAGAAGTACAGGATTTCCTTTAATGGGATATTATGTTTCATGGTAAACTGTCTACACTTAGGATTCCCTTCATTATAGGCTATATTATATAGATGCTAAGTTTCAAGTTAATTATTAAATATTAATAAATACACACATTTTCCCTTTAAGAATAAACTATTTTCTGGTAAGCAACTGTCCCCATAGTTTTCTCATTAATCTGTAGTGCTTGGGGAGTTCTATTTACTCAACCAGATTCATCAAAAGGGAAAATGTCCTTTTTTGTTTTTACTTTCTTCAGTACTCCTATACAAAATTATTTGCTAATAAATACAATAAAAATTATACACTTAATACGATTTAAGGGTCTTGATTATGTCTCTAGGGATTTTAAATTTAAAAAAGAAGTGAAAAGGACAAACAACTGAAATCATGAAACCTAAATTCAGTCATTCAGGAGGCATGGCATTGCTAAAAGTATACTTGTTTTGGAATTACTGGGCTTTTGGTAGTCTGAGATATTTCTAAATAACTGCTTCTTCAAATAGTCAAAAGATAGCCACAAAGAGTGAGTCAGATGAAGGCCAATGATAAGAGAAATACAAAAGCATAAGAATGTCTAGAATTATCAATTCAAAAAACACAAAGAAGAAACAATAACACAAACAGTAACATTGTTAACAGTACCAGGGCATGCCTACGTGGAAGTTTACACCCTTGGTCCAGCATTTCTCAAAGCAAATCACCACATCACCTCGTCAGATTATATGCAGAGCTGGTTGAAAATGCATATTCCTGGGGTTAAGCTTCCAACTCTCTGATTTCAGCTTGGGTCATGATCTCACAGTTTGTGAGTTCTAGCCCCACATCGGACTCTGTGCTGACAGTGTGGAACCTGCTTAGGATTCTCTCTCTCTCCCTCTCTGCCCCTCCCCGACTCACGTTGTCCCTGTCTCTGTGTCTCTCTCAAAATAAATAAATAGGAAGGGAGGGAGGGAGGGAAGGAAAAAATGCATATTCCCAAACAAATGCATATTCCCAAACTCCCCCCAAGACATAACAAATCAAAGTTTTGGAGGCGGGAAAGCAAAATTTTCATTTTTACAAAATTCTCAGATCAAAAAGTGGGTCTGAAAAAAAAAAAAAAAGAGACTAATAACCTTAACATCATCTAGGAGCTTACAGTAATTTAGTATACATATTTTTTATTAAGTAAACTATGCCCCATGCAGGGCACGAATTCACAACCCCCAAATCAAGAGTCACATGTTCTACCAAATGTGCCAACCAGATGCTCCAGCTTATAGCAATTTAGAATCTCAGGTCCCACCCTAGTCCTACTGAAATAGAATTTGCATTTAACAAGAGCCCCACATGTTGTGAAAGTTTGAAAACCTACTCTAAGTGATTCTTACAAATAATTAACTTGAAATACCACTGTTTTGGAAAATACATTTAAAACTACAAAAGAGCTTGTTATTTTGGTCTCAGAACCATATGATACACCAAAATCCAGAGAATTATCATCTTTATGTTCCACTGTAACCACTTTCCCTAATAAATTAGTTCCCTTGTATAATCTGGTTTCTTTCTTTAATACCAAGGTTTATACTTTTTTCCTGTGATACCCTCAAAAGAAAGTTAGTTTTGAATAACTAACTAAAATGGCATAATCCACATAGTATTTCTGGTCTGTTTTAGAGCATGAAGGGAAGCAGCAAAACCCAACAATATTGACATATTCACCCACTAAAGATTTTGAGGATTACTAAAGCAATAGTTTTGCCAAAATAGATATTCAAGAACTGTGACTTTGATCCAGAAGATCAAATGCTATTGTGCTTATTTTCATACCTGTTCATTTCCAAAGATGATATCTGCAAAGGTGTATTTTTCTGAGGACTGTGTGGCAACTAAAAAACAGGGGAAAACAAACTAATCATATCGTTGGAATGAAATATAAAATACCATTAAGAAAGTCTGAAAATAAAATGAATTTACCTTCTTTTTCCTTACATCGTATTGCCTTAAAACAAAATTTTCCCTTCTCCCTGCTGGCAAGTTTGGCATCTAGAAAGAAAAGAAAGAAAAAATTTCAAAGATCTTTCTCAGCTTCTGACATGGTAAAACCTAATTTATTATTCAGACTTCCTTAACAATACTGGAAAATAATTCATAATTATAAATAATGTTTAATGAAAAACATCTTTGTTTTCATCTCAATAAAGCAAATTTCACTCAGCCCATAAAAAGGATGAAATTCAATTTTCTTGAAATACATGGTCACACATGTGCTTGTGTGTGTGTGTGTGTGTGTGTGTGTGTGTGAATAAACAATACTCATTTTATATTTATATTTATATGTGTGTGTGTGTGTGTGTGTGTGTGTGTGTGTCAAATTACAGATAAAAGTTTAAAAGATCCGAACCTGGGAACCAGGGAGCCCACAACCAGGGAGCCCACTATTTTTTAGTGACTAAAAAATAGTCTGTTATAATTTACATTAAAGCCACACTGAATTTCTCCCTATTAAACACAACTTTGCAATTAACTGCCCTGCTCTCAGTATACAGATTTTCCTATGTTTTGAATTAATTCCTTTGTACAAATTCCAAAAATAAGGATTACTGAAAGGCTAAGTATGAGTTTAAATACTTTATAGCTTCTGAAATAATACTGTACAATTTTTCTCCAGAAAGAGCAAATATTTTGTCGGCTTCCCTCCACTCTTAAAAGCACTGGCATTCTCATATTACTACCAGGATAACTGACAGAAATATTCTGGAAAACAATCTGTCAATATATATCACAAGTATGTATATTCTTTTAAGTGTTATATGGGTATAAAGTCAGTCACTACAGAGGTATGGTTATACACAGAAAAAAAGCCTACCAATGGCAAAGGACACAAAAAGAACCTTCCACATTCTAGTCTATATGTTTCTGTACTGTTTGAAATTTTGAAAGTGATCATCTACTCAGGCACTGATTTTCCAATTGAATAAAGAAAATGCAAATAGAAATATGTGGAAGGGAATAAAAAGATGGGAAAGAACGGATTAAGATAGGTAATTTGATTCAGTCACTTGCACTAATGAAAACACAACTTAATGCTTAAAAAACTTAATTATAAAAAAGGTACCAACAATCTTCTGATATTATAGTACTATTCTGAAAAATATCAAGCAATGAAGATTTGAAAATTTACTATGAAAAGGAAAATAAAGCACAAACCTTTGTTTTCAGAGAGATTTACAGATTTCTGGAATTTCCAGTGTTTGCTACTACTCGATACTTGTACTATATGGAATTCCTTAACACCTGCTTCACTCTATCAAAAAGAAATAAAAGAGTCATTTAAGATTTAGGGGCATGAACTTAGAATATTCTAATGTAAATAATATTCTGACTCTTCTACCAAAGTAAGTATTAATTAACATAAGATTAAATTTTTATTTTGAAATAAGTAATATACATTTCGGAATGCTTACGTTATTTAAATCCCTCCTTAAACTTACTTAGAGAAGTCAACATTTTATATGAGAACTGTATTTAACTATGATGTACTCCCACTGGAGTATTCAGTCATTAGAACCTATCATAATGAGTTACTGATAGTATTTAATCAAACAGTATTTGTTGTCAATTTTGAATAAAAACTGTAGCATTTTTTTTATTCCTTCTCATCTTTCTGAGATATCTCATTGTCATTAAGGCAAAAATAAACAAAAATTGAACAAATCAGAATCTCCATACACAGCCAATGTACATAAAGTTAATCTGTACACAATTTTTTATTTACCTGGAAAAGAGCTAATTTGAAATTATTACAATTTTCTTACTTTTACAAATGTTATTTTCTTTAAAGATCACCAAAGTATTAAGCACATAAATCCTAAATATCCTAAAAGGCAACCTTACAAATTTATGAAGCTAAAACAAAGGACATTACAGAATTCATTACAGAATAAGCAACACTTCATGTAAGTATCTGAACTGAATCAATCTGATGCTAAGATGCTATCTTATTATTATTAAGTAGGCTTCACGCCCAGAGTGGAGTGCAATGCAGGGCTCGAACTCACAACCCTGAGACCAAGACCTGAGCTGAGATCAATGGTCAGATGCCTTACCAACTGAGCCACCCAGGTGCCCCACTAAGATGTTATTTTAATAATGAGATCACATTTCCTTCTTTAATACTCATTTTTATATATTTAGAGTATATAAATAAACAGGAATGATAAAATGTTTGAAATGCTTTATATAAGGAAAATGGTACTCTCAGAAATACGTAAGTGACGATTATCAAGTTAATAATACTGAATGGGAAATCCTAATACAGAACTTTGTAAATTTAATTACATCAACAGATTCTGAATGGTGAGACTAGAAAGCACTCTATCAGATCTCTTTTGGGTTTAATTACTCACGTATAGGGCTACCCTTTCATATGATATGTACCATATTAATGCCACCAGGTCATTTTATTTGAAGAGACTTAAAATCACAAAGCTGATAGAAAATTAAGATGTTTTCACACTGTTGTATATGAATATTCCTAAATTCCTAGCTTATGCTATCTTGTGAAAAAAGAATCCTTTACTAAAAACAAAGGAAACACTTCCACTATAATTAAAAATAAAATTTAGTTTTAAACCAACTTACAGTATTGGTATTTTCCACATCCACAAAGACTAACATATTGCCCCCTCTGCCCTCCTCATCTTCAAGAGAATTACTTCTGCAGACAGTGGCCCGTACATTCAAAGATCGGCTGGTACAAATGACTGCAGTGTGTCTTAATATTCTGTGACTAAAGAAATAAAAAATAGCAAGTTTAATGTAAGAACCTCTCCATGTGTTATGATTCTCTAATTCCAAATAAAGCTTTTAAAACCTAATTGCTCTCAGGACCATTTATACTCAGAAAACAAAACAAAAACAGAATAATAAAGTAAAATTATGTAGTGTAACTTCAGTTCAATTCTTCTCAGTTCAGAAGGAAACTAATAGTCACCTTGACTCTAGGCATGTCTGCTTACCAAACTCATCAGTCTAGCACAGGAAAATAATTTTCATGCAGCAATGTCCTAATTATGCTTCTTCTCTGACAGTGGTTCCAAAGTAACTGATCCCCTATCAAGTAAACTTCAAACTTTAACTTGGCATTTAAAGCCCTCCACAATACAGCTATTTACATTTCCATGTTAATTCCCCTTTACTTTCTTTTTTAACATTACCTCCTAAATTTTTTTTTAAATGTTTTCACATTTACTTATTTTTGAGAGACAGAGAGAGACAGAGTTTGAGTGGGGGAGGGGCAGAGAGAGAGGGAGACACAGAATCCAAAGCAGGATCCAGGTTCTGAGCTGTTAGCACATAGCCCAACGCGGGGTTAGAACTCACGAACTATGAGATCATGGCCTGAGCCGAAGTCAGACGCTTAACTGACTGAGCCACCCAGGCACCCCATAATTTTTTTTTTTTTAAGTGCAATTGAAATACAATATCCTATTAGTTTCAGGGATAAATCATAGTGATTCAGTATTTTTATATATTATGAAATGATCCCTTTCATAAATCTAGTGACCACCTATCATACAAAGCTATTGTAATATTACTGACTATATTCCCTACACTGTACATTGCATCCTCATGACTTCTTTTATAATTGAAAATTTGTACCTCTTAATCCCCTTCACCTATTTCGTCTACTCCACCAACTCCTCCCTACTCTGGTAACCTACAGCTTCTTTCTTCTATGAGTCTGTTTCTGTTTTTTTTGGATTCCACATATAGGTGAAATAATGCGGTCTGTCTTATTTTACATAGCATAATACCCGTCCAGGTCTCCACCCATGTAATCACAAATGGCAAGATTCATTCCTTTTTATGGCTGAGTAACGTTCCTCTGAGTGTGTTTGTGTACACATGCGCATTGCACATCTTCTTTATCCTTATCAACAGGACACCTAGGTTGCCTCCACAACTTGGCTAATATTATAAATAATACAGCAGTGAACAAAGGAATGTATGTATCTCTTTGGATTGGTGATTTTGTTTTCTCCAGATGAATACCAGAATTGAAATTGCTTTATATGTAGTTCCATTTTAATTTTTTGAGAAACTTCCATACTGTTTTTCTAAGTGGCTGTACCAATTCACATATCCACTAACAGTGTATATGTGGGTTCCTTTTTCTCCACATCCTCACCAATATATATTACTTTGTGTCTTTGATAACAGCCAATCTGACAAGTGTGAAGTAATATCTCATTGTGGTTTTGATGTGCATTTCCTTGATTAGTGATGCTGAGCATCTTCTCTTGTGCCTGTTGGCCATCGGTAGGTCTTCGGAAAAATGTCTACTTAGATCCCCTGCCCATTTTTAAATTGGGATTTTTTTTATTTTTTAAATTTTTTTTAAAGTTTATTTATTTTGAGTAAGTGGGGAAGGGGCAGAGAGAAAGGGAGAGAGAATCCCAAGTGGGCTCTGTACCATCAGTGAGGAGCCCAATGTGGGGCTCGAACTCACAAACTGCAAATTCATGACCTGAGCCAAAACCAAGAGTTGACACTTAACCAACTGAGCCAACCAGGCGCCCCTAAATTGGGGTGTTCTTAATATTAATTGTGTAAGTTATTTATATTTTTGGATATTAACCCCTTGTTGGGTACATGATCTGCAAATACTTTGTCCCATTCAGTAGGATGCCTTTTTGTTTTGCTGATGGTTTCTTTGTGCAAAAGCTTTCAAGTTTGATGTGATCCATTTGTATTCACTTTTGCTGCCCTTGCCTGAAAACACTGGTCCAAAAGAATATTGCTAAGATCAGTGTCAAAGAGCTCACTGCCTATGTTTTCTTCTAGGAGTTTTATGGTTTAAAATCTTGCATTCTAGTCTTTACTCCGTTGTGAATTATCTTTGTTTATGGTGTAAGGTAATGGTCCAGGTTCATTCTTTTATATGCAGTTGTCCCATTTTCCCAACGTCATTTATTGAAGAAACTATCTTCTCCATTGTATATTCTTGCCTCCCTGGTCAAGATTAATTGACCACATATGCATGCATTTATTTCTGGGTTTTCTATTGTGTTCCACTGATGTGTGTCTATTTTCGTCCCAGTATCATACTGTATTGATTACTATAGCTTTGTAGTATAGTTTGAAATCAGGTAGCATGACAGTTCCAGCTTTATTCTGCTTTCTCCAGAATGCTTTGGCTATTTGGGGTCTTTTGTGGTTCAACACAAATTTTAGGATTCTTTGTTCTCATTCTGTAAAAAATGCCAATCGTATTCTGATGGGGCTTGAACTGAATCTGTCGATTGCTTTGGGAAGTATGAACATATTAACAATATTAATTCTTCCAATCCATGAACACAGTGTATCTTTCCATTTATTTATGTCATCTTCAATTTCTTTCATCAATGTCTTACAGTTTTCAGAGTACAGGTCTTTTATCTCCTTGGTTAAATTTATTCCTAGGTATTTTATTCTGTTTTACGCAATTGTAAATAGGACTGGTTTCTTAACTTCTTTTTCTGATAGTTCATTATTAGCATCTAGAAATGCAATCAATCTCTGTATGTTAATTTTGGATCCTACGACTTTACTGAATTCATTACTTCTAACAATTTTCCCTTCTTTTACACATATTTTACACTGCGACCAAACTAACTATATTCAGTTTATATTTTCTAATTTGCAAATCTTCATTCATATATACAGCCACTCCCTGGAACACCCACTACTCTCTTGCCTATCCCCCTTGATATCCAAATTTTGAAATCTTTACTTTCCTTGGAAGGTCATTTCACCACTACTATATTCTACAAAGCCTTCTCTGACTGCCTTGGCCAGAGTATGCTCTATTGTACTCTGAAGGAGAATATTATTGAGTATCTAATATGTCCCCGTTATAAATACTGTATCATTTTGTCCTCAGAAGTCTTAGATATTTTAGATATTCCATTAATAAATGGAGTAATACAATTATTCCTAGTTAATTTTATAAAAATGACAGCAGCATTATCACAAATAAAATAACCTGTTGTTTAATGATTTATAGGCCACAGACCCTTGTGAGTGCCAAGGTAAATTTCTTCAGTGACCCTTATTATAACACCACTCCAATCATCTGTTCTGCAAATATATATCTTCCCCCCATACATTCTCAGGAGTCAGGAGAGGGCACAGGGAAAAGGAAAGGTAAAACAAAGTAATTTTCTTGAAACAGGATGACTATCGACAGGTTGTTTTCACATACAAATGGTACCTGTGAACTTCATTATTATGTGGTAACTTTGGCCCTGGTACTTGGTCGAATCAGAGAATCATGAAGTTAACAGACAGAAGCCACTAAGATTATAGTAGCCTAATTTTTTTTCACTTTTGGCTACTTAGAACTTAGATTAGGGACAAACTCAATTATAAACATCATGCATAATATAGAAGGGGGTAATTTTTTAAATAAACAATGACAGATGTTAACAAATATCAAAATGTTTATTTGAATTTGTGCACATACATTAAACACAGAGCTTAAATCAAGAAAGTTTTATAATACTCACCGGATCTTAGGCTGCTTTTTAACACTTTCATAGTAAAACAAAAAGTTAATTTCATGGACACCTTCTTCATCTGGCCCACGTAACCACATTGGTAGCTGGACTGAAGCTCCAGGTAGAAGAACAGTGTCAGGAAGGGGAACAGGAATCACCTCTGGCTGACTCCCTATGCCAATGCCAAAGTCTACAGAGGAAGCCGATGATATGAGTGCTGTACACACAGCGGTAGAGTCTGTCGCAACAGTCTTGTAAGCACTACAGTTCTCAGAAGCTGAAGGACTTAGTGGTGTTAGAACAGCTGTGTTACCACCAAAAGTAAAGAACTCTGGACGTTTAGAAACAACCTTCAATCCAGTAAGAGGACTTTTGCTGACATTGACAAACTCTACATATGCTTTTCGGATTTCTCCACAGAGGAGCCCTGTAGGGAAATGTATAAAGAATACCTGCATTGGAGGGAAAAAATATTATTTTATTGTCTGTTAAAAATTCCGAACCTCTAATGAATAATAAGTTAAGATGTTATATTTCTTTATAAAGAGAATTTCATTAATTCTCTTTGATATCTCCCTGAATATGTGGCAATTAACAATACCATTTTAGAAAATGTTATTCAACAGATGTCAGAGGTATGAATTAAAGACAAAACATCAGTGACAAGTGAGTATCAGCAAAACTCTGACGACTGTGTAGACTATGGGTAAGAGAAGTTATAAGAAATTTAACATGACTATGTGAATTAAATAATTGTCAGTTGAAAAGCCCTTATCAATGTCAACTTGAAAAGTAGCTCAACTATTTATTTACACATCAAGATGAAAAGATACCCCATAAGTCTTAAATGGGAGGAATGTACAGATCCATGATTCCATATCCATAATTTTAAAACCAAAAAGCTCCAAATGACCTCAAACGTTTAGTAACTCACATGGGAACAAAACCCGATCTAACAGAGGCTTTTTATACCCTTTCCCATTTAGTGTGATAGTCCCATGGTTCAGTCACACAATATTAATTTGCTTGATTTCCAGATGCTACCACAAACCCAACAGGGGTTACATAACACTTTATATAAACACACACACACACACACACACACACACACACACACACACAAAATTTCTAAAAATTAAAGGAGAAACAGATTTCCAACACACATCTGGCCTCAGGATTTCAGATAAGGGAATGTGAACCTGTATTACAGAGGTAGAAATATGGGCTACCAACCATCTAGTAAGTTATCTGCATTTCCCCTTAAGTCAGGCGCCTGGGTGGCTGGGCATTTGACTCTTGCTTTCTCCTCAGGTCATGGTATCATGGTTTGTTAGTTTGAGCCCCATATCAGGCTCTGTACTGGCAGTGCAGAGCCTGCTTGGGATTCTCTCTCCCCCTCTCTCTGCCCATCCTCCATGCATATGCGCACTCTCTCTCAAAATAGATAAAGTTAAATAAAATTTAAGAAAATAAATAAAAGATCCTTAAGTGTAAATATCAGAGGTACACTGAAAGTATCCAAGAAAAGAGGAACATAAAGGTAAAAGTGTAAGAAAAAATGTTCTAATGAAGTTATGACTAGTAGTCCCAGAGGAGTTATAAAAATCCAGTGGAAAAACCTGTTTCTTAATCTAAGTTTGAAAGGAATTTCACTATGGCCATAGTCTTAAGGAAAGCAGATAAATTCTGTGGATGTCAGAAGCTTTAAAAGTGGGTATGAAAATGGGGTGCGTGGATGGCTCAGTTGGTTAATTAAGTGCTCAACTTCAGCTCAGGTCATGATCTCACAGTTCACGAGTTTGAGCCCCACAGTGGGCTCTGTGCTGACAGCTCGAGCCTGGAGCCTGCTCCAGATTCTATGTCTCCCTCTCTCTCTGCCCCTCCCCTGCTCATGCATGTTCTCTCTCTTTCTCTCTCTCAAAATAAACAAACATTAAAAAAAAATTAAAGAAAAGAAAAGGCCTCTGACCTAAATCCTCCCCCCACCCAAGGTAAGAGGATGGCAAGACAGTGAATAAATGTACATTCGTGTATTTTCTTAAGGCAAAATATTTATGATATGGATCTATTGTGGGGTTTTTTTGTTATTCACTACAAGCTTTTTTGTTTAATCAACCAAACACCAGTTGTTACTATGTAGAATAAGAGGTCCTCTACATATTCTACCTTCTGCAAGGAAAATTACATCTATAACAATAAAGTTTTTTTTTAAACCACTATGGTATGCAAGAAGAAAACTTAAATACAGAATGAGCATTATCAAAAACAAAATAATTTTAAAGACTACTCAGTTTAACATTTAAAATTAAACATCATCTGGTTCAATTTTCCTCATTTCATAAGAGAAGAAACTGTCCAAGTTCAGATAATTAGAGATAGAGCTTAGAAAAAAGTCTAAAAGAAAGGCTCTATACGTAATACTCTATCATCTGAGAAGTACCGCACTTAAAAACCATTTGTACTTTTACCAATCTTAGTAACAAAGAACATCTTAATCATCAGATACAATGAAAAGTATAAGCTGGGTGGCTCAGTCAGTTAAGCATCCAACTCTTGATCTTGGTTAAGGTCGTGATCTCATGGTTCAGTTCCTGAGATCAAGCCCTGAGTCAGGCTCTGCACTAACAGTGCAGGGCCTGCTTGGGATTCATTCTCTCTCCCTCTCTCTCTCCTCTCTCTCATTCTCTCTGCCCCTCTCCTACTCATGCTCTCTCACTCTCAAAATAAATAAATAAGCTTAAAAAAAAAAAGGGTAAGCTATAAAAACTGAGTATTCTGGTGTCCTCAATGGACTGATTTCAATTAACCAGAGGGGTCAGAATCTTCCCTTTCAAAAGTAAGCTCTAGGAAATTCTTATGTATAGAATTCCAAGCAAACTGTATAAATTAGTGACTTCTAAACTATAATGATGGGGGGCACCTGGATGGCTTAGTCGATTATGCATCCAACTCCTGATTTCAGCTCAGGTCATGATCTCACACTTGTGAGATTGAGTCCTGTGTGCCTCTGTGTGGACAGTGCACAGCCTGCTTGGGATTCTCTCCCTCCCTCTCTCTCTCTCTGACCTTTCTTTCCCTGCTCACACATGCACTCTCTCTCTCAATACATATAAACTGAAAAACAATAAATAAATAAATAAATAAATAAATAACTAGCTAGCTAGCTAGCTAGCTATAATGATGAATAGCCCTAAAATAAAATTTGGATCCCAACTCATTTCAATCCATCTTCAGCCTTAGATTCAGCCTAGGTGTAGCAATGCAAATCCTAATAAAAATCCAATGCATTACTACGGGAACTTGACAGGCTTACACAAAAATGGCACAAGTATAAGAAAAAAGAAAAAAATTAAAGATTAATTTTTAATCTGGTTTGTCAGATTCAAAAAATTATAAAGCAAGAATATAGTATTGACAAAGAAAGATGAGGAATTATTATCGGCAAGAATAGGTAACCACAGAAAAAAATAAAAATAGGTATACACACGTTAAGGATATTAGTATATTAGAAAGATGGTATAATGAGTTGCCAATATTCAATTAACGGTAAAAATAAAGTTTGACTCGCTACCCCTTGACATTCGGAAGAGTATTATTCCCTTGGATTTAAAACAGAACACAGACATTAAAAAATAAAACAGTAAAAGTTTTGACTATAGAAGTCTCTTAAAAGTGTTTGTAAAACTCAGACGCAATAAAGGACAATCAGGCCTTCATATATGTTAAAAGCCTTAACATGGTGAAAGACACCAAATCAAAGTTAAAATATATAAAATATTTATCAAGCAGAAGCTAGCACTGAAGTCAGTCCCTAAGTCTTTTTTTTTTTTTGCCCTACATAACTCTTTAAGTGAACCATAATTAACCAAGTGTAAAACTTGGGCAGAATACATGTGGCTCAGCAATACCCTCCCTCAAACACAACCCTCCCCTTCACTTTTTTAATGAGTATAACTCCCCCTCCCCATACAGGCAAAGGATTAGTGCCCATAAAAACCATCCAATGAGAAAAGGGAAATGGTACCCAATTCAAAGGGTATCAACAGGTAATCATATAAACATATAGAACAAAAAAAATCATATGAACAAAAAAACGTATGAAGATTGATCAATCTTATCAGACATCAGAGAAATGTAAATAAAAAGAATGTCATTTTTCACCAACCTGATTTGCAAAAGTAAAAAAAAAAAAAAAAAAGCGATAATACCCAGTATGTCATAAATGTGAGACAACGGATATTCTCATACTCAAGGTAAGTGCAAATTGCTATAGCCTTGCTGAAGGTAATTCTGTAGTATGTTACAAAACATTTTATTTATATATCCTTTGACCCAGAAATTCCACTTTAGTCTAAACTAGAACACAGAGTATATACATAATGTGATTTACTACAGAACTATCAGTAATGATGAAAAACCAGAACCACACTCAACAACAGACAAATGGTTAAAATACATTATGGTATCTAAATAAAGGAATACCATATACAGCTGTAAAATAAGGAATTTTTACTGAATGAAAACAAAGACCAAGTTATGTTGTTAAAGACAAAAAGTAAGGATAAAATGTGCAGTATGATTCCATTTATAATTACTAAAACTATACATAAGTGTTCAGTGAAAGGTCTGAAAGGAGAAAACACCAATTTAGTATCACGAGCACTTGTAGAAGGTAAGTGGCTAAGCTTCTAACTCCCCTACTAAGAAAACTTGAGGATGCAGGAGGAAAGACCTTCTGCCAGTGTCTGTAATACTATACAACCCTGCCACTGGTCTGCCTCTCAGGTAGACAACTGATCCAAGGTAGGCCAGACTTCTCTCCTAGAAACTTGAAACTAGTAATAAAGTGGCACAAAGACTGGAAAAGTTGTTAAACTAAGGTCATACCAAAAGCAATGCTTTCTAAAGGCTCACAAACATTTGCTGCTAAATTTCCTGGAGGTGCCAAGTCCTTATTTTTCTGAGACTTACTGTTCTAGAATACTTCAGTTTCCAAGAGATGTTCCAATATCCTTTAACTAAATAATACATTTTCTCTTTTTTGGCTTATGCTCCCTAGCATCAGTTTCTATCTTCTGCAACTAAAAAAGCTGGAACTTATATGGCATAAAAGTAGGGTGGGGTAGGAAAACAGAGAGAATAAAGGGAATATTGTTTCTTACGAATATATTTATCTATTTTGTGTAAACTTTTTACAACCATTAATTCCTATATTATTCGTGTACCTTATCAAAAAAGAGCCACTGATTTTAACAAAGTGTTCTTTAAATGCATTTTCTCAATTTCCATCAATATTTTGAGGTTTATATTTTATAACCTGGCTGTGACTTATCTTTGTAAATTAGACCTATTTAACCCTAGCTTAGCAATAATTAAAAAGTATGGTTCAATGTAACATCAGTACCTTCAAAGTCTACAATTAATTTACTGAAAATATTATCTGACCTTATAATTTATTAAGTCCATGAAATTTTAAAAAGTGAAATACCTCCAACAGTGGCATTTCCTCCGTGATAATGGGATCTAAACGTCGATCAGGACCATATTTGATAGATGTTTTCTCTTCTTTTGTATTGTTAAGTCGAGGACCTTGAATTTCTAAATCTTGTCTCCCTCTGACTGACATACTCAAGGAATGTTTTCCTGAAACAAAAAATAATCAACGCCCTAAAATAATTTGATATGTTAAGTGACATAAATTTAGCTTGAATACTGTAACTTTCATATTATTTCTAGAAAAATTCTAGACAATTACTGAGTAGCATGATTAATCAAAGAATTAGGCATGTTTTACTTTTATGTTTAACCATACCTACTGTATGCTGCTCAATTTCTCATTTAGGAGAAATGAGACTTACTTACTTTGCAAATACAAAATACATTAGAAAGGAATACAGTTGTTTATTTTTGAAGCAATGGCAGAGTTTAAAATAATCCAAATAATCTGACTAACTGCCTTTGTTAAAGGTACATTAGACCTATTTTTCAAACATGCTATTTTCATTCATTTTATTTTATAAAGATTTAATTACTAGTTTTGTATCTGTTTAGCAATGCTATGGTTTTACCTGTGTGACATCCAGGAAGAGAACCAATGCCATCTACTGTCATGCAGCCCTGAATAGTGCCAAGATTATAAACAACTCCGAGAATATGCAGCTCCCCTATGTGATGGGGAAAGAGCTTTAGTCTTGCCTGTGGAGATATTTAAGTCACTCTTATTATCTGTTTTCATAATATCTTAAATAGTGCAATACCTAAATTCTGCAATATTGCAGAAATTGAAAGTCATGACCTAAGCTTTTGAATAATGAATTTATTTATTAGACTGGAAAACATTTGCTTCAAAAGAAAAATCTGTAAATTCTGTAAATTCTACAATTACAGGCACAGATCTTAACTAATACTTCAAAGTCAACAAAAACCAAAATATTCTGGTCAACCAAATGTCATATGAAATTACCATACTGACCACCCCACAAAAAAAAAAAAAAAAAAAAAAAAAAAAACCACAAAAAACCAAAAACATTGCACCAGGCTTCTTTGAAAATTAACAAGCCAAATTAACAAACCAGACTACTCTTCTCCCACCAATTTCCTCTTGTGCAATTCCTGTTTCCGAATCTTCCAAATTTTAGCTTTTAAGAAAATTAAAATATAAAATAAACCTAACAAACTGGTTTTTTAAATTTGTTTCCAACTTACTTTTTTGAAAGGCTTAAGACATAAAAATAAGAAAATAATTACCACTTTAGATTCTTCACTATTAATTAAAAATTCTGAAATAACTTCAGTTCCAATCATTTTAGGTTCACCTGTTACCTGAAAAATATTTTGTAAAATACATATTCTAATGAAAAGTATCAGAAGAATATTAACATTCCTATACATCAATATTTAAGAACAATAACAATAATTACAGTTAGCATTTACCAGGTTCTTACTATGTGCTAATCAATATACAAAGTTTTTTTTTTTTTACTTTCACACCTGGAGTGATCTAACATGTGATATGTTTTTCTATTTCATTCAGTCCAATTCAAGTGAGGAGGATAAGTGATCTACTCAAAGTTGCAGCCACCAAGAGGATAAAACTTCAAGACATAAAGTTCAGCTACTAATTGTCAACAATGGCCAAAATGGCCGCTTAGTTTAATTTTGCAGTAAGAGCAAATTTCTCCATCTTTTACTCTGACTGGTCTCTTTTTCCACATTGTCCAATTGTATCGAGTAATGGCAGCCTAAGCAACATGCATAAAAGACTGGTGGACAATATGGGCAGTAGGAGAGAACAAAAAAAAAAAAAAGGCCTCCTCCAAATCAATGACTTCTGTAAGAGACTATAATCTTTGGTCATGTAACAAAGCACAGTTAACTGGCTCACACTTGGGGTAAAGCTGGTCCTCATAAACACTGTTTTACTTTTACCATGAAGTTAGTTATTTCATACAATAAATTAAAATTACATTTCCCTAGGGGCGCCTGGGTGGCGCAGTCGGTTAAGCGTCCGACTTCAGCCAGGTCACGATCTCGCGGTCCGTGAGTTCGAGCCCCGCGTCAGGCTCTGGGCTGATGGCTCAGAGCCTGGAGCCTGTTTCCGATTCTGTGTCTCCCTCTCTCTCTGCCCCTCCCCCGTTCATGCTCTGTCTCTCTCTGTCCCAAAAATAAATAAAAAACGTTGAAAAAAAAAAAATTTTAAAAAAAAAATTACATTTCCCTAAATTTCAGTTCAGTATCTTAATCCATCAGCAGCAGAAAGTTATGAAGAAATCCAAAGAGTTTGAAATTTACAGGATAAAGTATAACTTAATTATACACAATGAAAAATCTCACTTTAATAAACCTCCTTTAAAATTTAATATATTAAACAGACTAATATACTAAAAAGCTAATGGATCTTTTAAAAAACTCTACCAAGGGGCGCCTGGGTGGCGCAGTCGGTTAAGCGTCCGACTTCAGCCAGGTCACGATCTCGCGGTCTGTGAGTTCGAGCCCCGCATCAGGCTCTGGGCTGATGGCTCGGAGCCTGGAGCCTGTTTCCGATTCTGTGTCTCCCTCTCTCTCTCTGCCCCTCCCCCGTTCATGCTCTGTCTCTCTCTGTCCCAAAAAAAAAAAAAACGTTGAAAAAAATAAAAAACTCTACCAAGAGTGAACCATTCATAAGCTTCTTATTTGTATTCCAGGCATCAGAAAAAAAAAATTAGAAAAATTCATGGAGTTGCTAAAATTCAAGTCAGAATAGAGCCTACAAAATCTCAATCTTTGGAACTATCCACAATGAGTTTAATCACAACACGTCTTCAATGAATTTAACCAACAAGACTTTACAGAAGGAAATCTTTAAAAATCAAAACACTCCAAGAGAAATAATTTAATAGTAAAGTTTAGTACAACATACATCTCTTTCCAGTTCTCCCTTCATAAATCAAAATGTTGGGATATTTCCCAGTTCCAAAATAATGATTAAAGCATATATCAAGGTAGTACAAAGAAGTAAAAGTTATATAGTAGGTAGTGGTGAATAACCCAGTAAGTGGAAAAAAATATTATTTCCCAGTTATTTCTGTTACAATCAGCTTGGTAATAAAGATTATTTGTCCAAGTCATTCCAACTTCAATAATAACTATCTTAGGGGTGGGTGCCTGGGTGGCTCAGTCAGTTAAGTGTTCAACTCTTGATTTTAGCTCAGGTCATGATCTCATGGTTCGTGAGCACAGAGCCTGCTTGGGATTCTATCTCCGCTCCTCCTTGACACGTGTGTGTGTGCTCTCTCAAAATAAAAAAAAAAAAAAAAAACTATCTTAGATAAAGAGCTTATTACAGACACGAGTAAGAAAAAGATAAAATACATATAAAGATAATCCAAAAAAAGGAAATCCAAGATCTTCAACTTCACCAGAAATTAATGAATGAGATGGAAAATAATAAAGTAAAACAGCATTTTTCATACCTAGTAAATCAATTAAGATGCTTTTTTATAAATAAGAATGCTTAATGTTGCAAAGATGAGATATCCAATCCCATGTGTTGCTGGTAAAAAGCTTTGGTATGACCTCTTGGGAAACCAAAAGAGCACTAACATACTTATTCCCTAAAATTTTTTAACTTCATGCCTAGGAATCATTACTACAGAAATTATCAGGATGAAAAAAGTATACACCCAAATTTAACCATTGAATTATGAGGATAGTAAACAAATGGAAACTTCTAAAACAACTATCAATGGAGACACAGAAGAGCTTATAGATCATCCATGATGGAATATTACACAGAAATGAAACATGTTAATATCAAGATACACATACAAATCAACAGAATGAAAAAAAAACAACACACACAATATTTTTAAAATCCCATATATGAGAGAAAACATACAAATAGAAATTACTGGAAAGATATATAGAAAAGTGTTAAAGTGGTTATTTCTAAATACTGAGAAGACAGATTTATCTTTATTCTGTATGTTCTTTGTATTCTCTATTTTCAACAATATGCATATATCATACTTTTTATAACTAGGGAAAACAGGCATAAAAAAGAATAAGTGTAGTTCACTGAACAGAAAATATTGAAATGTTATGTATCTGCTAGGCTATTACTGAAACATGCTTATTACAAATACCTTTTAATAACTTACTAGTTCTTTAACTTCTTCATTATCCTTTCCACTAGTATCTTTAGGTTGAAACTTCCATAGCAATGACAAATCAGTCAACAAAAGTGGAACCTTCAAAGGATTTCTAAAAGCCACTTCCACTGTTATTGGTTCTACAAAAAGAAAGGCCTAAATTAGTAACTTCAATAAACCCCACCTATCATCCTATGCTTCAATTCTCTGAACACACCTTACTTTCACAGCTCTGCATTTCTGCCTAGACTGTCCTTTACCAGCTTATAAATGTCCATTTATTCAGGATTCAGTTTTAAAACTACTTCCTCTAGAAGATTTCCCCAATTCCTATGTGCTAACGAATTTCACTCTCTTTTCTATATTCCAATAGCACACTTATATACTAGTATTACATCTCATACATAGTGCCTGGTTTTATACATACAGCTCACTAAGTTATGATTCCTAATTTATTTTTTGCATGCCTGACTTCCAGTAATTTTTGGCACATAGAAAATTATCTTGCATCTACTGTAGGTAAACAAAAAACCATGAATAAAAATTCAAGTATATCACCTTCTACAACTGCCAGTGGAAATCTTGAGTTATCTGAATAACTATTCAAACAATATTGTGTGGGGTAGAAATTGGATGGAACTACTCCTCTGTTAACCACAGCTACAACTTGTTCCTCAAGTTCTCGCCACTGCTGAGAGGATTCAGAGTCATATTCCTGATCGAGACTTACATGAGTAGCTGCTTGCTTTTCACCTAAAAAAAAAAAGTGTCACAATTAAACACGTTTATTAACACCTGCCTTCAATGAGACATATTATTATTATTATTATTATTATTATTAATTATTGTATTTGAGAGAGAAACAGAATGTGCACGCAAGCAGGGGACAAGGGCAGAGGGAGAAGAGGTGGGGGTGTGGGGCGAAAGAGAAAGAGAGAGAGAGAGAGAGTGAGAGTGAGAGAGAGTGAGAGAGAGAGAGAGAGAGAGACAGAGAGAGAGAGTCAGTCTTAAGCAGGCTCCACGTTCAGCACAGAGCCCGACACCGAGCTCAATCCCACAACCCCGGGATCATGACCTGAGCCAAAATTGAGTCGGACACTCAATCGACTGAACCACCCAGGCACCCCCGAAACTTATTTTAAATAAAAATATGAGGTATCCGAATAAATACATATACATATACACTCTTGCCTATAATTATCTGAGAGAAGAATATCCTCTTATTAACCCTAGTCTAACTGGAACTTGGCTTATAACATTGATGTTCTTTTCCTCTTGACTCTGAAAGAATATATTTTTCCTAATATTCCAAATAATTTTATATGAAATGCTTCAAACATACAGAAACACATGGGGAATAACAAATATTTATGTATTAAAATTTAACAAATGCCAATGTTTGTTGTAAGATCCCAAATACTCTTCATAAAATAAATGTTACAGATAGAATTATTGCCCTCTGTGTAACCCTCCCAAATCCTACTGCTCTCCTTCATGTCCACTAGCCCTTCTTCCCAGGGCTATTCCAAAGCTGAAATATAATGTTTTCATCCATATTTGTTTTTTAGTTGATCACATGAATGTATACATAAACAATGCATAGAATTGGCTTATATGTTTGAAATTTATAGAAATGGAATTACATTTGACTGACTGTTCTGTAACTGTTTTCACTCAACATTATGGTGTATTATCCATGCAGAAACATACAGAACTATTTCTACAGCATGAATCCATTGTATAAATATGCCAAAATTTATCAATTCATTTCCTGCTACTGTTTCACTTTTTTTTTTGCTGTTAACATCAATGTTGCCATAAACATCTTGATAAATATTTTTAAATAAAATACTAAATTAAATCTCAAGGAGAAATATAGTAAGCTTAAATATAAGAATACACAGAATCACAAAGTTTACTCTAACATACATCAGTATATTTATACTCTTGGCCCAGTATACCATTCTAAGGTTCAATCCTAAGAAAATAAGCCTATATTTTAAAAAGTCTTACAACAAGGACAGCAGAATATTGGCAATTGTTCTCTGCTTCTGTGTACATTTGAAATTTCCATAATAAATTTAGTAAATTTATTAATAAATTATAAATTAATAAATAATAAATTTCCATAATAAAAAGTTAACAAGTTTTATCCACAAGAACATCTATCACAATGTTTATATAAGAAAAAGAAGAAAATAGTCCAACTATATAAGACGCGAACATTACAGTACTTTGTAAGTACTGAATAAAGTATCTTACAGCCATTAACATTGTTCATTAAGATTACATAATAACATGGGAATGCCTGGGTGGCTCAGTTGGTTAAATATCTGATTTCGGCTCAGGTCACGATCTCATGATCTCATGGTTTGTGGATTCGAGACCCACGTCAGGCTCTGTACTCAGAGCTCTGAGCCTGGAGCCTCCTTCGGATTCTGTGTCTTTCTCTTTCTGCCCCTCTACTGCTTGTGCTCCCTCGCTCTCTCAAAAATAAAAAAACATTAAAAAAAAAAATTTTTTTAAGGTATGTAATAACATGGGCATTTTTCCTATTATGTGAGAAAACCCATTATAATTATAGCTATTTTGTTATTTTTAGCTTTTAGAGCCGGAAGAAAAACCACTGAAGTAGTGGTTATCTTCAAGGTGGCAGGATGGTGACATGGTACAGAGTTATTTATCTTCAAATATTCTTTAACAATTACAACATCATTTCTTAAATAAAGAAAAAAGCACTTAAAAAAATAGTCACTAGGTAAAAAGGCAAAATAAAATTTTACGAACCATCTGCTGGTCGTCTGTCGTGGCCAAAGAAAACCCGTGTGGCTGAACTGTTAATATACGGTAAAGGTAGCTGCGGTAAAGGGCCATCTGGTGACAGCTGACTTACGTTCTAGGAGAAATACAAAAGAAAAAAGTTTTTTTGAGAAAATTCCATTTCCTTCATATTTGCCTCCTCATTTTTTAATATGCAAGGTATTAAAAACATGTTAAGCAAGAATATTAAGGTTAACAATTAATAGTTTTACTTAATACATCAGTCATAAAATTTTAGGTCTCATTTATTCTGGCCCAAGAGAATCTTCCTAAAGTTACTCAGCTAGCTATTAGCTCTCTTTGGAAGTTAAAACTTCCAAATATTATTTTGGTGCACTTTACTTCCTGTGGCTCATTACAGCATCCTATCTGCCAAAATTCTAACCCATATGATCTCAAATTAATAAAGTTTCTTAGAAAGAGGTATTTTTCTGCAGGACAGATAAAATATTCATTATCCATAGGTCTTGAGAAAAAAATTCACAACTTTCCACTTTTTCCGTAAAACAATGTTTTGTATTTTCTACCCTCTTGTCTCAGTGAAGTATTTTCTCACCAAGGGATGGTATGAGGACCCAATATAAAAAAATTTGCATGATTCAAAAAAAAGAAATAATGAAGAAATAGTCCAGAATGTTTTTAATTCCAATATAAATCAAATGCTTAATGAAATATTAAAATCCTCTTTTAAAGAAGTGTAGAAGAGCAATGCAACTCAGTTCTATGACCCAAGAGCATAGCCTGCCACACTTTATTATGGCAGATAAGTACATAAATTCTAAGAAAGCCATTTTATTAAACTCCTACTAGACACCACTGAATATGCTTTTTGCTGAAAGTAATAACTTAAATATAATTTTAATATCTAGTCCTGAAAATAAGTATTCACCTTGTAAACATAAAGATACTCTCTGAGGAAGGCCCCTTGTTGAGCAGCAGATTGTTTACTTTCATTGATTAAAATATGCCTAAAAGCAGACACAGCATTTTCCAGTTGCCTAAGGGTATAGGACTGGCGCCCAATAGTGAAGTTAATGTGATCCTCTGCCAGAGACCAGCCTTTTCCTTTGTAAACCTGCATGGCTTGACAATAACAGCGTAAAGCATGCTTTTTCTGTAAAAAAAAATAAACAAAGTATTACAATCTGAATTTCTCTTGGACTAGAAAAAACAAATACACACACACATAATCACGTAACTGTTAATTGGTACTTCCTCTAACAGAGACTGGAATGATGAGGAAAATGAAACTAACATTTATGAAAACCCCGTTGCAATTATTACTAAAAACCAAGAGATCCTGAAGCAGGCAAGTTAATTGCTTTGTCCAAGGGCAGGAAGTCTAAGAAGTCAGAAATAATAAGGACTTTATAAAAAACCATCTGGGAGTTCTCAGAACGGCAGTATATGCAGTCATGAATCAGAGGCTTGGTTGTTATTTTAATGTTTTTTTTTAATGTTTATTTATTTTTGAGAGAGACAGAGACAGAATGAGAGTGGGTTAGGGGCAGAGAGAGAGGGAGACACAGAATCCAAAGCAGGCTCCAGGCTCCAGCTGTCAGCACACAGCCCGAAGCAGGGCTTGAACTCACAAGCTGTGAGATCATCACCTGAGCTGAAGTCGGCCACTCAACTGACTGAGCCACCCAGGAGCCCCGGTTGTTATTTTATAACTGAGAACTATCTTACTAATTTTGTTATGATCATCTCTATACCACTGCATTGGGCTGAATGGATACCCCATATGTGTGTATATATGTATTTATATGTGTATACACATTTTTTAACTACTGTTTCACTTGGGAGTAAGAGTATGATATATTCTTTTTTTTTTTTTTTGCCCACTGCTGCATCCTGCCACACCCGTGAGCAATTATTTGGCATTCTCTTAAAAAATAAAAAAAAAAAGGAAAAAGGAAAAATTTCTAGGGACAAGATAAGCAATCCAGCACAAATTCTCAGGGAGGACTGAGAAATGGCATTACTATACACACATATCTCCTCTACTGTCTCCTCTGAGAAAGAGGTTCAGGGTCTATATAGAATGTTCTCAAAATACAAAACCGGGTACCCTGGAATCATTAACTCCACGATATAACTATAGTTAGATTACTGAGCCAAATAGTAAATGTATGTCAACCTACCACAAATGTAGCCATTTTTAATTTGCTATGCATTTCCTAGAAGCAACATGCCCTACAATTTCAGAAGATGAAATATGTGTGGCTATTTCCAGTTCCAATGACATCATCATGTTCACAAATGAAACCATTCACAAAAGTGGACAAAGATGTGGAAAAAGAATGACTTGTTTTTAATAAGAGACAATGGACCATTCCCAATGAGGTATATAATTTTCCTCCCAAGCATTTACTACTGCTACCACTCTGCCTCCAGCAAAGTCCCTCCAACTAATGCTTAAAGAGGCAACTGGGGCTGGAGAAACTGCTCTAAATTAATCGATCTAAATTAAAGATCTCTCCAACCCAACTGCTTCCAGGTACGAGAGAGAGATGATTTCTACTCATTAAATATTTAGTAAATATCATTATAAGGCACTTTGAGAGGTAACAGAAGACTAGAGCTGAAGTAGGGACAGTCCAACCACTGTGAAGGATAATTAAAACTGGTTGAATACATTCAGTATATTGGAACTTTCACATATATACTTTGATTTAAGCTCACAAAACCTTGGGAGAATTTTCAAATTTTATAAATACAAAACCTGAGGCTCAGAGAAGTAACCCAGGTCATGTTGTGAGTAGAAGATCAAGACTGAAGCCCACATTTACCGAAATCCAAATCTCATGCCGCCCTTACCAATATAACAAAATTTACTTCCATTTTTAGGATTAATTTTAAATCATAAAAAATTGACAAATTACATTTATAAAATACATAACAAACTGTAACAAAAATTAAAATAATTTATTTGTTAAATAAAATGCACTCACTTGCCCTGCTTTACTAAACCGATGTCCTGCCAGTATCATATGAAATGCGTATTTTCTAACCATGGGGCTCTTCATGTTTATAAAGCAATGTGCCGCCTGTTCCAAAAGAAGTGCACTTCGAAGATCAGAATCCTATTGAATGTTTAAGAGAAAATAAGGTTAGTTTCACAAAATTAAAAGTAAAAAGATAACTGGTAAAAAAATATTTACTTTCTAAAAACAATATAAGCATATGCACTTTAACTTAAGAGTATCTGAGGGTAGAGATCAAGGGGCAATCTAATCTTGATGATTCTTTCTTCCAATAAGCATGAACTTTTCTTAAAATCGTTCAAAACATTCTCTACCATGAAATATTTTCTTTTGTTTTTCATAAAGCCAAATGTGTGGTTATGATATGTACCCTGTAATAAATCTCTGAAAAAATGTAATCCCTTTTCGGGGCGCCTGGGTGGCTCAGTCAGTTAAGCGTCCGACTTCAGCTCAGGTCATGATCTCACACTCCGTGAGTTCGAGCCCCACGTCAGGCTCTGTGCTGACAGCTCAGAGCCTGGAGCCTGCTTTGGATTCTGTGTCTCCCTCCCCCTTGGCCCCTCCCCTGCTCATGCTCTCTCTCTGTCTCAAAAATATACAAAAGAAATGTAATCCTTTTTCAAATGGCAAAGAAAAAAGTATATAAACTGAGAATTTAATACAGGTATACTGAATAAAGATAAACCAGAAAAGAGAATGCAGAAAACAATAGATTCACAATTATCTAATTTCTTCCGGAAACTGATCTGTGACATCCAATAGCCTATTTCCATCCAAGAAAAAAGGAAAGATAAAAAGAGAATGTGTATAGATTATGAAATAATCCAATCTACTACTTTATCCTCTATTAACTTTACTGGATTTAAAAGCAATTCTCAATTTTTGCTTAATTCAAGAATGTCAAAATGACTGCTTTTCATTAAAAAATTTAGAAGGCTTTTCCCTTCGAAGATTATCACCTACTATTAGTATTATTAGTAAATGGTACAACTCAAATTAGTTTCCGCTTCAACAGACTCTTACAACAGTGTCTACAAAAACCACATACCGCATTTACATCCTCACCCATAAGGACAACCTTTCAAATGAAAGAGCCATCATCACTTTACAAATAACTGAGAAAGTAGTGAAGGTTGCTGATCAAGCATCAACAACATTTTCACCAAAACTTTCTCTAGGTTTTCAGCTGTTCTCAAGCTGAACTTACCATGCCCTTCCATGTGTTCTGCTGCCATTATTTTCCCCAGGGAAAGTTGAAAACAGAAAACATTTACTTTAAATGCAATAATGTCAACAAATTATAGTTACATCAAATAGTGCTCATAATCAGTGTAATCAGTGATTATAACTATCTCTGCAGCAATCACAAAATTAGAGTGGAAACAGATCTGAGGAAAAAATCTAGAAAGCATCCAGTAAATGGCAGATATTATTTCAACCCCCTTGTGACAAAAACTAAGTATCTGATCAGGTGTTTTTTTCTAAGTAAGATCCCAAAGCTAGTAAGTGGGAAAATCAGGAACGTACAATTAACAAGCAGTTCTTATCCAAGGGTTTACATCAGAATTACTTAAGGCAGCTAGGGAGTATACTTTTTTTATTTTTTAGGAAAATGTTTTCTTTAAAAATACTTTTTTCTAAAAGAATAAATGTTCAGAAAAAAAAAAAGTGAACATCTTTCTTTCCTACCCCATGCCTCATCTGACTTTCCAGAGGTACCTACACAGTTACCAGCTTGGTGTTGGTGTTTGTCATTTCTCTCGCTCCATATTTGTTTTTATGTAATACATAGTTTTCTAAAAATACACATACTTTTTTATACATAAATGGTATTATACAGAATATTCTTTATCTCGTTTTTTGACTTACAATAATATCACGGACATTTTTCCAAGACACCTACATCTCTTATTTCTTTTAAAGCTACATTGTATCCTGTTATATAAATACACCATAATTTTATTAATACAGTGTCCAACTGATTTAATATTGCTTCAGAATTTTGTTACTACAAAAAAATACTTTGATAAACATCTTTACAAAATCATTTTTGAGTAATTATACATTTTTATTAGACACATTTCCGGAAGTAGAACCGGTTAGTTAATGAAAGCTATGTATATAGTTCAAATTCTAGCCAACAGAGCCAAACTACTACAAAAAAAAGTAATACCAACATATAGTCATCTCAACAGAGAATGAGTGTATGTTTTCTATTCCACTCAGCCAAAAATCATTTAAGTTTTTTTTTACCTCTTTAATTAAAAAAAAAAAAAAAAAAACCACTTTGCTCAACATACATTGACTAGTAAGGCTGGTAATCTTTTCATACGTTTAAGGATCTTTGTATTTTTTCTGTGAATTACCCATTTATACTCTTTTTGTGAATGGGTTTTTGTGATTATGGGGTTTCTAAAAGCCCTTTGTATGCTTAACCAATATTAGGTCTTTGTCATACATTTGCATTAATATTTCCCAGTTTTTACATGAAAGAGTTTATTTAGTAGTCAAGCATACTATCTTTTGCCTTTATAGCTTCAAAATACTGCATCAAACTAAGAAAGGATGGTATCATTCCTAGACTAAAAAAAAAATGTTTTCCTACATATTCTGTTAGGTTGTTTTTCTATATTATAACTTAATCAAGCTATAATTATATTATCATGTAACAAGTAAGACAGGAATCCAACCTCAAACAGTTAGATGTCACAAAACTATTTGGTGAATAACCTAACATTCCCCACTAGTTTTAATGATACCTAATCATATGTTGTATTTAAATTCTCATTCTATTCCATTATTCTGTCTCTTTTTATCACTGTAAAAAGTTTCAATTTCTGTAGCTTTGTAACATTTTAATATCTGGAAGAGCAATTCCCTCTAATTACTTCTTCTATTTCAGAATTTTATTTAGGCTTCTCAATAGTATTTCACAGGTTTTTTTAAGTGCTATAAATTAAGTCTATACCTAGTATGTGCAAATGAACACACGCTGGCACATACAAACATACAGCATAAATACATATATATGTTTTTTAATTGCCTATGAGGCTTCATTAAACTCAAAAACTTGGAAGGGCAGCAATCCTGGACATTTTGATTAAGATAAGGAACACTCCTTAGAATCTTTGATGGTATGTAAATGATTCTAATGTATAACCCAATTGAGACCAGGACAGTAAACCCTCAGCACAGTCAAAATTAATACTCAAGGGCTGACCAATTTAGAAGAGACCTGGAAGTCCATGGCATATTATTAATTTAGTTGAAGCAAAATTTGACTCTTGAATCCAGTATGGCAGTTGTCTGAAAAAGAATCAATCTGCTGTGCTGAATGCCCTACACTCATGACTCACTGCAACTTTGTTCTTTAGTAGTCCCTATCGCTTACAGTGACACCTAAAGGAGAAAAAACATTCCCCTGAAACCAAAAAAATAGCCCCGCAAAGAATCACAACTGCCATCAGTGTTGATGGAAGAAAAATGAAAGGATTTCACAGAGTGACAGTTTTATCTAGAAAGCAGAGGCTTTGAATGAATTGAATAAAATTTTATTTTAGTGGTAGTTCACATCTATGATATGAACAAGTCTATTACACACGCTCCATAAGGAACTAAGAAAAAAATATCTGATACTACAGAACTGATACAGGTACTGGTGGCACAAACTTAAAGGAATCAAATCTCAAGGATGGCTTTCAGATTTTTTCTTTGGGTAACTATGAAGTTAGTAGGAAAGGTGCTATGAGCTTATGAGTTTACCACAGGAACAGTTCCTGCCAAGGTGAAGAACCTTGTAAAAACTATTAACTATCCCAGATAGTAAAAAAAAAAACCAAAAAAACAAAAAACTGATTTACTGTGTTTAAATGCAGTAACAGACAAAGGGGCTATTAAGACCAGAATAAATGTTCAGCACAGAAACAAAGACATAAGTAGAAGAAAAGCATCATATCTTAAGCACCAAATTCAGACACGCTGTCCTGTGTGGTGGTAAATGTGGCATATTATATCATTAGCTGGGTTTGCTCTGTCATCCTGAGAATCCCAGGGCATAACAATAGTAAGATCCACTTGCCCATAAATTTGCAGTCCAAAAAATAAAGCCAGAAGAATTTTCGCTAGATAATTTTTATTCAAGCTCCTAAAGCATAAATTCCCTTTATATTCACTGATAATTCCTAGACTGAAAAACAGCAACATATTCAAACCCACATTAAGATTATTTATTACAATACAGAACATCATCGCCCTTAAGCGTCATGTTCAGCTCTACCAAATAATTTATGTCTAGCAACTATTCATATTGATCAGTTGTCAATGCAATATTACTCAACATCGTTAATATCATCCCTTAACCTAATTAGTTAACCTTTTTAGAGTAATTAATGGTTCAGCTCAACAAATACAGGTAAATTATATACCATGTGCCAAGGCCAGTGCTAGGCACAAAAGACAAAAATGTAGAAGACAACACAGTTCCCTACCCTCAGGAACTTAAATATGATTTCCAGTATTACATGACAAGTCAGGTCTTCCAGCATTATATGAGAGGGGAGGATAGAGACACAGGATAACCTGGGGCACTGCAGATAACTATCTTTAGGACAAGACTGATATAAGGACTTGTAGACAAGGTGAACAAAGAGGAAAAGGGCCACAGTCCAGAAGGACATCAAGGACATGAACCAAGACAGCAGTAGGAAGGACTTAAAGTGGAGGGAGTATATTATTTGGAGATACGGAAAGAAAGTAACAAAAACAAAAAACACCCAACTGGATTAGTGATAGGACAGGAGAATACAGGCACCTCTCAGTTTCTGTGCTGAGCAAACAAGGAGCTAGATGGTTATACCATAATTTTAAATCATGATCAACAAGGTAAGAAAGTTTCTGTGTTTAGATATGTTAACTTAAGGTGTTTTAGAAACATCCAAGTAGGTAAGTCTAAAAGGCAGCTGGCATTACAAATCTATAAACCTCAAAGAGATCAGTGTTGAAGACCGATTTAAGAGTAAAAATCATCACTAAGAACTGACCACACCCAAAAATGTGTAGAGTAAAAAGTACAGCAGTCCAAGGATTAAAACCATAGGGTATATTAACATTTAAAAGGCAAACAAAGGAGGCGCTTGATTTTGTTCTTTTGCTCTTAAGCATTCATCTAAAAAAAAAGCCTATCTTTAACCATACTCACAAAATCACTACCATTGTACTTTACAAGCCAGGAGTCAATGCAACTTAATAATATCTGTTGTAAACCTTCACCAGCAACTATAAATGGATTACTTTTTCTGTCTTTTGAAATATTCATAATATAGATTATTTTCAGTGCTTAAGATTATTGTTTTTAAAAGTTCACACTAGTGAAAACAAGATTAAAAAGTCCTCAGTGATTACTCATTTTAAGTATCAACTGTATATGAGAATGATGCACATGTATGTTGCTTTAAATATTGTTATATATAAGAAAACAATTCCATTTACAACTGCACCAAAAAGAATAAAATACCTAGGAATAAACTTAACCAAAGAGGTGAAAGACCTGTACTCTGAAAACTGTAAAATACCGATGAAAGAAACTGAAGATGACACAAACGAATGGAAAGTTAATCCATGCTCATATACTGGAAGAATTACTGTTGTTAAAATTACCATACTTCCCAAAGCAATCTACAGATTCAATGCAATTCCCATCAAAACACCAATAGCATTTTTCACAGAAATAGAACAAACAATACTAAAATTTGTGGAACCACAGAAGACCCTGAATAGCCAAAGCAATCTTGAGAAAAAAGAACAAAGCTGGAGGTATCACAATCCCAGATTTCAAGATACACTACAAAGCTTTAAAAATCAAAACAGCACGGTACTGGCACAAAAATGAGATATACAGACCAATGGAATAGAATAGACATCTCCAAAATAAAAGCCATCCTTATATGATCAATGATCTATCTATTTAATCTATGATAAAGGAGGCAATAAAATACAATGGGGAAAAGTCTCTTAAATAAATGCTGCTGGGAAAACTGGACAGCTACATGCAAAAAGAATGAAACTGGACCACTTTCTTTACACCACTCAAAAATAAACTCAAAATAGATTAAAGACCTAAATGTGAGATCTGAAACCATAAAAATCCTAGAAGAGAATGCAGTAATTTCTCTGTCATCGACCATGACAAGGTTTTTCTAGATATGTCTCTTTTTTTGTATAGGGCAAGGGAAACAAAAGCAAAAATAAACTATTGGGACTGTTATCAAAATAAAAAGTTTTGCACAGTGAAAAAACTGTCAACAAAAAGGCAAGCTACTGAATGGGAGAAGATATCTGCAAATAATATAACCAATAAGAGGATAATAGCCAAAATATATAAAGAACTTACACTAACTCAACATCAAAAAATAAACAATCCCATTGAAAGTGGTGTAGAGGACCTGAACAGACATTTATCCAAAGAAGACATACAGATGGTCAACAGACACTTGAAATGATACTCAACATCACTCATCATTAAGGAAATGCAAATCACAATTACAACGAGACATCACCTGTCAGAATGGCTAAACTCAATAACACAAGAAACAACAAGTGTTGGTGAGGATGTGGAAAAAAGGGAAACCTTGTGCACTGTTGAGAATGCAAACTGGTACAGCCACTGCGGAAAATAATATGGAGTTCCTCAGAAAGTTAAAAATGGAACTACCCTATGATCCACTAATAACACTACTGGGTATTTATTTTCCCAAAGAATACAAAAACACTAATTTGAAAGGATATATGCACCCCTTGTTTATTGCAGCTTTACAACAGCTAAGGTACGGAAGCAACCCAAGCGTCCACTAGTAGACAAATGGATACTTATATACAAAAGGGAATATTACACAGCCATAAAAAAGAATGAACTCTTGCCATCTGCAACAACATATAGATGGACCTAGAGGATATTATGTGAAGTGAAAAAAGTCAGACTGAGAAAATCAAATACCAT
Organism: Panthera uncia; assembly: GCF_023721935.1. Lineage (NCBI taxonomy): Eukaryota > Metazoa > Chordata > Mammalia > Carnivora > Felidae > Panthera > Panthera uncia. The sequence goes on along the minus strand of NW_026057586.1, from coordinate 40,198,375 downwards.
ATAACTTCATTCATATGTAGAAACTTAAAACAAATGAATAAATAAAAAGCAGAATCAGAGCTATAAATACAGAGAACAAATTGATGGTTGCCAGAGGGAAAGGGTTGGGGAAATGGGCAAAAATGGATCAAAAGGAATGGGCGATACAGGCTTCCAGTTATGGAATAAGTCATATCATAGGGAATAGTCAATGATACTGTAATAGTGCTGTATGTGACAGATGGTAACTACACTTGTGGTGAGCACAGTATAATGTATAGAGAAGTTGAATCCTGTGTTGTATATCTGAAATTAATGTAACATTGTATGTCAACTATACTCAAAGTAAAAAATTTTAAAAGAAAAATAATCTAAATAAATAAATAGTAATACATAAGTCAGAATCTAATTCACAGAAGATGTACAATATATGTTTGTGGTTAATAATAGCATAGACTTAAAATTTAGAAATAAAATAAATTCTCAAAATATTTATGAAATATCACATTTAAAATTAATTCAACAAATAGCTAAAGTAGCATAGTGTAAATTCCCAAAAGGAAATTCCCCTCTACTTTTATGTTTTGCACACCCTTTCAAGAAAAAAGACACACTTTTTAAAATTTATAAAGTGTTATTAAAGTAAATACATTTTCAGTACCTCACTGGTCAACCGTATTAGGAGAGCTGCGGCCTCTGAATATTTGCTTTGGCTTTTTAAGATTTCAGCACTAAGCAATACACATCTTTCAGCCAATACCATATTCCTAAAGAAAAAAAGACAAGAAAAATATAATTAGCACTACAATAATATCTTAATACATCATAGTAACCATGTGTTAAATAAAAGTTCCAATTCTAGTTTTTGAGTAAAAAGAAATCCATGTTCTTGTTTTCCACTTACCAAAAGGTTAAAAAGAAAACTTCAAAGAATTCTCATAAGTATTCAAAACTTTTGATCATCATATAATTTCATGGTAAGAATACAGTGCAAAGTCACATTTTCTATACACAAAACACTAGAACCTAAATGGTATATTTGAACCAGCTGCTGGTTAACAAATAAAACTTGCTATGAACACAAAAGAATACATACATTTCACCATATTTCTTTCTCTTTCCTCATTGCAAACTGTGGTTATGTGTGTTTTAATTTACAGCTACTTCTGGGAATACTTAAGTGTTTTCCATCTAGTAGTACCATTGAGATATTTCAATTGGAGATAACACGAGGGGCAGTGATGCCTAATTGATTCTTAAGCAAAATCTTTGTAAAAACACACAATCAGCTGATTTTTCGTCATGGACTACTATCATCAATAATTAAAAATAATAAAATATCATTATTAAAAATAATAAAATAGAGGCGTATGAGTGGCTCCGTTGGTTAGGCGTCTGACCCTTGATTTCGGCTCAGGTTATAATCTCACAGTCATGAAATTGAGCCCTGTGTTGGCCTCTGCGGCAGGCGTGGAGCCTGCTTTTAAGATTCTCTCTATCCCTCACACTCTGCCCCTCCTTCTCTGTCTCTAAAAAATAATAATAATAATAAATTAAAATATTCTTACTATGAAATTATAAGATGGAATGCTTCTGCTGGGAAATAGCAAAGTTTTTTATTTTAATTTTCTAATCCTTATATCAAAATTGGCCTTAAAATTGCACAGATTACTAACTTGAAGGTCATTCTGAACAGTGATATTTTAAAAATACAATTTTCTACTTCCAAAAGTTATCTGCCTTAAGCTTACTACAAATCATGTTTCCTTAGGTTAGTATTTATAAACATCTAAGGTTATTTTAATGAACACAAAAGACTAACTCCTAATTAGTAACATCTACTCATATATAATATGCTCTCTTCTTTTTTTTTAAGTATATTGATTTTGAGAGAGAGAGAAAGAGAGTGGGAGGGGGGGAGAGAGAGAGAGAGGAAGACAGAGAATTCCAAGCAGGCTACACACCATCAGCACACAGCCCCATGTGGGGCCAGAACTCACAAACCATGACATCATGACCTGAGCCGAAGTCCAATGCTTAACCTACTGAGCCACCCAGGCACCCCTTAAATATGCTCATTTCTTAACGAGTTTTAAGTAAACTTTATAAACACTCTTACATCTTACACTATTGTTTTACTTATTTTTGTTTGATTCCTCACCTATGTTCTCCATGTGGTCAGTTATTAGGTTACAACGCTACCAAGTCCAAGATTTGATTAATTTGTTTATTCAAGCAACATTTAAAAAAATCATTTTGGGGGTGCCTGAGTGGCTCAGTCAGTTGAGCGTCTGAGTTCGGCTCAGGTCATGATCTCGCAGCTTGTGAGTTCGAGCCCCACGTCAGGCTCTGTGCTGACAGCTCAGAGTCTTGAGCCTGCTTCAGATTCTGTGTCTCTCCATCTCTTGGCCCCTCCCCTGCTCATGCTCTGTGTCTCTCTGTCTCTCGATAATAAATAAACGTTACAAAAAAATTTTTTTCTTAAATCATTTGTGTTCATATTTGCAAATCAATCAATGTGATACATCACATCAACAAAAGGTATAAAAACCATGTGATCATTTCAATAGATGCAGAACAAGCATCTGACAAAGTACAACATCCAATCACGATAAAAACCCTCAAACAAAGTAAGTTTAGAGGAACATACCTCAACATAATAAAGTCCTTATATGAAAACCAACAGCAAACATCACACTCAGTGTATGAGTTTTTTTCCTAAGGTCAGGAACAATACAAGGATGTCCACTCTCACCACCTTTATTCAACACAGCAGTGGAAGTCCTAACCTCAGCACTCACACAACAAAAAGGAATAAAGGGCATCCAAATAGGCAAGGAAGAAGTAAAAGTTTCACTATTTGCAGATGACATGATACTATACATAGAAAACCTGAAAGACTCCACCAAAAAACTACTAGAACGATGAATGAATTCAGTACAGTTGCAGGATATAAATCCACTGCATTTCTATACACCAATAATGAAATAGCAGAAAGACAAATAAGAAAAAAAATCCATTTACAACTGTCGCAAAAATAATAAAATACCTAGGAATAAACTTACCCAGAGAGATAAAAGACCTGTATTCTAAAAACTGTAAAACACTGATGAAAGAAAGTGAAGACAACACAAACAAACGAAAAGACAATCCATACTCATGGACTGAAAGAACAAATACTGTTAAAATGTCTATACTATCCAAATCAATCTACAGATTTAATGCAATCCCTTTCAAAATACCCACAGCATTTTTCATAGAACTAGAATAAATAATCCTAAAATTTATATGGAACAGAACCTGAATAGCCAAAGCAAGCTTGAATAAAGAGGAATAAAACTGGAGATATCACAATTCCAGAGTTCAAGTTTTATTATAAAGCTGCAGTAATCAGGGTGGCTGCAGCCTGGGTGACTCAGTCAGTTAAGTGTCTGACTCTTGATCTCGGCTCAGGTCATGATCTCACGGTTCATGTGTTCAAGTCCCATGTTGCACTACGCACTGTCAGCGCAGAGCCTGTTTGGGATTCACTCTCTCCCTCTCTCTGTCCCTCCCCAACTCACACTCACTCCCTCTCTAAATAAATAAATAAATAAATAAATAAATAAATAAATAAATAAGAAAGACTGAAAAAAAATAAAGCTGTAGTAATCAAAACAGTATGGCACTGGCACAAAAACAGACACATGGATCACTGGAACACAACAGAAAGCCCAGAAATAAACTCACAATTACATGGTCAACGAATCTTTGATAAACGAGGCATGAATATGCAATGGGAAAAAGTCTCTTCAACAAATGGTATTGGGAAAATTGAACAACTACCTGCAAAAGATTGAAACTGGACCACTTTCTTATACCACACACAAAAATAAACTCAAAATGGATTAAGGACCTAAATGTAAGTCCTGAAACTATAAAAATCCAAGAAGAGAGCATAGGCAGTAACTTCTCTGACACTGGCCACAGGAACATCTTTGTAGATATCTCCCAAGGCAAGGGAAACAAAAGCAAAAATACAATATTGAGACTACATCAAAATAAAAAGCTTCTGTACAGCAAAGGAAACCAACCACACTAAAAAACAATCTACTGAATGGAAGAAGATATTTGCAAATGACCTGATAAAGGATTAGTACCTAAAATATATAAAGAACATATATAACTCAACACCAAATACAATTAAGCATCAATCCAATTAAAAAATGGGCAGGAGACATGAACATTTCTCCAAAGAAGACATCCAGATGGCCAAAAGACACATGAAAAGATGCTCAACATCACTCATCACCAGCGAAATGCAAATCAAAATCGCAATGAGATATCTCCTCACACCTGTCAGAATAGCCAAAATTTTGAATTTTTAACAAAAATATCTACATTTTTTAAATAAATAATTTTTTAAAAAATCATTTGGTTCAGGCATTGGAAGTGCTACGAACTCAAGTATTTCCATGACACAATCCCTAACTAAAAAAGGAAAGTGGTATAAAACAGGTAATGGACACCTGGGTGGCTTAGTCAGTTAAGCATCCAGCTCTTGATTTCAGCTCACATCATGATCTCACAGTCATAGATAACCAACAGGGAATACTTGATATTTACTATGATTTGGGGAGAGAAAGGGAATGGATGGCATCATAAAAGAATATTTAAGAAAATCTTTTAAGGATAAACAGGATCTCATCAGTTAAAAGGTGAAGCATGGTATTCTAAGAGGAGAGCACTGTAAAAGTAATATTGCATTTCCTGTACTTTAAGAAAATTTATTTACATTTTAATATTTCTGAGATCAGGGAGCTTCTTAAAATGCACATGTATAATGAATGTAGTGTTTCTCATTTATCCCAAAATATATATTAAATTGATGATAAATCTTATCAATTATGATAACTTAAAATGAAGATTATAAAGTAAATTTTTTGCAAAACAATAAGTGTAGACTTAGAAAAAGATGATAGTCTATTGCAAACAGGAGGACAAAATTGGATTGCCAGACATATCTGGCTATCTGAGTCACTAGGTATTATGCCTTCTCTTTTGCATCATTCCATGTGCCTCTCACCGAAAGCTATGTACCTTGTGAAAACAAGAAAATCTTCTCAGAGAAAGAATATTCAAACTTCTTGAAAGTTTTTTACTACTCTAGTTTCTATGACACCTCACTCTCCTAGTTCTTCTACCTTCTGAACCTCACCTTTTCACAATCCTTCAATGTGTCCTCCTTCACACAGGGCATATCTCCTGCCAGACTCTCCAAACATATACATATATATGTTGTTGTTGTTTTTTTTAAATATAGTTTCGAACAGACTGTAAAAGGTAAGAGGTGGGATCCAAAATTGGCTCCACCACTTATTAGCTGCGGCCCTAGAGCAAGTTAAACTCTAAGTTTCATTCTTCTAATCTATAAGTGAGGATAATGTAGTAACCACCATTTCACAGATTTGTTGTAAAGATTCAATGAGCATGTAAATTACTTTGGCATAGTGGCAAATGCTGGGCACACACAAAAAAGTTAATGCTTATTAGTGCTGTTAAAACACTAAAAAACACACTGCTATTACTAATCCTTAAACAACATTATAAGAGACAAGACTGCCTCTTTATCTGTCTTCCAACCCATTCATTCTACATAGAACAGTCAGATCAATCTTCCTGAAAAATCACTTTTATTATGTCAAGGTTCTATGTGAATATTCAGGAACTCTCCATTGCTAATACATAAATCTTAACTACAGCTTAAGAATAACAATAAGTGAGAGTGAAGGCCCTCCCACACCAATGTCTCTCAAAACACCTTTTCATGTACACCTTCTAACCTAGCCAAGGCTCCATTTCCTTTCACCAGTGATGTTCAACCAAAACATTATTCCTGCCAATCACAATTCCTGAAATATATTCATGGCTGTCAAATCCCCACTACCTTTCTTCTAGATTCATTCCTTAAAAATACTACGAAACCTCCTCTGAACACTTTCTGCACCGGTTCATGGTCTCCTTACAGGTGGTGAGTTCTAACTACTATAGAGTTCCAAGAGAACTCATTATGTGTGAAGAAAACACTTCTCATTTTCTTCCCTGGACTACTATTTAATTCTCTGTGTTCTGCCTATTTAACAAGAAAAATTCAAAATGGCTAACCCCTGGCTTAACAATAGTTTAGGTTAGAGCTATCCTCACAATAAAATCATCCAATGTAACATATAACCCCAATTTTACATGTAACAAATTCTTAACCACAAATCCAAACAAAAGAGGAAAATAAGGGATGTAAGAAAACACGGACTTTTAAAAAAATCACCTCATCTTATCTGAGTATACTGAGTTGATTTGGGAGCTTGTTTAAGTTTAAAGCCTGAAAAACAAAGAACCATTTACATCTAATAATGATGTAAGTGTTAAATTTACCTCTAAATGGACAGAACATAAACATTCTAGTCACCTACTTGCAGATATCCCTGTATGTCTGGATTGCTGTATCCATGTAATGCGCAGGGTATGGCCTAGGCGCTCCTGGCTGAAGGAAAGCTGACACTGCTGCCATTTCCTAAAGAAAAAGATATTTATACTATTTCAAAAAGAGGAATATTCTTATAGTTTAGCATTTGGAAACCTAAAAATTGGACTGAAGTTTGCTGGGGCTTTTTATGTATGATATAGAAATTTCATGGGTTAATGCAGGCTTGAAAAATATATTTATATGCTTTTTGTTTTTCAATTCTACAGTCAAATACCAAAGTCTGTCATTCAGAATTTAAATGAGATTTTCAAGAAGACCTGAGAAGCATTTTGAATTATGGTGTATATATACAACTACCAAGTACACCTAGCTTAAGATTCTGCTACCACTTCCTCTCTGTTTTTCCCTATTCCTCAATGAGGAAACAGACCAATGATAAGACCATATAAAGCAAGACAAAATAAAGCACGTCTCTTTCTAATTACTGGCATCAGAACAGGCGAAGAGAGCTCTCAACAACTTGAACTATATATATTTTCAGCTATTTACACACTCTAATGTATATCCTATACCATACAAAAGGCACAAAGACCTTATTTCTTAGACTTAAATTACTGTCAGTTTTCTAGATCTTTGTATTTCATTTTTAAAAGCCAATCTATTGTCAATGTGTATGCTTTCAGTTAATAATGCAAAAAATATACAATAGTCCTAATGAATTTAGAAATGATGATCCAAATATGGGTTTTGGCTTTCTTAGTAAAATATCCTATGTCCTTTTATAGACCAAGTTTTAATAAAAACTAAAAATAAATGAAACCTTCATAAATTGGGAAGGAAAACTGTTAATGCCAACACTTTTAGGATGAACATATGTATTTATCTGCAACTTTTAAAATAGAAAAAAATACAAATAATTACCTAAAAACCAGAGAATAACTAAAACCTTTAACGTGACAGACTATAGGTTTCATGACAATATAAAATGTATCTGTTTCAGAATGTCTTTCCATCCTCAGTACCCAGCAGTGTTTGCTCCAAAATTTACTGAAAAAGCTGAATGAAAATACATTATATCCAGGGGCACCTGGGTGGCTCAGTCAATTAGGTTAAGTGTCTGACTCTTGATTTTAGCTCAGGTCATGATCTCGGTTTGTGAGTTTGAGCCCCACGTAGGGCTTTGCACTGACAGTGCAGAGCCTGCTTGGGATTCTCCCTCTTCTTTCTCTGCCCCTCCCCTGTTCTCTCTCTTTCTCTGTCTCTCTCTCTCTCCCTCCCTCTCTCTAAATATAAATAAACTTAAAGAAAAAGCATTATACCCATGTGACAAAGTATACTACAGCTCTGAAACATAGTTTCTTAACTACTTTATATTTTAACTAATGTAATGAATACACATATGCTTCTATATTATACAAAAAAGCAAATATACATTGAACATATGGTATAATACTATATTGTACAAAATACCTATTTACTACATACAAACAATGTATATTAAATATATTAAAGGGTACTAAGAAAAAATCCTGTGAGAAAAATATGCCCCCAAATTCTAAGTTATTTTCTAATTCTGCAAGTATTAAATCAATATACATTCAAACAAAACCGACATAATTTTTACAGATCTGGTGAGAACATTCAGAATGATCACCCCCAGCTATTATATCAAACCATTAAATCATTTCTTATAGTCATCAATAACAGATCAATACTTTTTACAAAAATTTTCATCAAGAACCACAGTGATCTACTTACCCTTCAGTTAGTTAAGGTAGTTATATAACTGAACTACAAAAAAACAGTATTAAGAATTCCTATTACTGGTTTTGCTCTGATACTTAATTTTAAAGATAGCATAACTAAATACCTTCTACAATTTTCAGCTAAAAAGGCAAGCAATATAGTCTGTTCTACTACAACATATTTTGACCTTATCAATTAGCTAAATATGTGAATGGTAAATAGGAAAGTGGTATCAACACAAATAAAATTTGTATTCATTTATAAACAATTTTTCTTGGGCAAGGGGATCAAAAATAGCAAATATAAAATTATAACCTTCAGCACGAAAGGAGCAAGCCCTAAGCTCAGCTGTTGCACAAGCAGGAGCTCCCTTTATCTGTATTTTACAGAAAACGAATGCCTGAGTTTTGGTGCTCACTGACTCTCTCTCTAGAGAAGTACATGCCCAGTGTAAATGCACAGTTCTTGGCTCAAGACAGCTTCACTTCCCTCCACGCTCCCCATCATGGCACCATAACGGATTAGGAGCTCTTCTTCTCCCAGCCAGTACTGAAATACTGGTTTTGTGTGTGTGTGTTTTTTAATGCCTTTAAGTAACTTCTAGGCATGATGGAGCAGCCTCACTAGATTACATATATCATCTCTCAAGGTACAAATTTTGTGTTCTTATTTGTACTTTGTTTTCAAAGATACATACATAGGTTTTGAGAAGACTTCCCGACCCTATTTTTCTCCATGGCCTATTATTTTTAGGACAGTTTTATAGACTACAAGGATTTTCAGGTATACATATATTATGTTATAGCAGATATACCTTTATTTTCCATTGCTAAACTGTTTTTTCTCATATAGTTGCTATTAATACCACCACCTAAATGCCTTAAATACAGTATTTATCAGATTATAGATAAAAATGAAAAAGCTTACACACCATAAAACCACTGACATTTTTTTGCCATACCTTTATAAAGACCTACCTAAATACAAGCAATGCATTAGCAAGTACATAATGTAAAATTTTATCAATTCATAAATATGTTATATTTATGAAATAACATTATTTATTATTTCATATCCATATAGTCGTCATTTTAGATGACTATAATAAAAGATTACAGAATGTCTGGCCAAGGACAATTCATGTAAGTTTTCAAACACTTCAATTTATAAAGATAGCATATTTTAAGTTCCTGAACAAGGTTTTCAAAAGTTAGATGTTTTTCATTAAAAATATTACAGGAAGGGGCACCTGGGTGGATCAGTCAATTAAGCATCTGACTCATGATTTTGGCTCAGGTCATGATCTCACAGTTCATGGAATTGAGCCTGCACTGTCAGCACAGAACCTGGTTGGAATTCTCTCTCTCTCTCTCTCTCTCTCTCTCTCTCTCTTTCCCTCTCTCTCTCTCTCTCTCTCAAAATAAATAAATATTTTTTTCGCTCTCTCAGAAATAAAGAAACTTTAAATTTTTTTTTTTTTTTTTTTTTTAAAAAGGGGTGCCTGGGTGGCTCCATCGGTTAAGCGTCCGACTTTGGCTCAGGTCATGATCTCGCAGTTTGCTAATTCGAGCCCTGCGTCAGGCTCTGTGCTGACAGCTCAGAGCCTGGAGCCTGCTTTGGATTCTGTGTCTCCCTCTCTCTGCTCCTCTCCCGCTCATGCTCGCTCTCTCTCTCTCTCTCTCTCTCTCTCTCTCTCTCTCTCTCTCAGAAATAAAGAAACTTAAAAAAAAATGTTTTTTTTAACATTACAAGGGCACCTGGGTAGCTCAGTCGGTTTAGCATCCAACTTCACTCAGGTCATGATCTCAGAGTTCATGAGTTTGAGCCCCACATCAGGCTCTCTGCTGTCAATGCAGAGCCCGCTGCAGATCCTCTGTCCCTCTCTCTCTCTGCACCTCTCTGCTCATGCTCTCTCTCTCAAAAGTAAACATTTAAAATTACAGAAGTGAAAAGGAAAAGTAATATAATTTTGCAATTTTAGCTTTACATTTTTAACTTGCCTATTTTAGTTTTATACACACATAATATTAAAATAAATGCAAAATAAGTGGCAATTACTAACAAGCGCCTACATGATAATTCCCAATGAAATATTTATTCTCATACTTTTTTGTTCTTCGCACTTTGTTTATAAGCTTACATACTTTTAAAGTGATTATGTAGAATGCAACAGTGCTGATTTTACTCTTTTCTACACACAGAAAGCAAATTACGCATATACATACAACAACTTTAAAAGAACATGAAAATGTTATAAGGCAACAAGTATATTAAATTCTCTCTGGGGATGCCTGGGTGGCTCAGTCAGTTAAGCGTCCGACTCTGGGTTTCGGCTCAGGTCATGATCTCGCAATTTGTGGGTCTGAGCCCCGCATCTGGTTCTGCACTGACAGCCTGCTTGGGATTCTCTCTCTCTCTGCCCCTCCCCTGCTCATGCTCACTCTCTCTCCCTTTCAAAATAAATCTCTGACACACCAAGGTTTACATATCAATTATAAAAACTAACATAGCTGATGCTTACTGACAGCTTATAACATACAAGGCAGTGTGCTAGGCACATCACATGCCCTTATACCTCTTCATCCAACCCTATGCCGTAAGGGTTCACACTATACAGGCGAAAAAACTGAGGCTTAGAGATGTTCAATACATGCCTAAGATGACAGTTTGTCTCACACCAAAGTACATGTTCTTAACCAATGTATAGTCTTACATCAGAAAAAAACATTTAAGCAATTTTAAAATATTTTTCAGTAGATCTAAAAGCATCTGCTAAAAAAAATTTACTCAATATAATAACAGAAACTCAAATTAAATTTTGAAAGCATGCACAAAAATTAGAAGGTACTAGACAAAGCTAAGACATCAACCATTATATCTGACCACGTTTAAACCAGTTTGAGGAAAATCCATCAATTCAGCATAAACTAATTCAAAACCCATAAAGCATTATGTCCTCTTTGAGTACAACTTTATCTCTAGGTTTTTTGTTTTCCATTTCATAAAGAGAGATTTCTAAATCATTTATGACAGTAGAAATAAGAAATTGTAATATTACAGAATACCAACCAATGCACCAGCTGCATAAAGCATTGCTTGATCATTAAGAAAATCTTTCTTTGCAGTATGATAGCAACTATAAGCCAAATCATAATGCTGCACCAAAAAGCATAAGTCAGCCATTTTTCGGATTTGAAGCTCTGGTGCTTCCGGCGGATACCTATAAATATAAAATGAATTAAGAAAGGAATTTGTAATTTATAACCCCTGAACCATCAAATATTATAAAATGTCTAACAAGCTAGACAACTGAGTCTAAAATATTAGGAAAACTAATCTGATTCAACAAGAATTCTGTCTCCAGTGGGAGACTGTCATTTCTCAAAGACATTTGGAAGCATTTATATTTATATAATTTATAGCCCTATACTGAGAACTTCTCAACAAGAGGCAAGAAATTTTTCCATGGTCAAATTATGAGGCAAATGGTCAATTCTAGGTAACTCACTATACATACAACCACAAAAAACATAAAAACCCAAAATGAACTTTATTTTCCCTTGAACCAAAATTTTCTAGATATATGCCATGGCTCAGAACCACTAGACCACAATATTTTATTTAGATGAGTTATTAATGAATATTTGTTCTAATTCCATCTTTTTACAAATAGGGAAAGAAACCCAAAGTAAGGGACTTTCTCCATTGTTATTTATTTTTAGATACCCAATTCCCTAATGGTTTAAAAACATTTTTTAATATAATTAACTTATAGTCACTGTTCTTATCTACTGAAGTTTTAACCAATATGAAACTAAAAAACTAAAGAGATCATTTTTTGCAGGACATCACACAGTCACACACCAATCAGAGTTAAACAGAGGAAAAACAAAAACAATAATATTTTACTCACAGCAATCCAGATGTATTTTTCAGCTCATTAATGCTTTTTTCTGGAACTTTACTGCCACTAAACCATTTTTTAGTTGCAGAAAATAGAGATCGACTTAAACCTTTTCTTGATATTAGCTACCAAAAAAAAGAGTATACGTTACAAATATGAGATTTAGTATTTTACTTTTAGATACAATATATTCTAAATAACTAAAAAGCTTTAACAGTGAGCAAATATTCATTTTAACAACACTGATTTAAAGAAAATTGTCCAATATGCTGGCAAAATCGCTAATGTAAATAAGTATCTTCTAGGATTTAAGAGAATTTCATCACTGACAGTGATGCCAATAAATACTGGCATTAGTCTATCTTAAAAAAAAAAAAACAAAACAACTTCAAGTACTTTAAATAACTTATACTACTATATTCCCAAATTTACTCTTTACTGAAAATTTAAAAGTACTAATCCGAACAATTAAATCTTACCTGATCATTTAATTGCCGAATTGTTTTCTCTATATGTGGCAAAAGGCCCCGAAAAGTGAACTCTTGTATAAACTGTCGAATTCTATCATGATCAGTAAGGGTTAAACATGCACCATGAATAATTCCAGTATTTGCTTTCTTTGTTTCATGTAATGATGAAGCAGATTTTACATGATCTGGGCCATCAATGCTGTTAGAAGCGTCACTGGATGAGTCCAACTGAAGTGGGTGAGCTCTAAAGTTATTTGGTAAGCCATCTACTAAAAAACAGATCTTTCTTTTACTTTCAGAATGCAACAGAAAATTGTGATATTACTACCATACTGCTAAAGAAAAAAAAAAAGAATGTTGGAACCCTTCATCTTTCTGTATATCTCAGAAGTCTAAGATACAATAACATTAACATTTTCCCTCCTAAAACTACAGGACTTGAGTTAATATTTGTTACATGTAATAGCAATTTAAAGATTTTAAATAGGGGAGCCTGGGTGGCCCAGTCAGTTAAGCATCCAATTCTTCATTTCGACTCAGGGCGTGATCTCAGGGTTTGGACGGCACAGAGCCTGCTTGGGATTCTCTCCCACCTCTCTCTCTGCGCCTCCCTCTCCCCACCCCTGGCTGGCATGTGAATGCATATGCTCTTCCTCTCAAACTTAAAAAAAATTAGATTCATATAAATAAATGAAGAAAATTACAGTGTTAAAATAATATAACGAATAAATTTAAATAACACAACTAAGCAATAACAAAAATTTTAACAAAACAATTTTAGAGGGACGCCTGGGTAGCTCAGTCTGTCGAGCATCTGACTTCGGCTCAGGTCATAATCTCAAGGTTTGTAAGTTTGAGTCCCGTTGTCAAGCTCTGTGCAGACAGCTCAGAGCCTAGAGCCTACTTTGGATTCTGTGTCTCCCTCTCTCTCCACCCGCCTCTGCTCGTGCACTCTCTCTCTCAAAATTAAACATTAAAAAATTTTAAAAAACATTTGTAGAACTATCACCATCAAAAACTGTAATTTAGGGGCGCCTGGGTGGCTCAGTCAGTTAAGCGCCTGACTTCAGCTCAGGTCATGATCTCGCAGTCCGTGAGTTCGAGCCCCGCATCAAGCTCTGTGCTGACCGCTCAGAGCCTGGAGCCTGTTTAAGATTCTGTGTCTCCCTCTCACTCTGACCCTCCCCCATTCATGCTCTGTCTCTCTCTGTCTCAAAAATAAATAAAAGTTAAAAAAAAAAAAATTAAAAGAAAACAACTGTAATTTAAAATACAGAAATAAAGCTCTCAAAATCATGTCAACTTTGGGAATAATTAATGCTGCACACAGTATCTTTCCCCTTGCCTCCTAAAAAATTTTTAAAAGAAATAGTATATATTACTCTCGGTAAACAAATTTTTAAATGTCAAAAAACGTCAAACTCAAATGACTCAAAAAACTCTTCAAAGGAGAAGCCCATTTTATTTTTATTATGAAAATTTCCCCCATCTTTTATCTATGAAGATTAGCATGCTTTGACAACAGTGCAGATTTTCAACTAAAAGAGAAACTTAGAGAAAGTATATCAAGACCTTTGACTTCGTTATCTAATCCATCCAATGAAAGCAAGTTACTATCAGAATTCTTATTTGAAGTTATAGTACAAGGGCCATCTTCATATGATTCCTATCAAAATAAAATAAAAAAAGCATTAGCAGTTAGTTAATTAATCATGTTTAAGATATCACCAAATCCATCAACAACTGTGGTTTTTCTGCTGACTATAAGCCTCATTTATTTGTTTTAGCAAGACACTTTCTTTTTAGTCCTCCAAATTCTTAATTTCTTTCATATATTTTACCATTCTAATCCACATCTACTATATTCCTAAACGCCCTTTCACGTTCAATCTACTATCCTAATTCTTCTGAATTCAAATGATCTCTACCTCAGTTTACCTGTTTATATGTAATAAGTACATGAATACCTGCAGAGTTGTCTGAAGTAAGAAATAAATGCCAAGAGAGAAGGACTACTAGAGTCAGGCAGGGGAAAATAAGAGGATGGTATGAAATCTCCTGGGTTATGGACATGTGTTAACAGGTTGGAGTAAATTCTGAATATATCACAGTGCATTAGAAATATATCCAATGCAGTGTTTATTTGTACAAAGGCTCTGGTTTCTCAGTCACAAAACAAACTTAAAAATACCCAGACTACTCTGCGAGAGCAATAATTTGAGGTATTATTCTGAGTGTCATGCTTTGAGGGAAATTACAAACTAGTACTTTATAAGATAAAAGCGATCAGGACAAGAAACTGCCACTCAAGAAAGAGTTGAAAAAAGTGGTTATATTTAGCCTGGTAAATACAGAAGGGGACACAAAAACTATCCTTCTATATTTTGAAAGGTGACTTAATGAAAAACTAGTCCCAAAGGACCAAGGAGTATAAGCTAAGGGACATAATTTTTGGTTGATCCTCCAGCTGTTCAGACATGAAGAGAGTACTAGATGAGGTTATTCACAGGTAAAGGAAATTAAAATAGATTAGGGGTTAGGTTTGATAAGCTTTAAAACTATCCTCCAGGAGTGCCTGGATGACTCAATCTGTTAAGCATCCGACTACTGATTTTGGTTCAGGTCAAAATCTCACAGTCATGGGATTGAGCCCTGCATCAGGCTCCATGTAGAACCTGCTTGAGAATGTCTCTCTCTCTCTCTCTTGCTCTCTGCCCCTCTCCCCTGCTTGCTCTCTCAAAATAAAAAATAAAAACAATAATAAAAAATAAAAAAGCTATCCTCCAATCCTGGCTATCTAGCTATAGAATTTCTGATACCTCTGTCTTCTTTAAAAGTTCTCAAACTGGTCAATTTGACTTATGTTTCCCTTCCTTAGAATGATTGGACTCTAAATTCCATTTTTGGGGGGCACCTGGGTGGCTCACTTAGTTAAACATCTGACTCTTAATTTCAGCTCAGGTCATGATGTCACAGTTTGTAAGATTCAGCCCCACATCGGGCTCTGCACTGACAGTATGGAGCCTGCTTGGGATTCTCTCTCTCCCTCTCTCTTTCACTGCCCGTCCCCTGCTTGCTCACACACCCTTTCTCAAATAAACACTAAAAATAATAATTAATTCCATTTTTCAATATTGTCCCTATTCTGAGTGTGGCCCTGAAAGACCATTTTTTTTAATAAAACTCCTTCATATGCAACTGGTTTTTCTTTTTTCTCACTTTTTCCCAGCATTTTCTTAAAGTGAGTAAATATCAGTATAACACTATATTTGGACCAAAAATTCCATATATTAGATAGAAAAATAAGGCAAACAGATTATTAAACAATATTTATATTAAGACATCAAAAATTACAAACTTTATAATTGTTATTTTAAAAAGAATATCACAGAGTACCCAATGTAATTCAAATGTACAGAACACAACTATATTTTCATTTACTTACAAAATCCCCCTTCTATACACACACACAGAAAAGTCAACTCCTGATTATCTGAACTAAACATGGGAACTTCACATTTGACTACTACCAAGTGGCATACAATTCTATCTTAGAAGTTCAACAGACCATGAAACCTTATACCTACCCACTTCAACTAATAGGCAATTAACATTAGACTAGGACTCTAGATTAAGAAAGGAGAAAATTAGGAAGAAATAACACTTCCTGAAAATTCAGAAGGAAAGGAAATCAAAGGAAAGTTAGGGAAAAAAGCCCACCCACCTAAAAAGTATGAGCTCCAAAAGGTGGCCATAAGAACAGCATGTTGAAAATGAAGGAAGGCAACCCCAGAGCATGTGGATAATAAAGAATTGACTGTAAGCATTCATAAGGAATTATATGTACAAGTAAAAACTTCTATTCTCTACATGTCTAGCCAATCTCATTCAATTCTTATGTAATTCACTTTTCATTTTTTTAAGAAAAGATCAATTAATACGGATATTATATACCTGAATGGAATACATATAAGGGATTATGTGTTAGTTAAAAACAGTTTTAAACCACTGAATTAAGAGCTCACATGCTGATAGATCAGAACTAGCTAGATTCCACAAAATAAATAAACAATTCTACTAGTTAAATGAAGACTTAAAAAATTCTACAATGATGTCATTATGTCATAAAACTGAAATACAGCTTTTGTGGTTTGCTTCATGGTTGTTTTTTACATATACCTGGTTTTGAATACTATTTTTCTGAAGATACTGACTCCAAGGATCTGGTATCTGTTCATCTGATGCTCGATTAGATGTTCGAGAATTAATTTTAAGTAAATAGCAACCCTGAGTTCCATATTTCTGTTTCATTTCTTCATAAATTGATTCAGCTCTAAAATAAAAAATGGAAAAAAGTTTGTAGTAAATGGAGAGCATACCTTAGGCAATAACAGATATTAAAATAATGCAAAAATAATCCCCAAAAAAGGCAGAACAGAAAATCAGATATAAAATAGTAAAAAAATTAAAACAAAGATCATGATCCTAACTGAAATTTAGCTAGCTTGGATATCACCTTAAAGCAGAGTTAACAAAATGTGCTTCAACGGTCAAAGAGACCATTCTGGTGGTCAAACTAGTTGAACTACAGTAAACAAAACCAGGAGACCACCTCCAAGCCTTCCATTTACTCATGTGCACTGTAAATTTCCAAAGAATGGCTTCAAACTTCTAGATCAAGAACTCTTTCAACTGTAAGTACCAGGCTTTAGGGAAGAAGGTTTTGGAAATTCCATCTGAGAAAACAAACATTTATCAAAAAACGTAAGCGCCGAAACAGAAAAGTATAGCACCCCAAAACTTACAAAACATCTTTCACTGCTACAGTTTATCCTTCCCTTAGCTGTTTTCAAAGGGACACAGTTCAAAGACAGAAAAGGAAAGAAAACTCAAGAAGAGCAGCTGACTTATTTATTACATGAAATCCACCCTTTTTTCTTGCAAAATTTATAATAGCTGAATCCATGAGTTACGTCTTAGATGCAATAAAAAGTAGTTTTATTGCCATAGTTTAAGTTAACTAAGCTATGCTAGCTGGTAGGTGAAAAAATAATTCAAGTGATAACACAGCCTAGGAAGCAAACAGCATATTCTAATGAAAACTGAAATTTTAGTACATAGGGCTAACCTAATTTAAATGGTATCTTTTTAAGTCAATCAGCCATCTGGGGGGGTGGGGGGGGAACAAAAAATTTTGTATTATATTTAAATGCAAGATAATACTATACAAGTAACATGCCTGCCAGACTACCAAATCATATTTACACACTATAAAATTAAGGCTGGATTAATAAAAGTTATAAATGTATACAAGCAGATATAAGTATATGTATGTGTATATACACTCAAGTACAATAAAATAAACTGCTCACTTTACCAGTGATACTGCTAAAGATATGAACCACTGATCTAATACCTGAATTACCACTTAAATATCCTAGTTACAACCCTTCAATATGAAAGATACATATCATATTCTATAGATAGAAACTAATTTTAATAGCCAGTTCAAATTATTTCTATTTACATAGTATACTTCATCCACAGGCTACAGACTGTTTATGATTTCAGAAAAAATCCTAAATATTAATTATTCCTCAGAAAAGTTCTTTGGTTATAAAGGAAAATTTATGGGGTGCCTACCTAGTTCAGTCAGTGGAGCATACGACTCTTGACATTGGGGTTGTAAGTTCAAGCCCCACGTTGGGTGTAGAGACTACTTAAAAATAAAATCTTTCAAATAAATTAATTAAAATAATAAATACATAAAAGGAAAATTTATTTAAAAGATAATGATATGTGCTCAAAACAATGGCAAGAAATGATTATTTGTATATCCTAAATGGCACTGATTTATCAGACTGACAATTTTAAACAAAAAATTAATTTGATCCACATCCCAAATCAAAAGTCAAAATAAACTCCAAAATCATAAAAATAAAATTGCTTTTTATGTTATCTTATTTTTTAAAAACTTACTATATTTTTAAAGATAAGTTAATCATTTGTTACAAAGATAAAAGGACTACGGCAAATCACTAATAATGAATATTAAAGGACATGTAAGAAATGTCTGGGGACACCTGGGTGGCTCAGTCACTAAGCATCTGACTTCAGCTCAAGTCATGATCTCATAGTTTCTGAGTTCAAGTCCCGCTTTGGGTGAGCTCGAGCACCACTTCAGGTGAGCATAAGGGGAGCACAAAACCCTGCTTCAAGGTGAGTTCGAGCCCCAAGTGAGGCCCGCTTCTCGCTCTCTCTGCCCTTCGCTCACGCTGTGCCCATTCTCAGAAGGAAAGACAGAAAGAAAGACAGACAGAAAGAAAGGAAGGGAGGAAGGAAGACAGAAAGAGAGAGAGAGAGTGAGAGAGAAAGAAAGAAAGAAAGAAAGAAAGAGGAGAAGAGTAGAGAAAATAAAGAAATGTCTGCATGTTTTTGAGACTATGAAAACATCAAGGCTAAAAATACAAAGTGACAATAGGGTAAAGAGTGGAAACAGAAATGCCCTTAAAAAAAGTCAAGAAGTGAAAAGTTAAAAGGAAAACTGAGAAAAGAAAAAAAATGACAAAGTAAGAAATAACAGCTAAGACCTACAAGTGTAAAATGGCAGGCACTTTGGTACAAAGATTGTAGTAACAGATATATATTGAAAGCAAAGTTTGGATAAGCATATGAAATCTAACATAAAATAACTTAGCTGTTGAACATAACAAAGATATAGTTAAATGTTTTATTAGTATTTTTACTTTCTTAGATAAAAAAATACATCTAAAATTTAAATAAAACATGCAAACTAATATCTAATCATATAACAGGGAAACATTTTTAGTTAAAAAAATAAAGCTTACCTCTGTTCATCTCCTGCACTTACATCATGTAAAAGTACATAATATTTAAGTGTATTTGGTATAAACCACTTGGGGTAGGAATAGTCACTGTTGTGCTGAATTCGATGCTGTTCTTGTGATAACTTTGAAAACTGTTCCACAGGTTCAGCTTCACTAGATGATGCTACCAACATACCTTGTAAACCATATTAAGGTAATTATCACTTATCACTAAATGATACATATTATCCTATTAAAATAAACTTTGAGGAAATTTTCTAAGCTAAAAAATCTGATTTCATAGATTTTCACTGCAAACACAAAATAATTTCTCCAGCATTTCCAAATAACTCAAGGTTTTAAATCTCAAATACTTTTTTGACAATGGCTTTTAGGTCATTTACATATATAAGGAAATCCATGAACATAAAAATGGACAATATCAAAGTTACACATCAACACAATGAACAATTCTGCTGAATCTTGCTCCTCTCCATTCCATCTCACTGCGGCTTCATACTCTATCCTACCTCTTAACTTTCTCTGCAACCTCATTAAGAAAACTAAAAAGTCATAAGCATCAAAAGAGGTTAACAGCTATAAAACAGGTTACTAAAATAATGGAAAACTGCTTTTATATATGAGATCATAAGAAACTAATCTTGAGGCAATCAGCAAAAGCAGTTAACAATGACAGTTCACATTTACTCTTTGGTTCAGAAACTTACTAAACATGAAATATTTGAGCTGGAGAAAAAAGAAAAACAGTAAGTAAGCCATCAGTATTCTTACTCTGTAATAAAAATTAATTTATTAAAACCAGTCTTGTCTAGGATGTCATTTAACAAAAACAACAGTTACAAAAACTTGAAGCATCATCAATGAAAAATAATTTTTCTATTCTCCCATGTCCTCTCAAAAAATTTGCCTTCATAGGGGACACCTGGGTAGCTCAGTTGGTTAAGGGTCTGACTTCAGCTCAGGTCATGACCTCGCAGTCTGTGACTTTGAGCCCCGCGTTGGGCTCTGTGCTGACAGCCCAGAGCTTGGAGCCTGCTTCAGATTCTGTGTCTCCCTCTCTCTCTCTGCCCTTCTCCCGCTTGCACTCTCTTTCTCAGAAATATACATTAAAAAAAAAATTAAAAATTTGCCTTCATAGAACTATTTCTGAGATTACTAATTTCCAAAACATTTGATTTTAAGAAAACACAAAGGTCAGGGGGCGCCCAGGTGGCTCAGTCAGTTAAGTGTCCGACTTCGGCTCAGGTCACGACCTCATGATTTGTGAGTTCAAGCCCTGTATCAGGCTCTGTGCTGACAGCTCAGAGCCTGGAGCCTGCTTTGGATTCTGTGTCTCCCCCTCTCTCTGCCCCTCCCACATTCATGCTCTCTCTATCTCTCAATAATAAATAAACGTTAAAAAATTAAAAAAAAAAAAAAAAAAAAGGAAAGGAAAGAAAACACAAAGGTCAGGCACCCGGGTGGCTCAGTCGGCTAAGTATCTAACTCATGATTTCAGT
Source organism: Panthera uncia (assembly GCF_023721935.1). NCBI lineage: Eukaryota > Metazoa > Chordata > Mammalia > Carnivora > Felidae > Panthera > Panthera uncia. The sequence goes on along the minus strand of NW_026057586.1, from coordinate 40,177,466 downwards.
TTGGGTCAAGATCTCACCGTCATTAGATCAAGCCCTGCTTCGGGCTCTGCACTAAGGGAGGAACCTGCTTAAGATTCTCTCCCTCCTTCTCCCTCTGTCCCTTCCCTACTTGTGTACTAGTGCACTCTCTGTCAAAAAATAAAAATAAATTAAAGAAAAAAGAAAACACAAAGGTCAAAGGATACATGCTAAATAGTGGTTCAGAAATTCATGATCTGATGCTGGCATCGACTGAAGAAAGGTCTCTCTGTAAGACTCAAACCATGGAGTGGTAGCTAAAATAAACAAGATATACAACAGTTAAAATTCCTCAACAGAATCAATTTACAACAAAAAAAATGTCAAGTCCATACTCCTAAAAGGTGTGAAAGATTCCCAACAGTAAATAAGCATTTTTCACTTGTACTTAAAGATATAAACAAGCATTTTCTACCTCTGCTTTAAAATTAGTGTCTGTGCCATACACACAAATATATTCAAATATAGGAATATACATTTGCAAAAATAAAACTGACTTATTCCTAAACCTACACAATGATCCACAACCTACTTACCTATTAATCCTTTAAATATTACCTACATGAGTAAAAAGATTCTGAAACTAAAGTTTTGTGCCCCTCTCCTCTTCATAAACATCATTTCAAAACAATGGTTTCTTAACCAACAGTGATTTTGACCTCCAGGAAATATTTGGCAATGTCTGGAGATACTTTGGGTTGTCACAGTAGGGATGGGGTTGTGTGCTACTGACTTCTAGGCAAATACGTCCAGAACAGTGCAAAACATCCTACAATGAACAGGAGACAGTTCCCCACAAAAAAGAATTATGTAGCTCAGAATGTCAATAGTGGTAAGGTTGACAACATCTACTTCATAATTTGATTACTTGAGTATGACAATAACAAAACTTCTTTAAATGAAATTTCAAAGTATATTTACCTTGTAATCAAATATAAGGAGGTGTGTTTTCACATTTTTATAAATGTATATAATGTAATTCTTAAAATGTCAAACCTCTCTTGCTCCATGCTAAGCATTTTACAACTATTCTTTATTTGTTTTTAAACTAACTTACAGTTAAGTCATTAGACAGGTCATTTCACAAGGTTTAAACAGATTATATAAATCACAGTTTTACTAAAGGACATTCTATTCCTAGCTATTTATGCCGACTACCAAACCTTTCACCTCAATCACTGAAAAACCTAATATACTTTGTTCACATTATAATACTACATTAACCAACTGGAAGGTAAAGGGGAAAAAAAACCATTCAATCTTGGCCAAATAGTAGTATCTAACCTGGTGCCATATATAAATATATAAAATTTTAATTCCAACAAATACCTTATGAGAATAACCCATATATTGTTTAGGAGGGCTATCAATGTAACAATTTCATGTTCATTGCTATATGAGAGGAAAAGCTTTCTTAGAAATACCATAATCTATATGAAAAGTGACAAAAATTGGAGAATAAATGACAATACTAGCCAATGTTATAACCCATTTTCTTTCTAACCAACCAATAACCTATATCTTCCCCCAAAATCAGTCAAAATTAGTCTAGCTAGAAAATTAATATGTATTTTCACTCAGCACCAAGGACAAGAAAATAAAAGATAATGAAAATTTGGTTAAATAGGAAGGAATCTTCACAGACTTGGGGAAATGATGTTCTCTATCTACCAAACTACTTTAATAGACTGTTAAAAAACAAACAGTCATAAAACAGCCCCCACCCCCCCATTTTACAGATAGTCAGACATCAGACTTGAGCATCTTTCTCTGGAGAAATGAAATGGCCCCAAATAAAAGAACCATAAGTATTGGGCAACTCTAAAGCCTATTCACAGCCTCACCACCCAGTACAGAAGTCCACTAGATAACAAGAGTTTATTATGCCCAGCGGGGCTTTTAATTCTCAGTTTGAAATAGAAAATAATGCCACGGGCTCAGGAGATATGTGAGAAAAGTTTCCAATGTGAAAAAGTGACCAAAACAAACTGAAAAAAGTAATACAAATGAGAGGAAAACACAGGATAAAAGAAAACTTAAATACTAAAAGAAGCCAACAACAATTTATTAATTTCCTGAATTAAAATACCACATGACACAAGAACTGCCCAGTACAAATAGGAAAACAAAGAGAGCAAGGCAAAGTTTCAAAAAAAAAAAAAACAAACCACATACACACACAATAAACATTAAAATTTCAATGGAAGGTTAGGAAAATAAAGCCAGAGATAAAGATATCACCCAGAAAGTAAAACAAAAAGACACAGAGCTGTAAATGAACAATATTTATAAAAAAAGGAAAGAACACTAAAGGAGCAACTGAGAAGTTCTACATCCAATTAACAAGTAGTTCCAGAAAGAACAGGGAAAAACAATGAGGAAGAAATTAACCAAGAAACAGTATAAAAAAATTTGTCAAGTTTAAGAGTATGTATGCCCAGGGCACCTGGGTGGCTCAGTCAGTTGGGCGGCCAACTTCGGCTCAGGTCATGATCTCACTGCTGGTTCGAGCCCCGCTTGCATAGGGCTGCGCTGACAGCTGACAGCCTGGACCCTGCTTCGGATTCTGTGTCTCCCTCTCTCTCTCCACCCCTCCCCTGCTCATGCTCTGTTTCTGTTTCTCTCTCTCTCTCTCAAAAATAATAAATCATTAAAAAAAAAATTTTTTAATAAAAGAGTATGTATGCCCAAATTATCAAAAGGGGCTGCTGATACCAGTGAAAAAAAAAAGTTAAAATAGGCCCAAAATGAAACTTCAAAACAGAGATAAAGAGGCTCTAAAAGCTTCTGAAGACTGGAGGGAATGAGAGGATAGGTATCCTAATGTCATCCAGCTTCTTTACAGCAATACCAGAAACTGAAAGTGGAATAAATCTGAAGGAAATTATTTCTAACAATATATATAGCCAAACTATCAAATATAAAAGCTAAAAGCATTTTCAGACATTAATTGGCTCAAAAACTTTACCTTCCAAGTGACCTTTCTCAGGAAGCTACTGGAGATGTCCTTCACCAAATTAAGAAAATATACCAAAAAAGATAAAACTGAGAGTCTACAGAGAAGAGAAAGGAAGGAAATCCCCAGGCTGACAGCTGTGGAACAGACCTTGAAAAGTAACTAGTCCAACGTGCAGCAGAACAGTGTTTTGCAACTTTTATTTTGTAATCTCCCCTATGAGCCTTTTAGACATTTCTAATTAGTCTTCACAGATACATACATGTACCGTGCACCTATTTATGTACCATGGTCCTTTGGAGAGTCACAAACCATTGTAATATCTAGGATTTTTGCACCACTGAGAACCAAATTTTCTCCCCCACTGACAGATGATATCATTCCTCACTAAGAATGCAGAGAGAAAACTTCAGGAAGGAGATCCTGATAAACAGATTATCTGATAAATTAATGTCAATCATGAAATCTTATCAAGAGGCTATTGGAAGTTTAAAAGACTAGGAAGAGATACAAAGAACTCTAAGCAAGTTTGCTTTTTAAAAAGGCAATTGGGGGAGCGCCTCCTAGGTGGCTCAGTTATGCATCCAACTTCGGCTCAGGTCATGATCTTGCAGTCTGTGAGTTCGAGCCCCGCGTTGGGCTCTTTGCTGACAGCTCAGAGCCTGGAGCCTGCTTCGGATTCTGTGTCTCCCTCTCTCTCTGCTCCTCCCCGCTCATGCTCTGTCTCTCTCTCTCAAAAATAAAATAAACATTAAAAACAATCTTTTTAATAAAAAATTAAAAAATAAGCTCTTACAAAAAATTAAATATTTACTCATATATTAGAAAAATGTCTTCAACTTAACACCAAGTAGGATAAAAAGTAAAATAAACTTAATTCTTTTTATTTTAGTATCACTTATGTCACAAAAGAATATATTGCTTTTTATCTACTGCTAGTTCTTTCACTCTAGATTTATCATGCATAAGTTTTAGGCATTACTTTAAGTACTGGAAAGAAAATAAAGAGCCAAAGTTCCTGTCCTCATGGAGCCTTCTATTAACTTTACAATTAGAACTATAAAAACATTTTCATTATAAAAAAATAAAATGAAATGATGTAATTCATAGTTGGCTGCCTACTTGACTATAATCTCTGTAAAAGCAAGGATTGGTTTTTTACAATACTGTATTCCCAGGCTCTAGCACCCAGTAGGCATTTAAATATTGAATGATTTCCAAGATACAGAATTACTTTTTCTAACAAAAGAAAATTTCATTTAAATAGTAGTAATAAAACTTACTACATACCACTGATGTTGAGGTCATAATCTCCTGCTGTAATCACATTAGCTACTAATCCTTCCGCAGGCTGACTGCCAGAAACAACATCATTCAAAAGCTTCCGAATGGCTCCGGGTTGAGGTGGTTGGGTGATAATGTTGCTTACTGCTATCTTCAGATTTTTGATTATGTGAAGTTGATTATTAGGATCTCTCATATGTACTTTAAAAAAAAAAGGAAAAAACTTGAAATTAATCCTACACAATAACAATCCAACAATAAACAATTGGGTTAATAGTTTACAAAAAGAATGCACAAATCAAAAACCAGGAATTCCAAGTGGAAGTCTTCCAGAAGTACAATACAACTGACTTACTTATATACCAAGAGGGCTAGGTAGAGTCTAACCTTCTCCCTCAATGCTACTACTCACAACTTTGCTATTTGTAGGTCCTTTCCTTCCCCCTATTTTCTGGAGTTGCCAGGAACCAATCCCCATCTATATCAAATCCCTAATTCTCACTCACCCTAAGGGCAATCCCCAGGCAGTGTGACCTGTGAGATCTGTAGTAGCAATGCTGAAAATAGTAAAGGGGAAGAAAGGGGAATTAAGTGCTGCATGTGGGTTTCCTCTGCTTCTCCTAGTATACTGCCTGCATTCTCAGCCCTATTCTACCATCACAAAACTCAGTGCCCACCCCGGAGAAAGATGTTGATAGTAGTAAGGCTATGTTCTGGAACATAAGGTATATGAAAACTCTGTATTCTCTGCTCAACTTCACTATGAACCTAAAAAAGAAAGTCTGCTCTAAAAAAGAAAGTCTACTTTAAAAAAAAACAAGAAGAAAATGCCCAGATCCCTTCCCCCACCCCAAAACCCTGACTCCACCCTGCTATAGGCCTTGCCAAGGCGACAGGATTTATAACCAGTGTTTCAGAACTTTAGGTCAGGGGATAGGTTTGCAGGGGACTGTAACAAGACGGTGTCCACAGTGCACAGCAGGAAATGTGAACATATTCTTTTCACATAAATATAATCAAAGAAGATCATTAGTTTCCATAACAGTATTAAAAGCAGTCCATTATATTAAGGACTCAACTTTTATTTTTATTTTTTTTTTAATTTTTTTTTAACGTTTATTTATTTTTGAGACAGAGAGAGACAGAGTATGAACGGGGGAGGGTCAGAGAGAGAGGGAGACACAGAATCTGAAACAGGCTCCAGGCTCTGAGCCATCAGCACAGATGCCTGACGCGGGGCTTGAACTCATGAACCGTGAGATCATGACCTGAGCTGAAGTCAGACGCTTAACCAACTGGGCCACCCAGGCGCCCCTGGACTCAACTTTTAAAGTCAGACTTTACTTTAAATCCTAGCCCACCACATGTTATCCTAAAAACTTTTCAACTTTTCTATGCTTCAATTTCCTCATCTATAACATGTAATTAATGCCTTCTTCAAAGGGTTACTTTAAGAATTTAGATGAGATATCGTTAGATGAGACAATTCAGTGAAAAGCACTGAGCACCAAACCTGACATATACATAACTATATAGTTAGGTGCTTAAGAAAAAATGAAAGCAGCAGGTATCACACACATTCAAGTACAGCATGGATCATCATTTTTAAATAAGAGGCAAACTGGAAAACTGGCTTTGGATACCTACCCATTAAAAAAAAAAACAAACACTTTTTTTCCTCAGACGAGAATCTTTACATCAAACTTTTTTTTTTTTAAGTTTACTTATTTATTTTGAGAGTGTGTGTGTGTGTGTGTGTGAGAGAGAGAGCAGGAAAAGCGCAGAGACAGGGAGACAGAGAATCCCAAGCAGGTTCCGCACTGTTAGCATGGAGCCAGACGTGGGACTCAAACCCACCAACCGTGAGATCATGATCTGAGCCAAAATCAAGATTCAGACACTTCACTGACTGAGCCTCTATATGAAGCCCATATTTTAAAATAAATTTACATCAAATGTCTTCCTAAAATTTCCTATGTGTCCTCTCTGTTGACTTCTCAAGTTTTAATTAACAAACATAAGACGATAATCTTTTAAAAATACTATATATGGCATAAATATGTACACTTGTATTATAAAAATAAATATATGTATAGAAAGCATACACGCAGGGGCACCTGGGTGGCTCAGTCAGTTAAGCGCTCGACTTTGGCTCAGGTCACGATCTTGCGGTTCATGAGTTCGAGACCCACGTCAGGCTCTATGCTAACAGCTCAAAGCCTGAAGCCTGCTTTGGAATCTGTCTCCCTCTCTCTCTGCCCCTCCCCTGCTCACGCTCTGTCTCTCTAGCTCTCTCAAAAATAAACATTAAAAAAATTAAAATAAAAAAAAATTTTAATTAAAAAAAAAGAAAGTATACATATAAGTTCCATTATGACTGGCTATGATTAAAAAAGGAAGAAAGGAAAGGGAACCTCAAATGTATAATATTTGATTTCTTTTTAAAGAAAAGGAAGAAATACAATGTAAATGTAATAAGATTAATATTAGTTGGTTCTGGGTAGTGGGAAGCTTAGTAGGAAATTCTCTGAATTCTTCAATAATTGTTTGTTTTCTAATTTAAATAAACACACACAAGCCTTTTGCCCTAATTAAATTTCCCAGCTGGTCTAACTATGAAATAGAGAAAATGAAAAGCATGAAAATACTATGCTGCATTTCTGATATCTTTTAGAAAATACTGTACAAATATTCTCCCTAAAGTTGGTCTCTAATTGTCAAAAAACATAAAAGTGTCTCTCAAAATTTTAAACTGGTTAATTACTGTTAGTATCAACACAAAAAAGTGTCAACACAAAAAAGACATTCTAGGGTCGCCTGACTAGCTTAGTCTGTAAAGCACATGACTCCTGGTCTCAAGAGGTCATGAGTTTAAGCCACACGTTTGGGGTAGAGGTTACTTTAAAAAAAAAAAAAAAAAAAAAAAAAAAAAGACATTCTAGTTTTGCCCATATTCAGAATGAGTTTATCATTTATTAGGTAATCCTACTAATACATCCAGAAATGAGTTAACAGATGTGACAGCCAGCCTCTGAAACAGTCCCCAATAATCCTGTATTTTGAGTTATGCACACACTTGTGTAATCCCTTCCCACCCAGGGTTGTTATATGTGCCCAACAGAACACAGAAAAAGCAAGAGTACATCACTTCTGAAATAAGGTTATGAAAGAGTACAGGGTCTATCTTGGGTGCACTTTCATCACTCCCTCTTAGCGAAACTAACTGCCGTGCCATGGGGATACTCAAGGAGCCTATGGAAAAGCCTACACTGCACACAACAGAGATCTCAGGAAAACATCTAGTGAGGAAGTGAGACTTGCCAACAACCACATGAGTGAGCTTGGAAGCAGATCCTCCAGCCCTGATGACTACGGTCTAGGCTGACAGTACCACTGCAACCTCAAGAGAGACCCTGTCCAAGAGAGACCCTGGGACAGAACTACCCAGCTGAGCTACTCCCAGATTCCTGACAAACTGAGAGACAAGATAATGCTTTTGTCCCCCCTAAAGTGCTTAATTTTGGAGTAATTTGTTATACAACAACAGAGAAGTAAAACACTGGAATATCCCAAAACTAACCTAATAAAGAGGAAGATAAGAGCTAAGAATGATTTAAAAAAATACTCTGAAAAAACTCACACAGTTCTAAAGCTTGGCTTCATTAAGAGTATATCACAAAAGGTGACATCATAATCACATGACATCTCAATTTCAAAATGAAATTCAGCTCTACCATTGTCTTACTTTTACAAGTTACCATATAAATATAATTTTTTTGTTGTTTTATATAAGTAACCTCTACCCCCAACATGGGGCTCGAACTCACGACCCAGAGATGAAGACTTGCATGCTTTTCCAACTGAACCAGCCAGGTAGCCTCATAAATATAATTTCTTGAATATTGTATTATGAAGTAAAATTTCCCAGTATGTGCAGGTCCACAGACTACTGTTTCCTCAAGCTAATTAAGAGTTGTTTCAGAAAAATCAATTTCATGTTCAAATAAATTTGAGAAACATAGGATTAAGTTTTTAAAAAGTCTCTTTATACCAGGTCTTCCCAGAGCCTTTAATGTGCTCAGTGACACTGTAATTCTCCCAAACACATGCTATTTGAAGCAAACTTATTTGATCATAAAACTCATTTGCAGGGCATGTATAACACATTGGGTGTCCTATGGAATATATTTTTAAAAATGATAATATCTTCTATGTTTTTACCTAGCACACGAGACTTTACTATATTCAGGAAACCTGAATTGCTGGAAAAATAATCGTAACTTGTACAAAAATGACACAAACAACATATGTATCTAAATTTTAAGGGGTGCCTCGGTGGCGCAGTTGGTTAGGCCATCTGACTTCGGCTCAGGTCATGATCTCACAGTTTGTGAGTTCGAGGCCTGCATCAGGCTCTATGCTAACAGCGTGGAGCCTGGAACTTGCTTCGGATTCTGTGTCTCCCTCTCTCTCTGCCCCTCCCCCGCTCACACTCTGTCTCTCAAAAATAAAAACACTAAAAACAAATTTTAATTTTGAAACGTGACTTGAATTCATCCAAAGTTTGGTACTTGAAAAATTTGTAGGTTATTTATCTAGTCACACTAACATGGTAGTTAAAATTAATGAAATATTTCCTTTTAAAGAAAACTAGAGGCAATAAGTTTCCTTCAAAGGTCCTTTAGAAAATACTCAAGATTTACACTGAAGATTTACATTCTGTTCTTTTTAAACCCTTAATTTACTCCAGTTAAAAATAATACTTTTTGAAAGTGACAGTCAAGTACTTTCAAAAGTTGATGTTTAAGTGAAATTTTCTTAAGTCTTATAAATGTCTAAATGATATGTTGAAATACTATTTAAAATTACTGAAGAACTATCACTATGACAGCAAAAACAGTGAAGTCTGATTAAGTAACACTACCACCACTATTCTTTGAAATAAATGGCCAGTAGAAATTTCTCAAGCAATATTAAGATTACAAACTTTGTGTTGAAATGACGAATATATATTCTTTTAGGTCTCAAACATCTATCTAGCATAACGATAAGAAAAATATATATACTCATCATTACTTAATATAAAGAAATACTTGTTGGATTTTAAAACATGTATCCAAGAAATCTAGAATGGCTCTCCACTGACTAACACATCAAGTCTAAACTTTTTTTTTATTATTTTTATTTAAACTCTATTTTTAAGGCCCTACACATGCATGGTATTCAAATTTGTTTTATCAACCCTCCCTCACTATTCACTATAGCTTTAAACCATGGGTTTTTCTACTGAAATTGAAAAAAAAGTGCACTGTACATTGGTATCTCAATAGTCAAAGCAAGTTTTGACCTCAAATAACAATATACCCACAGGCCAGAATGGAGTCCAATTATTTTTTTTTAACACTCCTTTCTCCTTTTAAGGAAATTTTAGCTGTTTTAGTTAGTTGTGTTCTTAAACTATGTGCCTGAAGTTATATTCTCATGCCTCAGTGCCTAAAGATACGCTATCTTTGAGGAATCCCCACACTTGAGACAAAAAACAAAAACAAAAACAAAAACAGTAGCCTTTTCTGGATGGCTAAGAACCCCAAAATTTATTTATCAGCAAAAAATTAAACTACAGAAAATTATGTCCTTTTCACCAAATTTCTAATGCCACCACCAAAGTCCAATGTCCTAATCACCTTAAACTTTGAAATGTTTATCAACTCTTATTTATCATTATAAACCATACAATTCTAATCTCCCCAACTTGATACCCTTGCTCAAGAATCTATGACTACCACGCATTTTTACCATTAGATATGAAATCCAAAATCCCATTCCCAGAATTCAAGATCCTTCCTTACCTAGGAATCATCTTCCCTTACTATACTGTACTCTGATGGGGCAGTTTCCTCACTGCTCAGGAAGCACTCAATCTTAACTTCTAGCTTTTGCCATTCTCACCTCATCCCCATCCTCAACGGGAAATGCTGGCACTCTTCCTTTCCATCAACTCTCTACCTAACCATGAAAGTCCAATTCATTTTGTTTCTTCCTAAATCTTTCGCAGTTTACAGAAGGAAATCAGAAAAATCCTGAGGTGGGCCCCTATTCACTGCACTATTCAATACAGAAAGCACCAGCCAGATGAAGCTATTGGGTTGGGCACTTGAAATGTCTAATCCAAACTAAAATGTAAACCTTATAAATGTCTAAATGCATACCAAAGTTCAAAGACTTAGCCATAAGAACATAAAATACTAAGATGTTTTATACTGATTACATGTTGAAATAGTAACATTTTGGAAATATTGGGTTAACTACAATACTAAAACTAATTTCACCTGCTTTTTACTTTTTTTATAGTGTGACTTCTAAATAATTTTAAATTATATATGTAACTCACATCATATTTCGGCTGGACAGCACTGCTCTCTGGTGTGAATAACAATCCTACTGCCAAGAGATAAGATGACTTAAGAATACTTTGAGTCACATTGCCTGTTTTTAAATCTTTCCCACATATAGGACTGTAGACAAGTTAACATCTTTATGACTCAATGTTCTCAAATTTAAAATGGTGAGAAGAGTTATCTACTCTATAGGATTCAACGAGAACTAGAAGAGAAGAGCTAAATAAAGCAGGTATCAAGTAGTAGCGTTATTATTCCTCATCAACAAAGCAGGAAAGAGCATACACATCAAAGTCAAACTGATTCTCACACTTTTTTTTAAGAACTTAAGAATGTAGGGCACTTTAAGGGCACCTGGGTGGCTCAGTCAGTTAAGTATCAGACACTGGATTTCCACTCAGGTCATGATCACAGTTTGGTTCGTGAGTTCAAGCCCCGCGCAGGACTCTGCACCCACAGCATGGAGCCTACTTGGGATATTCTCTCTCTCTCTCTCTCTCTCTCTCTCTCTCTGTCTCTTCCTCTCTGCCCCTCCCCTACTCTCTCTTTCAAAATAAATAAACATTTTAAAAACAAAACAAAAACAGAATGTAGGGCACTTTGTTGTTCTTGATTTAGTAGAACATTGGAGGAGCTGAGCTTGATGGCTAAAGTACAAGCTGAAGAAAATCCAAAGGTTCCCAAACTTTGTTTTTTTGGACAGCTCCCACTCTCCTTTAAATAATAAAGTGAACTTATGGAGCTATTCTCTCAAAGAATACACACCTGTGGCACGTAAATACATACATGTATGGCACAGCACTTTCTGTGAAGAAATCATCATAACCAAATAAACATCATAGTCATTTGCTTGATACAACCTCATCATAGAACCCTTCATTTTATTCAGACCTTAAGAAGAAAGAACTTTATTTATACTTTGCTATGTTCTATTTGCAAAGGTAAATATATTGGTTAAATACTCGGGAGTTTTATTATGCTTATTTTTCACTAATAAAGAATGTAAAGGTGATGAAAACAGGCGGCTCTTCAATTAAAGACACATTTCTCCTGTTGATTAAACTTTTATCTGAAAAACTGAATCTTACGACTTTTTCATTCCTATAAATCTATTTAATTCCAACCATCCAAATTACAACTTGTCCTTACTTCTTCATCCATCAGGCTGTTGCAAGTTTTATTATTTTTATAACATTTTTTTTTCACAAGAGGTTAAATAAAATACTATATGCCTAAGAAAATGTTTACATTGTCAAAGAAAAAACATAACTAAATAGAAGCTTAGAAAGAGATAGGCCCCAGGAGGGCACCCGGGTGGCTCATTTGATTTGAGCATCCAACTCTAGATTTCCGCTCAGGTTCATGAGATCAAGTCCAGCAGCAGGCTCTGTGCTGACAGTGCAGAGCCTCCTTGGGATTCTCTCTCTCTCTCTCTCTCTCTCTCTCTGCCCCGCCCCTGCTCTCTCACTCTCAAAATAAATAAACTTAAAAAGAGACAGAGCTAGGCCCCACTACCAGAAGAATACTACTCAAAACAACTTTGAAAGTCCAGTTTAACACCCAGGAGAAGATGATTCGCCTTCTTCATTAAGACTTCAGCATCTTCCTACCCTTACCTGCCTTGCAACTTCCTAATTCCCTCCCTATGGTCGTTGAAAACAGTCTCAACGCCCTTCTCTGGGGCTCTCCCCCCCCCCCCCCAATTACCCAGCAGCCCGGCTGGTCCGGGGAAGAAGGAAAGTGCCTAGAGAAACTAGAGGTTAGGACCGCGCTGTCTTGACAACCTCACTCATGGCCCCTCCCCCAGCCGCCAGTGGAGACACCCCGGGGCCCCAGCCGCGGACGCCACTCTACCGGCTCCGAGATGTAAACATCGCCCTTTTCTTCCCTTCCCGGCCCGGCTTTGAGGAAGCACAGTGAAAAAGGGAGGAGACCACATACCCTCCGAAGTGAGGCGAGAGAAGGGCTTAAGCAACTCCGCGAAGCTAAGGTGATTGAGGCGAGTGAGCCGCTCGGCTTCGTCGCTGCACAGCGCGGCGACACAGGGGACGAAGGAGTCCGGGATTAGCTCCTGCACTGATTGTACACACTGGGCCATCGCCGCGGCACAAGCAGCGGCGGCGCCCGCCCTCCGGCCCGCTCTCAGAGACTGATCCTGCGGCTGCAGCAGCTACTGCCGCCGCCCGCCGGCCTAGCCCGGCCGGGCGGGGCCCCACACTGAAGCCTTGAGACCAACAGAAGGAACAGACGCCGCTGCCTCGGCTCCCAGGCACACACCACGGACCCCTCCCCTGCACCGCCGCTCCTCAGGGCTCGCCCCGGCGTCCTCGCATTCCACCGTGATGGGTGGAGACGCCGACAATCGCCAGTTAACCCTCCAGACGGTAAAACCTTGGTCACTGCTCGACCGGAACCGCCATGTTGAGGCCGAACCCTGACCCACCGGCAGTACCCGTCCCAGCAGGCCCCGCGCTCGCCCCTCACGTGACGGTATTAAAGGAGGCGATGGGGCGGGGAAAGAGCAGAGGAGAAGGAAGTGAAGAGCGACGGAGGCCGGTTGGGAGGCTGGCGCCGGAAGTGGTGCGATGGGTGGGCCCCTACGGAGTGAGGCGGGGCTACAAGCGCGGTGGGCGGAGCCAAACGAGACGCGCGACTTTAGGCCTGATTCTCACACAAGCCTTTGGCAAGCCGAGCGCGGTGCAGGCGCCGAGCGTGTGCGAGATCCGTGCTGTCACAGTGGTGCGGGAACTCGCTCGCTTTCCACGCGGGTCGGGCCTATTTGGAGCCCCAAAGCCTCTCCCTGGAAACAGTAGGCAAAATAATGTGGCTGTTCGCGCTGTTTCCCACGCTCCCCGTAGAGCAGCAAGGGACACCTGCTCAAGGAAAAGTGTGCTGCCCGTGCGATGTGTGCTTGTTTCTCGTGGCGCGGGCCTAAGCAGACCTTGTATCGTTTAAATACAGCCATGCTTTTAGAAATGGACTACCACAAACGTGGACCCAACCAGTGAGCAGAAATGTGTGGTCTTGTGGGTACTGGAATTAACACGCGTGTAAGGGGAAACTCCTGGCGCTATTGTATGTTTGTTGGTCGCAGGGAAGTGGTGTGCTTGCAAACATCTGAGTCGTTCGCCGCCACGTTCGTTTCTCCACTATGCTTGGATGTTTTCTTCACAGTGATGGAGTTGCGTGAAGCCAGTGATTCCTTACCAAATGAAGTCCTAAACTGGCTTCCGTTCTTAGTTTGCCTTTTTAGAGATTGTTCGGTTACGTAAGTAGAGGTGAATGAAAGGGATTCTATTACAGTGTCACTCAATTGTTTGAATTCCTTCTGAATTATAAGCCAAAGATACAAGGCAAGGAAAACTACAATGCTCTATCATGCTTTTATGGTACCTTAATTTAAAGGAGGCATCACCAACACCAGTATCTCAAATTGTCGGATTCTTTGGCACCCTGAGGTTTTTACCTTGGTAAAAATTTATGACAGGCAAGAGGTATGCCTTTCTCCTGTAAATTGATGGAAGGTAGGAAAGGACGACAGGACCTAATGACGTGACATTTTAGCCACAAATCAATTTAGAACACATAACATGCAAGTTGAGGATCTGGGAATTCATTTCCTTAAAACTGTGCCTGAGCATCTCTTGGAAATTCTTCTTGTATCCCCAGGAGTACACATCCCCTTTTGAATACCTTGGACCTCAATCCCTTATGTGAGAATCCTATAAAAGTGAGTATGACTCAAGTTATACTTTTTTTTTTTTTTTTTTTTTGTAACAGGGCACCTCAATGCAAGCATACAACTTTATTTAGTACTCAAAGTAATTAAAAAGGCAACATATTTTTTTACACTAAAATTAAAACTATTTGCATTAACCTCTCTGAGGACTCTTATTTTTTTCACTTTTTTAAAAAGTTTATTTATTTATTTATTTATTTATTTTGAGAGAGAGAATGAGTAGGGGAAGGGCAGAGAGAGAGAGGGAGAGAGAGAGAATCCCAAGCCAAGCAGGCTTGCCAACACCAACCCAAAGCCTTACACAGGGCTTGAACCCATGAACCTCAAGATCATGACCTGAGCTGAAATGACGAGTCAGACACTTAAGCACCTGAGCCACCCAGGCACCCCTGAGGAGGACTTTAAAATATTTTAGCCTAAATGAATTTTTTGAGATATTCACATTCCATAAAATTCACCCCTTTAAAGTATACATTTCTGTGGCTTTTAGTGTATTCAAAGTGGTACAACCATTACTACTATCTAATTCCAGGACATTTTCATCACCCTAAAAAGAAGCTTGGTACACATTAGCAGACACTCTCTACCCCTATACCTTCTCCAGCCCCTGGCAATCACTAATCTACTTTCTGTCTCGATAAGATTTACTTATTCTGAACATTACATATGAATGGAATCATAGAAGATGTGACTTTCTGTGTTTGGCTTCCTTCACTTAGCGTGTTTTCAAGGTTTATTCATGTTATAGCATATTATAAGTACTTAATTCCTCTTTATGGCTGAACCTCAATGGATTTGTGTCTTATGCACTGACTTTACAATCTAACACCACATCCACAGAGTGGGTGAGTAATTCACTGTAAAAATCTATTTCTTTCTTCGTCTATCCTGATCTTCTAAGGTGTCCTAAAGGTTAAAGCTGAGTCACTGCTTTCCAGGCTACAAGAGTAGACAAAAGAATGGAAAAGCACATGATTAATAGTTTAAGTTCAAATTGTATTAATGGCACTCAATAATCTCACTCACATACTACTGGCTTTAATGAGTCTCACAATCTCATGTATCTCTCCAAAAGAGACTGGAAAACATAGTCTTCTGTTGTTAAATGAAGAGGAGGAGAGGGAATATGGGATGGAAGTCAAGGTGTCCACTACATTTCATTATTTATTATTAATGAGATACCCTGCAGAATGTATTTGTATGTAACTGAATGTATTATATAGGGTCCAAGATATCACACATCTCTCATTTCTCTGATTCCTCTGGACACCGGAGCTTTTTGTATCTCATGTCCTTGAGACTATTCACTGTGTCCAGGAAAAATGAGGTGCTATGATTGGCAGGCTTTGGTCATGTGCCCAACCTCAAAGTCAAGAGGATAGGGTCTATCACTAAAAGAGGAAACTTGCTGGACAAAATAGTAACAATAACACAAACAACTAAGAACCTATTTTCCAGTATTAAATATGAGGACTATCTTCCTTCTCTCCCCAAAATCAAAGAATGACATAAAACTTCTGCTAAGCCAATGGGCTTATATTTTGGTATACTGTGCTATCAAACGTTCATTGATTATTTTATTTGGTGTGTATGGTATTGCTGATCTCTTCTGATGGCTGGTGAAGTCAAGTTTAAAGAACAGAGACACTGGAGTCAGAGAGGCCTGGGTGAAAAAGTGGTTCTACCACTTGTGAATAGAAATAATATCGTGATTATTGGTCACTATCCACCAGGCATCATGCTTTACATTCTCTACTACTTTTGCTTGTCAACAAACCCTTAGAAGTATTTGCATCGCCAATTTTTAGATGTAGAAACTGAAACACAGAACAATTAATTAACTTGCCCAAAGATAATCAGCAATGGAGCGTGGAACAGGACCAGTACAGTTTAACCTAGAGACTTGATCACTAGGGTAAATTGCTTTTCCACGTTTCCTTGCTTTGAAAGCACCTATAGAAATTTTCATTTGCATAGTTTCGTATGCATAGTTTTAGCAAGAAATCTGTGGCTTTTGACAAGTCACTTATCTTTCCTGAGCCTCACATTCTTTATCTGTGAGCTTAGAAAGTTGAGACTAGAAGATTTGCTGCATTCATCTGAAGGTGAAGATCTGAGAATCTATTCTTTCCACTATTATTAAATTTCATTGTGTAAACAGTAGATGGTGCTATTGAGTATTGGCTTTTAAAACCCAGTAAAAGCCGTTCTAATTCCTGGATACATAGTTTTCATTAGGAGACACTTACCTGTATATCAGAGCATTGGAGATCAGGGGATGACCAGAAAATTCATACACGAAAAGTTTCTTAAGCTCAAAGATTTTACATTATGTTGCTTTGAAACGCTAGGGGGGAAAAAAGACTTAAATATATAACCCACATGTTGGCCCATATTTTCTATTTTATTTACTGCACTGGATGTTTTAAGATTAACATTCTAAAACACATGACATCCATTTTCTAATTATTTTAAGGATGAATCATAACCACAGTTTTGTACTCCAAAGCTCATAATTCTATTTTATACTTATTACAGGTATTTACACTCCATATAAATCTTCTCTAATTAAATCTGCAGGTAAAAATCTTTTGTAAATATTTTTCTCCTTTATGCTTCTAAAATAAGAGATTGTATCAATGCTTGATTTAATTTTTTTTAATGCTTGGTTTTAGGAGCACCTGGGTGGCTCAGTCAGTTGACCATCTAATTCTTGATTTTGGCTCAGGTCATGATCCCAGAGTCATGGGATCAAGCCCTGAATCAGGCTCCACATTGAGCGTGGAGCTTGCTTGGGATTCTCTCTCTCTCTCTCTCTCTCTCTCTCTCTGCCTCCCTCCCTCTGCCCCTCACCCCTGCTTGTGTATTCTCTCTCACTAAAATTTAAAAAATATAGTAAGGGGCACCTGTTTGGCTCAGTTCGTTAAGTGTCCAACTTTGGCTCAGGTCATGATCTTGCAGTTCATGGGTTCCAGCCCCACGTCAGGCTCTGTGTTGACAGCTCAGAGCCTGGATGCTGCTTTGGATTCTGTGTCTCCCTCTCTCTCTGCCCCTCCCCCACTTATGCATACTCTCTCTCTCAAAAACAAACATTAAAAATAATAATAATTTAAATGCTTACTTTTCAGTTATATATAAATACTTCCCAAAACTGGATAAAAATGTAGCAAAAATCCATAATATTATGCCCAATGGTGAAATATAAGAAGCATTTACTTTAAAGTCAGAATAAAACAGGATTATCACTGTTGCTATTCAATACTTTTCTAGCTTCCTACAAAAGCAGCTAGAAAAGAAAAATAAGCAAAATTTATAGGCTTTCAAAAGGAAGAAACAAAGCTGTACTTGGTTGGAGATGATATAGTGGAGTAAATATCCAGTGCACCTTCATCATATTCATGTGGCTGTTCATCTTCTCTTCAGTTGCTCTCTCACAAGTGGAAGGCAGAACTCATATTTTCAGCTCTTAGAGTTAAGGCATCATCATTTGACTTGGCTTTGGTCAGCTAGGCGTATACTTGCAAAAATCCTATCTGAAAGTGAATTACATGAGAAGATATGCTTTTGGAGAACTTTAACTTCTGCTCTCCCTGGTAGTGGCAGAGGCACCACAAAGATGTCAATTCTACTGAAATTAATCTACAGGTTCAATGCAATTTCCATCAAAATACCCACAGAGATTTTATGGAATTTGACAAACTAATTCAGAAATCAACATTTAAGAACAAAGGTCTAAGAATAGATAATTTTGAAGACAAATTCCAAGGTATTTACTCTACCAGAAAGCCAGCCATACCAAGGTCATAATACAGTTGTCAAAAGACAGCTGTAGACAAATAGGCCAATGGAATAGAATAGAGAGCGGCAGGATAGACCAACTTGAAACAAAGCAATATAGAAAGGATGAAGTATTCAATAAATGGCGCTTTAATAATCAGTTATCTCTTTGAAACAAAAATCCAATTCATTAAAAAAGCCAGTTTAGGTAGGGGCACTTGGGTGGCTCAGTCCGTTAAGCTTCCGACTTTAGCTCAGGTCATAACCTCGTGGTCCGTGAGTTCGAGCCCCACATCAGGCTCTGTACTGACAGTTCAGAGCCTGGAGCCTGCTTGAGATTCTGTGCTCTCTTCCCCTCCCCCACTCACACTCTGTCTCTCAAAAATGAATAAATGTTAAAAAAGATTTAAAAAAAAGTTTAGATAGAATAAAGATGCAAATAACAATAGCAAACACTTACTTGATGCCTATTAAAAGCCTGGTATTTTAAGCCTTTTACGTATGCCACTTATTTATTCCTCATAAGAACCCTATCAAATAGGTACTGTTAATATCATCTCATTTTATAAATGAGGAAACTGAGGCAAAAGAAGTTAATTAAATTGTCTCAAAGCCACTAAGTAGAAGAACTGTGATTTGAACTTAGGTAATCTGCCTCTTGAGACCATTTTAATATGCCATATGTTAATGCATTATATTGTCTCCCTTTCGGACAGAGGAGGGACAGATTTCTTAAACAAAATTCCAAAAGTGCATATCCTGACAGAAAATATTGATAATTAAATTTAAGATCTTCTAGGGTCGCCTGGGTGGCTCAGTCGGTTGAGCGACCGACTTTGGCTCAGGTCGTGATCTCACAGTTTGTGAGTTTGAGCCCCACATCAGGCTCTGTGCTGACAGCTCAGAGCCTGGAGCCTGCTTCGGATTCTGTGTCTCCCTCTCTCTCTGCCCCCTCCCCCCCACTCATGCTCTGTCTCTCTCTGTCTCAGAAATAAATAAACATTAAAAAAAATTTTTAACAAAAAACCTAAATAAATAAATAAATAAATAAAATTTAAGATCTTCTTTTCATCAGAAGACCACAAAGATAGCAGAAATACAAGCTACAGATGTGAAAAGACATGTATCTACACTAAGGAATTATGTTTAATAAGGAAAAGGGGAAACAATACAATGGAAAAATGCACTAATGACAGAAAGTCATTTCACAGAAAAGGAAACTTAAACTGTCAATAAACATTTAAATATTCTCAAAGTTAAAAAAAAATGGGCAAAGGATACAAATAGATGATTCTCCAAAGAAAGATAATAAATAGGCAAGAAGCACATAAAAAGATGTTCAACATCATTAACCATCACGGAAATGAAAATCAAAACCATAATGAAATACGACATCACACCCACTAGGATGGCTGTAATCAAAAGAACAAAGAATAACAAACGAGACAAGGATGTGGAGAAATTTGAGCCTTCCTCTCCTGCTGGTGGGAAGGTTAAAGGGGTGCAGCAGTTTGGAAAACAGCTTGTTAAACAGAGTTTCTCAACTATTAAACATGGAGTTGCCAGGATGCCTGGGTGGCTCAGTAGGTTAGGTGTCAGACTTTGGCTCGGGTCATGATCTTGCAGTTCACAAGTTTGAGCCCCACATTGGGCTCTCTGTTGTTCGCACCAAGCCCGTTTCAGGTCCTCTGCCCCTCTCCAGCTTGTGTTTTCTCTCTCTCTCAAAAAGAAATAAACATTTTTTTAAAAAGTAAAAAAACAAAAAACAAAAAAACCATAGAGTTACCATATGATTCAGCACTTTTACCCTTAGGAGAGGTGAAAATGTATGTCCACACAAAAAGTGGTATGTGAACCTTCATAATGATATTATTCATAATAGCCCAAAAGTGGAAACAGTCCAAGTGTTCATCAACTAATGAACGAATAAGTAAATATATACCATGCGACAGAATATTATTACTGTTAATATTACTGATACATGTTACAACATGGATGAACCTTGAAAACATGCTGAGTGAAAGAAGTCAGTCACAAAGGACCACATATAATTCCATTTATATGAAATATCCAGAATACATTCATAGAGATACAAAATAGGTTAGGGTTGGGGGGAGTGAGGAGGAGGAGTGGCAGAGTTGGAAGCTTATGGCTAAGGGCTGCCAGGCTTCTTTTGGGGTGATAAAAATATTCTAAAATAATTATGATGATGATGCCCAACTCTGTGAATGTGCTAAAAAGCCACTGAATTGTGTAATTTAAGTGGGTGAAATTGTATGGTATGTGAATTATATCTCAATAAACTTGTTACTCAAAAAGTGCAATTGCAATAATTTGCAATTAAAAAAGATCAGAGATGAGGAAAAGCATTACAATTTGTGTTGTAATGTTTGGTAACAACAAAACCATAAATGGAAAGAAATTCTAGTCATGGTTTTTCCACTGCCTAGTTGTAAGACCTTGGAACACTAGTCACTTAACCTTTGTGATCTCAAGAATCATCATCTGTAGATTAAGGATTGTACGAATGCTAAGAACTTAGGATTCTAAGGGAGCCTGGGTGGCTCAGTCAATTAAGTGTTTGACTTTGGCTCAGATCATGATCTTGCGGTTCTTGGGTTCAAGCCCTGCGTTGGGCTCTGTGCTGACAGCTCAGAACCTGGAGCCTGGAGCCTCCTTCAGATTCTGTGTCTCCCTCTCTCTCTGCCCTTCCCCCCCCCCCCCGCCATGCTCTGCCTCTCTCTCTCAAAAATAAGTACACGTTAAAAAAATTTTTTTTCTAAAGAACTTATGATTCTAAACAATGGTTCTTAATTTTTAGGATCACAGATCTCTTTGAGAAGTTGATAAACATCAGGGGCATTCTGGTATAAATCATAAGGCACTGTTAATTATTATTAATGTTTAATATTGTTTTGAAATTTTGGACAAATGAAATAAAAATAACTGGTATAAATATTGAAAAAGGAAAAACAGGCTGTTATATATTCAGAAAACCCGGACAAATTTAGAAAAAAAATCATGAGAACTAATAAAAATTATTCAACAAAGTGTCCTAAATTCATAAAAATCAATAGAAATGAACAAGAATAACCTAATTGGAAAATACAATTTTTTTAAAAAAAGATGTCACATTCAAATCTATACTCCTGAATTGGAAGGTTATCTCAATCAATGAAAATTTCAGTTATTTTTCAAATACTGAGGACTTTCCAGATATGTTTCTATTATTGATTCATAATTTAATCCCTTTGTGATCAAACATACTTTGTGTGACTGAATAATTTTAAATTAGTGAGAGTTGGTTTAAGGCTCAGAATATGGTCTATCTTGGTAAATGTTCTGTGCATACTTGAAAAAAAATTATGCATTCTGCTCTTGTTGGAAGGTTGTTCTCTAAATGTTAATTAGGTAACATTGATTGGTCATGATCTTCAATTGCCTTGTACTCTTACATCTATCTATTATATTTATCTTTTACCTTATTAATATCTTTTTAAAAAATTTTTTAATGTTGATTTATTTATTTTGAGAGAGAGAGCACTCAAGAGCGAGGGGCAGAGAGAGAGGGAGAGATAGAATCCCAAGCAGGCTTAGCACTGTCAGTGCAGAGCCTCACGTGGGGCTCAATCTCATGATGATGAGATCCTGACCTAAGCCGAAATCAAGAGTCAGACACTTAACCTACTGAGCCACCGAGGCGCCTCTATTATCTGTTTATTCTTAGGGCTGCTGTAGCAAAAATTGCCACAAACTGAGTGGCTTAAAATAACAGAAAATTATTTATTCACAGCTTTGGAATCTAGAAGTCCAAAATCATGGTGTCAGCAGGGCCGTGCTCCCTTAGAAGACTCTAAAGAAGAATCCTCTTCCTTTTCCCTCTTCTAGCTTATGGTGAATATTGGCAATCCTTGGCATTCCTTGGCTTGTGGCAAATCTAATCTCTGACTTTGTTGTCACTTGGATTGCTTTCCTATGTCTCTGTCTCCAAATTTCCCCCTCTTTATAAAGACACCAGTGATTGGATTTAGGTCCCACCCTCATCTAACTTGATTACATCTGCAAAATCCTTTTTCAAATAAAGTCATATTTATACATATGGGGGTTAGGAATTCAGTACACCTCTTTCGTAGATGCAGTTGAACCCACAACACTGTTCTTATATCTATTCTTATATCCCTATATCTATCCTCATAGAAGGATATGTCATTCTGTATCTTTAGACTTACAGTGGATTTTTTGATGTACATCTATTCATTGAGAGAGAAGTATGGAAATCTCTGTCTATAACTGTAGATTGGCCTATTTCTCATTTCAGTTCGATGAATTTTTGCTTCATATAATCTGAAGCTCTCAATTTGGTGCATTAATGTTTAGTATTGCTAAGTCTTCTTGAAGAATTGGCTTTTTTAGTGAAGAATGAACACTATCATTCTCCCATGCAGCATAATACTGAAGGTCTTAGTTTGCATAATATGGCAAGAAAGAAATATATGGTCTATGGATCAGAAAGAAAAATAAGTAAGTCTCTCATTATTTGACAGATGATATTACTTAAGGAGAAAATTTACTTTATTGTCATAGAAAAGTTATTTACAACAGAGAGTTCTACAGAATTGCTAGATAAAAGATCAAAAAACCAATTGTGCTATTACATATCAGCAACAGATACCCAGAAAATAGACATTTAAAAAGATAATTCTTCAACAGCAATTAAATATTTGACCTGATTGGAATATATATAATGTATTTTTATATGTATGATATACATGTAAATTTTTTTAGCTTTTTGAAATTTTATTTTTTGTATTATTTTTTAATATGAAATTTATTACATGTAAATTTTAAACATGAAATTATTTTGTGGAGAAAACCTTAAAACTTTATTGAAAAAGTAATTTTTTTTAAAAACTAAAAAATTTAAAATAATACTTAAGTAAATAGATACACTTTGTTTATGGACTCAACACTGTAAGGATGGCAGTTCTTCTCAAATTAATCTGTAAATTCAATTCTAAATTTAATAATATGAGGAATCAGGGGCGCCTGGTTGGCTCAGTTGATTAAGCATCCGACTCTTGATTTTGGCTTAGGTCATGATCTTCTGGTTCATGAGTTTGAGCTCTGCATTGGGCTCTATGCCATCTCTCTCAAGATAAATAAACTTAAAAAAAAAAAAAGAATATGAGGAATTACAAAAGCAGAAATAAGTAAATTTTACTACTTCAAAATTTAAAACTATTATTTACAAAAAAAGGGATAATCAGAAAATAACCAAACAGGAGGAAAGGTTTGTCGTAAATATAACAAAAATAAAATGTTTTTCATATACAGAGTTTCCTTTCTAGGAGAAACATATTTGCTTTTTGTTATATTTATGATAAATCTTTCCTCATATCTTTTTGTTCTTATGCATCTCTCAAATTAGTCCCACTTCTTTCTACCCTCAGGTATTTCCTGCCTTTACTGTTTTATTATACCTCACCTCAATTTTTCAATAGCCCATTAATTGCTCTTTCAGCCTCCAATCTTGTTCAGCTTCAATGCCATTCTCTAGAGTGAACTCTCTAAAATGCATATCTAAACATGTTATTCACTTCTGTAAAAATTTTCGGTGACTCTCCATAGCCCAAATCCCTAACATGACATGTTAGGATATATTTTTACCCAGCCATTGTCCTCTCCCCAGCCTCTTCCTCCACAAATGCATTCTGCTCAAATTTCATCTTCTCATGAGATAGAATTCTCTTTCAAGTTTAGCAATGTCGTGTACTTCTACGTGTCTCATAGCAAAACTTAATATAGACTGTCCCATTGTAATATAATCATTTGCTTTCTTATTTGTTCTCACATATAAATTTTGAGTTTTTTGAGAGCAAGTACACAGTAGGCACTCATTTCATCACCTGTGTAAGATAAATGAAAGAAAGATATAAAGAGAGAGATCATAGAAGTTTTACTTGGCAGCTCTGTAAATTAATGTCTTGCTTTTCAAAAGCAATTTGGTGGCATGTATCAAGGGCTATGGAAGTGTTCATAGCCCTGCCCCAATTGGTTTACAACAAGGCATACAATCCTTCTATAATAATATCTTAACTGCTAAAAGTTTAAACCATATGGGCTGCTCTCCATGGTTCTGAACTATACTTGACAATCAAGACACTGATTTAGTTCACTAATATCTCCTGTGTAATTTTTCCCCCAGATATGTGAAGCAGAGTAGGGAAGAGAGGGTTATTAGAAAGAAATGTAAAAGAGGAAGAGAGATTATTCCAAAGGTTAGAGTTTCAGGTGGAAAAGGAGATTCATTTTGAGATTATTTTCAGGTGGTTTCAGCTGCAAAATTCCACAGCAAAGGAATCAATAGAATGAAAAGGCAACATACAAGATGGGAGAACATATTTGCAAATCATATATCTAATATATCCTACAACTCAATAGCAAAGAAACTAATAACCAATAAAATGGGCCGAGGACGTGATAGACATTTCTCAAAAAAATATATAAATGATCAACAGGCATATGAAAAAAAATGCTGACTGTTACAAATCATCAGGGAAATGCAAATCGAAACCGAAATGAGGTAACATCTCACACTTGTCAGGATGGCAATTATCAAAAAAATAAAAGATAACTGTTGGCAAGGATATGAAGAAGTTGGAGCTCTGTACATTGTTGGTGGGAATGCAAAATGGTGCAGCCACTATGGAAGACAGTATGATGTTCCTCAGAAAATTAAAAACAATTACAATATGATCCAACAATCCCACTTCTGAAAAATTCTACAAAAAAATTAAAATTGGAATCTTGAAGAAATGTTAGGACACTAATGTCCCACACAGCACTATTCATAATAGCCAAGATGTAGAAACAAACTAAATGTCCGTTGACTGATGAATGAATAAAGAAAATGTGGTATATACATACATGCAGCAGAATATAATTCAGTCCTTTTTTTTAAATTTTTTTTAACGTTTATTTATTTTTGAGACAGAGAGAGAGCATGAACAGGGGAGGGGCAGAGAGAGGGAGACACAGAATCTGAAACAGGCTCCAGGCTCTGAGCTGTCAGCACAGAGCCTGACGTGGGGCTCGAACTCACAGACCGCGAGATCATGACCTGAGCCGAAGTCGGCCACTTAACCGACTGAGCCATCCAGGCGCCCCTATAATTCAGTCTTAAAAAGAAGAAAATTCTGCAATCTGCAACAACATGGATGAATCTTGAGGACATTTTGCTCAATGAAATAAGCCCAACACAGAAAGATAAAAACTGCATGATCTCTCTTACAAGAAATATCTAAATGTTCATAGAAGCACAGAGTGAAGTGGTGGTTGACACGGGCTGAAGGGAGGAGGAAATGGAAAGTTACAAATAAATGGGCATATCGTTTCAGTCAAGCAGGATGAATACGCTCTAGAGATCTGCACATATGGTCATCAATTGTATATTGCACATTTAAAAATAGGTTAAGAGGATAGATCTCATGTTAAATGCTCTTAATATAAAATTCCATTTAAAAATAAAATAAAAATGTAGTTTGCCTAATAATATAATCTCAGAATATACAAAGCTAATATTTAAAGGATTAGGGGCAAAAACAGACAAATCTTTTTAATAATTGATAAACAAGCAGAAAAGAGTCCATAAGGTTATTTGAATAACACACTTAACAAAATTGACCTAATCATTATATAAAATATAGTTCAACAAGTGTAGAAAACACATAATTTTCAAATACACATGGAACAATTATTCAAATAAATCATATGCTAAGTCATAAATCAAGACTAATCAAATATCCAAGATTACAATCATAGAGAGTATGTTCTCTAACTATAAAGAAATTAAGCTAGAAATAAATAACACATAACTAGTAAATCCACAAATGCATGGAAATTTCATACTTCTAAATAACTCTTGGCTAAATAAGAAATCAGAATGAAATTAGAAAAATTCTGAACTAAATGCTAATGAAAACATATCATTTAAAGTCATGGAACTCAGTGAAAGTAGTGCATAGAGGAAAATCTAAGACTTAAATATTTATGAATAAAAAGAAATGGTATCAGTTAACTGTTTATGCAATAAGAGAAAATTAGCAAATTAAATCTAAAGAAAATAAGAAGGAAATAATACAGATAAGATCAGAAATCAAAGAAATAGAAAACAAATTGAGATAATTCAACAAGGCAAAATACTTTTTCTTTGAAGTTTTTATTAAACCCTTTCTAAGGCTTAACAGGAAAAAGGTAGAAGTTTCAAAGACAGGCATGAAAAAGAAGACAAAAAGATGCCAAAGACATTAAAAGGATAATAAGAGAATGAACTATTTATGTCAATACATTTGAATATTTAGATGAAGCCGACAAATCCCTCACAAAAAGGAAACCAAAAGAAATAGGATAGGTGAATAATACTATACTATTAAAGAAATTGCATCTATAATTAAAAAAAAAAATTTCTCACAGAGCAAACTCCAGTCCCAAGGGGAGTCATTAGTAAATTCTATCAAACTTGTAAAAAAAAAAAAAAAAAAAAAAAAAAGTATCCTAAACTCTTCCAGATAGGCAAGGGAATACTTCCCAACTCATTTTACCTAACCACCATAACATTGATATCAAAACTTAACAGTAAATTACAAAAACAAGTTATAGGTTTACTCATAAACATAGGTACAAATATTATAAATAAAATATTAATAAATTAAATTCATACAGATATACGTGTTACATAATGACCAAGATGCTTTTATTCCAGGGAATATAAAATTCATTTAAACATTTGAAAAACCAATCATTGTAACCTACCACAATAACAAAACAAAGGAGAGAAATCATTTAATAATTTCAATTGATGCCAAAAAGCATTTGGTAAAATTTAATATCCCTTCATATGAAAATACCTACTGATCTAAAAATTCTCAGCAAATAAGGAAAAATAATACAGTCTATCTGAAAAGAGGTATCTACAAAACTCATACAGAAAATACCTTTGATGATGAAATCTCCAAAGCCTTCCTGGGGAAAAAAAAAGGATATCCACTATCACCACTTTTATTCAACATTTTACTTGATATAAACTATGCAATTAAGCAAAAAAAAAAAAAAAAAAACAAGTAAATCTACAAAGAATGGAAAGAAAGAGATAAAACAGTCATTATTCACAGATGATACATTCATTGCGCACATGAAAATCAGGAAGAACTTTGCATCAGCCAGTAGAATTAATAAGTAATTTTAGCAAGGTCACTGGATATAAGGTCAGTATATATAAAAATCAGTTGTATTTCTATAAGCTAGGAAAAAAACTACATAACAAAATCTAAAAAATTAGATAATAAAATATTAAAACAGTGTAACTTAACATTGCATCAAAAGACATCAAATACCTAAGGGAAAAAATTAATAAAAAATATCCAAGACCTATATTCAGAAAACAACAAAACATCACAGAGAAAAATTAAAGAAGACCCAAATAAATCAAGGTTGTGTTATCTTCACGGATTTGAGAACTCCATATTTTAAAGATGACAATTCTTTCCATATCAAAGAATATTTTTGGGGGGAAAGGAATAGAAAATTTAGTAAAACTGATTCTAAAATTTGTATCAAAATCTAAAGGATAACAAATTCAATATTGAAGAAAAAGGACAAAATTGAGAATTTACACTATCAAAT
This sequence comes from Panthera uncia, assembly GCF_023721935.1. Classification (NCBI taxonomy): domain Eukaryota; kingdom Metazoa; phylum Chordata; class Mammalia; order Carnivora; family Felidae; genus Panthera; species Panthera uncia. Next base: position 40,149,613 of record NW_026057586.1, on the reverse strand, counting down.
ATCAAAAATTATTTTTAAATACAGGTATAAAAACAGCATGGTATTGATTCAAATGTAGCAAATGGATCAGTGGATCAGAAAACAAATTTCAAAAACAGACATCAGAAATCTATGCCAGATGCTCATACACTTAAATGTCTAAGAAAAAAAACTTTTGTTTTCAGTTTCTTTATCTTTTAGAGACAGAGAGAGAGAGAGAGAGCTGAAGCATGAGCAGGGGAGGGGCAGCAAAAGATGGAGAGAATCCCAAACAGGCTCTGTGCTGTCAGCACAGAACCCAACGTGGGGCTTGATCTTGTGAACTGGGAGATCATGACCAGCGCCGAAATCAAGTCAGATGCTTAACCAACTGAGCCACTCCAGTGCCCCAAAAACTTTTTTAGATATAACATAGGAGAATATGCCCATGACTTTAGGATATGCAAAGATTTCCTAAACATAACACAAGACACATAATGAAAGAGATTGCTAAATTGGACTTGACTAAAATTAAAATTTCTGTACAACAAATGTACTATTAAGAGAATGAAAATGCAAGCTACAGAATAGGAGATGATATTCACAATATACATATTTGACAAGAAAAAATTTGTATCCAGATTCTACAAATCAGTAAGAAAGACAGACACTGCAATTTTTAAATAGGCAAATGATTTGAACTGGTACTTGACAAAAGAGGACATCCAAATGCCTGATAAGCAAATGAAAGGGTGCTCCATATCATTTGTCACACACCATAATGGCTAAAGTTATGGCATGGCCAATACTCAGTGTTCACAATAGCGTAGAGTAACTGGAACTCTCATATTCTGCTATGGGAGTTTAAGTTGATTCAGTCCCATTGGCTTCAGCTGCTCTTTACATTTAGAATTGTGGAAACTAAATAAATCCACTACTGTCCTGCTTATCTGGACCAGATCCCTCTGAGAAACACAAATTATATCTCATTTATCTAATAAAGCCAAGCATACTTTAACAGACCCAGTAATTCCATTCAGATATTTAACACATAGGCATATATGCTCCAAAAGATTTGTATAAGAAAGTTCATAGGAGTTTGTTGATAATAGCTCTAAATTCGACAAACTCAAAATGACTATTGACAGTAGAGTGGATAAATTGAGGCATATTCCTATGATAGAATATATACAAAAGTGATGAACCAATACTGCATGTACAAAGACATCCTGTATGAGTCCACATTTATGGAATAAAAAATAAGTAAAATTAACTATAATGACAGATGTCAGAAAAGTGGTAAACTTTGGTGGAGAAATATTGACTAGGAAGGGGCATGAGATAGGTTTCTGGGGTGTTGGTAATGTTCTTGATCCTGATATAGGGAGTGGTTGCATAGATATATTCGCTTATAGGAGTTTAGTGATCTATAAACTTAAATTTGTATATTTTCCTTGATATTTTATAATTTTGATTTTTTTAATTTACCACCCCCCAAACATACCAAGGTGACATAAGTTTTTTCCAAGGTTTTCCCTTCAAGTTTTATATTTTTTAGCTTTTATGTTTACATTTATGATCCATTTCAAGTTAATTTTGTAAATGGTTTGAGAAAGAGTCAACACTAACTTTTTTTCATAAGAATATCAAGTTATTACAGCATCATTTGTTAAAAGTATTTTCATTCCTATTGAATTGCCTTGACACCTTTGTAGAAAACCAATTTACTATGTATCTGAAGTCCTAATTCTGGATTCTTTATTCTACATCTATCCTTATACCATTAATACATCATCTTTTTGTTTTGTTTTGCTTTGCTCTGTTTATTTATTTTTATTTATTTACTTATTTTTAATGTTTATTTTTGAGAGAGAGAGACAGAGACAGAACATGAGCAGGGGAGGGGCAGAGAGAGAGGGAGACACAGAATCTGAAACAGGTTCCAGGCTCAGCTGTCAGCACAGAGCCTGATGCAGGGCTCAGACTCATGGACCATGAGATCATGACCTGAGCCGAAGTCAGACGCTCAACTGACTGAGCCACCCAGGCACCCCTTGTTTTGTTTTGTTTTGTTTGTTTGTGGTTTTTTTTCCTTCATACTACACCTCTTGATTACTATAACTTTATAGTAAGTCTTGAAATCAGGTTGCTTAAGTCCTTCAATTTTTGGTGTTTTTGTTTTGAAATTACTTTGTTTCAGGGGCGCCTGGGTGGCTCAGTCGGTTGAGCATCTCACTCTTGATTTTGGCTCAGGCCAAGATCCCAGAGTCATGGAATTGAGCCCTGTGTCTATGCCTAGCATGGAGCCTACTTGAGATTCTCTGTTTCTCTCCCTCTCTCTCTCTCTCTCTCTCTCTCTCTCTCTCTCTCTCCCCCCCTCTCCCCTGCTCATGCATGCTCTATCTCTAAAATTTTTTTTAAAAACACATAAATAATAAGAAAAAAGGGTAAATACAATAAGATATTTTGGGAGAGACCACATTCATAAAACTTATTATATCATTGTAATTGTTCTACTTTATTATTAGCATTGTTATTAATATCTTACTGTGCCTAATTTATAAATTAAACTTTATCATAGGTGTGTGTGTATAGGAAAAAACAGGATATGTAGAGCTTGGTACTATGATCAGTTTCAGGCATCCACTAGGATCTATGGTAATAATTCCTGTATCATTCTTGTTAATTGGCGATATGTATTATTTTTTTCCCTTGATTCCTTTTCTAAGGCTTGACTATTTATGCTAATATTTTTGTATTTTTTTCTAACGTCTTGTCTTTTTCTTTAATGTTTATTTATTTTTGAGAGAGAGAGAGCGCAGGGGAGGGGCAGAGAGAGAGGGAGATGGATTATCCGAAGCACGATCCACACTGTCAGCACAGAGTCCAATACAGGGCTCAAAATTGTGAACCGTGAGATCACGACCTGAGCCAAAGTTGGACACTTAACCAACTGAGCCACCCAGGTGCCCCATATGCTAATCTTTTTAGCATTACTAGTGAATAATGTAAAATCAGCTCTTATATTTACTAATTTTCTCTATTGTTTGCTGTTTCCTATTACACTGATTTCTGCTCTTTGCTTTATTTCCTGCCTTCTACAATTTTAGAGTTTGCTTTGCTCTTCTGTTTTTAAGTTTTTTAAGGTAGAATCTTAGATAATTGATGTAAGACCTTTCTTTTATTTATTTATGTTTTTAAAGTAAACTCTACCCCTAACATGGGGCTTGAACTTACCATCTAGAGATCAAGAGTTGCATGCTCTACTGACTGAGCCAACCAGGTGCCCTAGGCCTTGCTTCTATTTAATATAAGAATTTAAAGCTATAAAGTTTCCTCTGAGCACTGCCTTAGTTGCATCCTCCCCAAAATGGATATCTAGTATTTTCATTGTTATTCAGTTTGAAATAGTTTCCAATTTCTCCTGTCATTTCTTATTGATCTATGGATCGGTTAGAAGTTTGTTGCTTAACTTCTAAATATTTGAACTTTTCCACGTGTTATGGATTGAATGTTTGTGTCCTTCCAAAATTCGTATGTTGAAGCCCTAACCTCCAGTGTAGTTATATTTGAAGATGGGACTCTAAGAAATTAATTAAAATTAAATAAGGTCATAAGGGTGGGGCACTGAGCCGATAGGATTAGCATGTCCTTATAAGAGACATCAGAGAGCCCTTTCACATCTCTCTTTCTTCATGTACCCATGTGAAGACATAGCAAGAAGTTGGCTATGTACTAGACAAGAAGAAAGCACTCACCAGAAATTCACTGGCACCTTAAATCTTTAAGCCACCTAATCTGTGGTACTTTGTTGTAGCAGGCTGAGGAGCCTAATATATCAAGATATCTTGTTTGTAACTTCTAATTTAATACTGCTATAGTCAGGCAACATATTCTACATGATTATGATTTTTTTCATTAGATATTTTTAATGAGTCAACATCTTTGAGTCAAAATTCATGAGTAAGCATGAATTTGAAAAGAAATTTGAAAATTTGGAAGGTGCAATCAAAGGGGACAACTCTATAGTTGTTAAGTGTAGAGTTCTGTCAATATCAGTTAAGGTAGTTGATAGTTTAATTCACATCAACTATGATGACAAATACTTTTAGAGGTTTCTAATATTTTTAGATAGTAGCAACTGATAATTGATTTTGCTCTAGCTTTTTCATTTCTATTTTTAAAATTTTTTTAATGTTTATTTTTGATAGAGACAGAGTGCAAGCAGGGGAGGGGCAGAGAGAGGGAGACAGAATCTGAAGCAGGCTCCAGGCTCTGAGTTGTCAGCACAGAGCCTGACGCGGGGCTCAAACCCACAAACCGTGAGATCATGACCTGAGTTGAAGTTGCACGCTTAACCAACTGAGCCACCCAGGCTCCCCTTTCATTTCTATTTTTTAACTATTTTTTAAAATTTATTTATTTTGAGAGAGAGAGTGCATGTGTGTGAGTGGGGGAAGGGCAGAGAGAGAAGGAGAGAGAGAATCCCAAGCAGCCTCTGCTCTGTCATTGCAGAGCCTGGCATGGGACTGGACCCCATTTGAGATCATGACCTGAGCTGAGATCAAGAGCTGAACACTTAACCAACTGAGCCACCCAGGTGCCCTGCTTTTTCGTTTCTATGTGTAATAACTCAATTCATACTGATAGGTGATCCCGGGGTTTACATTTTAGACTAAATCCAAGTCATGCATATTGGAAAACTGAGTCCTCATGTCTAAGACCTTTTCTTCTCCAAGACAAATATTTAGAAACCAATGTGCTAACCTTGCTTTCTGCTGATGGGCAGTGGCGACACTACACTATCAGGTTTTGGCCGAGAGCAGCTTAGAGTAAACATCTTAATAACAGCAATGCTTTTTAAACATAAAATTTAAATAGAAATTATGCATAATAGTGAAATGACAGGATCTAGGGTTCTTATTTTAGGGCAAAACACTTTCATAGCACGTCCTGTTATCTATTTTAAGGGTCCACAGTGACTGTCCCTGAGTAGAAAATTGAGACAATTGTTTGGATAATTCAGTTCTTTCTACATCTACTTTTTTGCTGATCCTCCAGTTTCCAAAATGAAGTAAATAAAAAAACAAAAAAATAACCACATTGTTTATAGTCATAGTTATTTGGATAGTTCAGACCAAAGGGGTCATTTGGTTTGAATTATACGGTTTGCTTTCCCAGTTAATCTTTCTACCTTGCCTATGTATAGATAATTGTCTTAAGGTTGCTAGCATGGAAAAACAAATGAGTACATTTTCCAGAAGGTAAGATGACTCAACTCACTCATTTCAACTCACCTTGGAATAAGTCACCTTGCATTTAAAGCTGTGTACATAAAACACCAAAGGGTACAAGTGTTAATAGTATCTGTGAACCAGAGTTGGCTCTGGGTATTCATTTACTTTTGCTTGCAATGCTCTAAAGATTATAAGAAGACTGAATTCCTAATATAATCTTTGCCTTTCACATCTTGGGCAAGTCCCTTAATCTACATATATCTAAATTCTCTCACTTTTTTAAATGAAATTCTTTCATTTTAAATATCTAAACAATACTATATTTACATTTATTCATTGATTTGGAATCCCGAAACAGTAAGATGTATAATTTCTTCAAAGGTCTAAGATCTTTTTTTTTTTTTTTAAGATTTTATTTTGTAAGTAATCTCTATATCTGATGTAGGGCTCAAACTTACAACCCTGAGATCAAGAGTCACATGCTATATCGACTGAGCCAGCTGGGCACTCCCAAAGCTCTAAGATATAAAATTCTTTCCCGATACTTCTAAATACATGGTAAGATTAAGGAAACTTTTGCTTGAATTCTTAGAACTTCAAGTAGAAATCTCTGACTAATGGTAGCTACCACTTACAGAGCATTTGCCAAAGGCTAGACACTGTTCAGAGTATTCTATGTATATTAGTCCATTGAAAACTTTCAGCAATTCTAAGAAGTGAATCCTATTATTAGCCTCACTTCACAACTGAGGAAACCAAGTCACAGAGAAATTGACTCACCCAGGAAGTCCCATGTAGTAAGTGGTAGGGTTAGAATCTAAACTCTGACAGACTCTGACTCCACATTCTTATCTATTATATGCTGTACCCCTTCTATTGCCCTGACTCTTTATAATGTCATAACTTGTATTTCAAGTTTCTCCTCAAAAAATACTCAATAAATGGATGTGAGTAGAATTCTTAATATTGTACTTGAGAAATAATAGAGTTGGCATTTTCTTTAAAAAGACCACAAAGTATGAAGAATATTGATTTGAAAATAATACTCAACATTTCTGCTTTAGTTTGAGGAATCACTGGCACAAGCCTTAAAACCATATGAACATAAGGTTTATTAGAATAAACCAGAATAAACTTATAAAATGCATCTTGGATCTGTTGTCCATGCTTTTAAGCAATCGAGTCAATGTCCTGGCCCAGTTTCCCTCTGGACAGTATTTTGCATCACAAAAATAATTCTAACCTTCCGAAATATACAATGGACCAGAATGTGAAGTTGAAGACATGATCTTTGTATTAGTTACTACAAAAATAAAATGCAGAAGTTATTATTGATACCCACAAAATTCACTGGCCTTACAGAGACATTCGATAGCCTGAATTTTGCAGTCATTAAGCCGGTTTGGAACTCCAAAAATATCAAGCATATTTTAAAGTTTCTACAGTGTTATATCTGGTTCCATTAAATGAAAAGAACTTTGGAAAATAATATTTCAAATACTCTTCAAAATCCTATACTATTCAAAATAGTATTTCAAAGATAGTATGCAAATATAAAGTAGTACTTTTACCATCAGAATCTGTAGGCTTCTCTATTCTTCAACACCAATGCATTGAAATCTGAGAGTATACAATTCTCCTTTCATCCATCTGAGTGACCTTCTGGAAAGGAAAGGGGACTCTTACTCTTTCCAGCAGCCTTGAATGGATCTGTGCTTAATCTCATCTGCTTTGCTAAATGCTGAAACCCCTGACTGCAGTGGCCCTACCAGTCCTTCCCGTTTTCTCCTGCAGAGCCTCGTTCTTATGTCATGGCCGCCCCCTCTCCCACCTCAGGCCACATGCATTCCTCGGCTTTGTTCTGTCACCCATTTCCCAACCCCTCACTCAGGGCACACCTCTATGAGTGACACTTTATAGAGCCACTTTACCCACACACAGGATGTGATACCCATGGGATATGATTTTCATCCTACTTCTGAAAGTCAGAGAGCACTTTCCAGGATGGTTCTCTGAAAATTGATAACAGGTTTTCTTCCACAAAATTGCAGGGCAAGTTCAACTCATTCTATTTTAAGAAAATTCTCTTAAAGTTTCAATTTTTAAAAAGCCAGAAGACTACATTTCTGGCTCTGCAAGTTATACATATCTTGAAATTGTGTCCATGAAGTCATTGTATGAGATATTTTATACTACTTATGCTTGGAAAATACACATCAAAAATATGAATGAGATCACGCACTACATTGCAGTCAGTTTAGAGCTGTGAGTAACACAGTTCCAAAAAAACCCACCTAGGTTCTGTATCAACTTGTACCAGCTAAAGCTTTTCAAATATATTGTAGAATTGTGCAGTGTGGCTTAGTTCCTTCATCAGATTCTGGGTTTCACACCGAGTGATCAAAGGACAAGAAGGGACATAAAATCTAATATTCAAACTAGAATTAAAAGCTACAATATTCCAGTCAGGTGATAGTCTAGCCTCTACTTGGTTGCTTCTGATGACTGAATACCAAAGCCAATGTCTAAGCCACATCTTAGCCTGAACTGAAACATGCTTCCTCATGACTTTTACCCTTTGTCTGGATTTTGCTCTCTAGAGCATTATATAACAAAAATACTATCTCCTTTTACATATATGAAGAGAGCCAGCTAAGTACCATGTGCCTTTATAATCTGCTCTTCTCTAGACTAAAAATATACACATCTTTAACAGTTCCATTCAGGCATGGTTTTTAGTTCCTTTTCCATTTTCCCTTCACTTCTCTGAGAATACTTTCATTTGTCTGTGTTTCTCTAAAATCTATAAAGAAGTTACCAAATTCAACACCCAAAAAACAAATAATCCAGTGAAGAAATGGGCAGAAGACATTAATAGACATTTTTCCAAAGAAGACATCCAGATGGCCAACAGACACATGAAAAAAATGCTCAACATCACTCATCAGGGAAATACAAATCAAAGCCACACTGAGATACCACCTCACACTAGTCAGAGTGGCTAAAATTAACAATCAGGAAACAACAGATGCTAGTGAGGATGTGCAGAAACGGGAACCCTCTTGCACTGTTGGTGGGAAGGCAAACAGGTACAGCCACTCTGGAAAACAGTGTGGAGGTTCCTCAAAAAATTAAAAATAGAACTACCCTATGACCCAGCAATAGCACTACTAGGAATTTATCCAAAGGATACAGGAGTGCTGATGCATAGGGGCACATGCACCCCAATGTTTATAGCAGCACTTTCAACAATAGCCAAATCATGGAAAGAGATTTTCAAAATATCCATCGAACAATGAAGAGATAAAGAAGATGTGGTTTATATATACAATAGAATACTACTTGGCAATGAGAAATCCTGCCATTTGCAACAACATGGATGGAACTGGAGGGTATTATGCTAAGTGAATTAAGTCAGAGAAAGACAGCTATCATATGTTTTCACTCATATGTGGAACTTTAGAAACTTAACAGAAGACCATGGGGAAGGGGAAGGGGAAAAATAGTTTCAAAGAGAGAGGGAGGCAAACCCATAAGAGACTCTTGAATACAGAGAACAAACTGAGGGTTGATTGGGGGGTGGAGGAGGAGGGGAAAATGGGTGATGGGCATTGAGGAGGGCACTTGTTGGGATGAGTACTGGATGTTGTACATAAGCGATGAATCACAGGAATCTGCCTCCGAAACCAAGAGCACATCGTATACACTGTATGTTAGCTAACCTGACAATAAGTTATATTAAACAATAAAAAAATAAAAATAAAAATGCAGTAATTAGAATCAAACAGTGTTCCAGATATGATCTGATGAGTACAAAGTAAAATGCGATGATTATCTTCCATCATGTGGAGAGTACACCTTATTTTTTTTACTTTTTAGTTATTTATTTTTAAAGTTTATTTATTTTTTAACTTTATTAATTTTTTTTAGTAATCTCTACATCCAATATGGGGCTCTACCTCACAACTCTGAGATCAAGAGTTTCATGCTCCTATGACTGAGTCAGACAAGCACCCTTGGAAAATATACCTTTTAAATGTCAACTAACAGGGGCGCTGGGATAGCTCAGTCAGTTAAGTGTCTGACTTAGGCTCATGTTGTGATCTTACAGCTCATGAGTTGAAGTCCCGCGTGGGGCTCTGTGCTGACAGCTCAGAGCCTGGAGCCTGCTTCGGATTCTGTGTCTCCCTCTCTTCTGCCCCTTCCCTGCTCACACTCTGTTTCTGTTTCCTTCAAAACTAAATAAACATTAGAAAAATTTTTAAATGTCAACTAACAAGTAGGAAGTTTTCTAAAAATAAAGTTTACGGTGACTGTCATGTATGTGGCAGGTATTTCTGAGGGCCGTTAACAGAATAGCCCTCATATTTTGCTTATTTTGTTTATGTATGTTTTATTATTTTTTTAAGTTTATTTATTTACTTTGAGAGAAAGAGAGAGAGAGAGAGAGAGCAGGGAGGAGCAGAGAGAGAGGGAGAGGGACTCTCAAGCAGACTCCGAACTTCCAACACAGAGCCAGATGCGGGGCTCAAACTCATGAACTGTGAGATCATGACCTGAGCTAAAATCAAGGGTCTGACACTTAGCTGACTGAGCCACCCAGGTTCCCCATATATATGTGTGTTTTAAAGAAAACTTGCAGAAGATAAAGGTTATGGGACATTTAATTTTGTGTCCACCTTGATGCTTAGGTTTAAGTCAGTCTGTCAGCTGCTCAGAAATGATTCTTGCCTGAACTAATTTCCACTGGATAGGGCTTGTTTAGAACATGAACATAAGAACTGAGACCAGCTGTTGTATGGTGGCAGCACTTATAGATATTATGGCCCTTCTCCAAGGGAACAAGGAGGATAGTATTGGGGAAGCATCCCAAATAGAAAACTGGCATGATCAATTTTCTAATGTAAATATGAGTCATATATTTATTTATTTTTGAGCAGAATAGATGTTTCAGTAAAATGAAGAAATGTTTTCTGTAGTAATGATAATGATCAGACACAAGACTATCCTTCTCAAAATTCACTTGGGCCGAAGTTAGAGAGAGTTAGGAATTATCATTTTGTCCAAGCAGGTAATTGCTGGGTACGGGATGTAAAAATTTGTTCACCATGTCTCCAACAGTTGATACAATGCTTGGCAAAGAGCAGGCTCTCAAAACAACTTTTGAAAGTAAGTCGAGAAAGAAGGAAAGGAGGGGCACCTGAGTAGCTCAGTCGGTTAAGCATCCAACTCGTGATTTAGGCTCAGGTCATGATCTCACGATTCAGGAGATCGAGCCCTGGGTCAGGCTCTGTGCTGACAGAGTGGGGCCTGCTTAGGATTCTCCCTCTCCCTCTCTCTCTGGCTCTCTCTCTCTCTCTTTCTCTCTCTCCTCAAAATAAATAAGTAAACTTTAAGAAAAAAATAAAGAAGGAAGCAAAGGCTGGAGGGAAGAAGTTTCAGAATTACTGTAAAGATTTAAGAACACCAGTTAAAGACCCAGGGGCACCTGGGTGGTTCAGTAGGTTAAGTGTCCAACTTCAGCTCAGGTCATGATCTCATGGTTGATGGGTTCAATCCCCATATCAGGCTCTGAGCTTTCAGCACAGAGCCTGGAGCCTGCTTCAGATTCTATGCCTCCCTCTCTCTTTGTCCCTCTCCCACTCACACTCTGTCTCTCAAAAATAAATAAACGTTAAAAAAAAAAAAAAAAAGAACACCAGATAAAGACCCAAATATTGGTGCAAAATGGGACCTCCAAAATCAGTGTGCGACCTCCTTATTTTAGATATGATAACTGGCAACATAAAGGACGTATGTAACTTGTCCAAGGTGATAGTATCTTAATCTGGTTAGTTACTGCATCACTCCTAGATGTTAGGACTCTTGGCGCTTAAGCCAGTGCTCCTTGTTATACCATCGGAGCTGCAAAAGGAATTATTAAGAGAAGGCCCTGGGTTCTCACACTCTGGCCCCAGACTAGTTGCCTTAGCATGCCCGGATTGGAGGAAGCTTGAGAAGAGGTCTTAGCCCTCTTTGTAACATTCTGGGTGAGACAGAAGTAGATCGGATTTGGGGACAGGACTTAGCACTCTCAAAGAAAACAGCCTGCCAGTAGAAATTGAAGGCCATGACAGCACAGATGAAATTGTGCTTCTTCTCACACCCCTGATGGAGGATGTTAATGCTATCTCTGGAATACCGAGAAAAGTTCTGCAGCCAATCTTTGGGAAATGTTTGGTTAAACAAGCTTCTTCACTGTAAGACTATAAAGGGCTTTTCATATACTAACCTGAGTTTTGAATCTCCAAAAGGCAAATTGGTTCTCAGACATATTTCAAACTTATTTGACCGCACACCTCTAACTTTTTCTTAAGTTTTAATGGACTTACTTTCCCAAGGAGCGCATGTGGGGACAATGTTTTTTTTCTGTTGTTTTTTCTTTTTTCCTGTGACTTCAGTTAGGGATATATTTCATGTCAGAAACCAGTACACATACATGCTTGTGAATGTAAAACTGAAACAAATGTTTTAGCAAATACTACTTACCTCTTCTATACGTGCTGTATCTATTTTCTATTCTACGTTTATTACATTCTAATGTATCCTGGATTTTAAAACCCAATAAGTGGATTTCACAACCTATCTGTGGGTCACAATCGACAGTTGAAAACTACTGCCCTAGCAAATACATAGTGTGTGATTCAGCAATTTCTCCTATTCTGCATCCTTTTTAACTTCCTCTTATCTGTAAGCTGTGCGATATTGTTGACTGAATCTAAGATCAGCCTAGGATGAACACAAATAACAGAGTGCAATTGAATAATCCACAGCCACCTCATTACAGTTATACTGAAGCATGCCTTGAAGGAAGCATAATTTGGAAAGCCTAGAAACAGAATGAGCATAGCATTGAAGAGATCTCGGTATCATCTTTTGACCCATGAAGTGACAAAAGAGATCTATCCAATGAAAAAAGGAAGCCATAGAATGTTGTGTATAGTATGCTCCCATTTGTGTACAAAAAGGGGTTTATATGTATATCTGTATGCTTGATGTGCATAAAGCATCCTTGGAGAATACCTCATAAACTGGCCACAGGAGTATGTCATTGGTGGGTGTTACTGGGGGGGGAGGGGGGTACTTATTTTTCACTGTGTATCCTTTTGCATTGTTTTAATTTTTTGCCATAAGCATGTATTACTTTTAAGGATAGCTCTAGGTTTGGGGCGGCCTGGGTGGCTCAGTCGATTAAGCGTCCAACTTCAGCTCAGGTCATGATCTCACGGTTTGTGAGTTTGAGCCCCGCGTCGGGCTCTGTGCTGACAGCTCAGAGCCTGGAGCCTGTCTTCAGATTCTGTGTCTCCCTCTCTCTCTGCCCCTCCCCTGCTCGCTCTCTCTCTCAAAAATAAATAAAACATTTAAGAAAAATTTATAAAAAGAGAAAACACAAGGATAGCTCTAGTTTCAAATCTTGATGGTGTATGTGTGTACTATAGTGATTGATCTTATTAACAAAACCATCTCTGCCTAGGGTGTGTGTTCTCTATTCTACCTCTTCCCCAACATTCGGCATTAAGAAAAAAAAATACAGGAAGAGGGCTCCAACTATATTTTCTCAGGATGAGGCAAGTTTTCCATTTTGCCTGCAACAGTAGAAGCACCAGTGACAGAGAAAAAGCAAGAAACTGAAGAAGAGGAATACCCTGAGAGGGTAGGACTCCAAAAGGAGAGGGGCTACCTGTGTTTTGAGAAATTCAATAGCGATAACAGCAGCGGGTTTCAAAACTTCAATATCCATGCAAATCATTGGGGACACTGCTAAAGCACTCTGCCTCCAGAGATTCTGATACAAGTGAGTCTTAAGAGTCTTGGAATCAATTGCCTTTTCTGAAGCTTCTGAGACAGGCTCAAATAAAGGGAAGCATGACAATCCCCTTGAGAAACACACACGAAAAACCTAAGACAAAACAAAAACAAAAATCCAAAGAAGATTTCTGCTATGTGTATCACTGACACATGTACTGCTTATAAAAGAAAAAGGTCTATTGAATGTAAATTAAAAAAATAAAAAATAAAATAAAATGAATAAAAAGTTTCTGATACTAATTCCAGTGTTGGACTGGGGTGTTTCTCCACACCAACGAGCAATTCATGGGACACCAGTTAGATGTCAACTCAATTCAACTCAATTCTGGCACATCTACAGAGATAGCATCAGATCCCACAGGGTAGAGGCTTAGTTCTATAGACTGTCTCTCCCCTTCACCCACTTTAGACACCAATCACAAGTCCAGGGTGTCACCCATCCTTCTGACCAACCAACTACAGACTGGAGGTTCCCATGACCTCCTCCTTGGACTTCAGATGCCAGTCACAAGTCCTGGTTTTTTCCTGTACTTCTGACTGGCTGTAAATCAGAGGGTCCCAAGACCCTCCTCAGATTTGACTAATTTGCCAGAGTGGCTCACAGAACTCAGAGAGACATCTTACTTACTAGATCACTGGTTTACTATACAAGGATCTAATTCAGGAATAGCCAGATAGAAGAGATGCACAAGACAAGGACATGGAGCTTCCAAGCCCTTTACAGGCACGCCATTCTTCCTGAATTTCCATGTGTTCACCAACCCAGAGGCTCTCTGAATCCTGTCCTTTTCATTTTTTATGGAGGCTTCATTACACAGATATTAGTGATTAACTCAGTGGCCATTGGTGATTGATTCCACCCTAGCTTCTCTCTCCTCCCTCAAGGTTGAGGGGTGGGATTAAAAACTCAAACCTTCATACAGTGAGATTGGCTCCAGTTTCCTTAGGTGCTTTCCAAAGTCGTTTCATTAACATAACCAAAGATACTTTTATTACTCTCATCACCTAGAACATTCCAAGCATTTTAGGAGCTCTGTGTGAACAAGGGGGATAAAGACCAAATACACATTTCTTACTATAAATCACAGTTTCATTGTGACCAGTTTTTTCAAATTAATGATACAGCCCTTTCTAAAACAGTTATGAAGGAATTGTGCAATTGGTTTAAAACTTGTATCTAAATTGTCATCGATGGCACATTACAAGGAGCAACATTAAAAGTACATCTTCACAAACAGGCAAATGTACCTATGACTCTTTTCCTTCCTTACTTAATATCAACAGATTTTTTTCAATTTTATTTTGTTTTTATTTGCAAAGTTGATGAATACCCAGGCACTGATCCCAGTTTGGGTTTAAACTTTGTTCTAAATTCTTGAATAATGTCCCAGATTCTGTCTCTTTTTTAAAGCAATAGCCTTTCAGCTTCAAGTGGGTCACTCCTCAAACAGAGGTGAGTTTATAAGTTGACAAAACCTGGGGACCCAATCATCACTCCTAGTTTCCTTGAGAGTTTCCAAATCTGCGTAAGATAATATTGTGTTTTATCAAGCTCCTTCCATTCCCAAGAAAAGAGGTTCATTCAATAAATATGCCCTACTCATATTTTAGAAAAAAGGTGGCCTTCAAAATGTTCAGTGCCATTCAAACCGGCCCAGCATCCTTCGGGGGTCCCTCCTTCCCTCCCTTGAGTATAGCCCATAGAGGCCTCAGTAAAAAATAAAGGCATCTTCATGTTTATAGCATCCCTTTCAACAGGTTGTCTAGCTTCAACTTTATTTAAAAAAAATTTTTTAACGTTTATTTATTATTGAGAGACAGAGAGAAACAGAGCATGAGCATGGGAGGGGCAGAGAGAGAGGAAGACACAGAATCCGAAGCAGGCTCCAGGCTCTGAGCTGTCAGCACAAAGCCCAACGTGGGACTCGAACTCACCAACAGCAAGATCATGACCTGAGCCGAAGTCAGATACTTAACCCACTGAGCTACCCAAGGGTCTCTAGCTTCAACTTTATTTAAAGCTAGTGAAAAAGAACTCACTATCTCTAGGAAACTCTTTGTATTTTTAGGAAATTTAGTAATTAGAAGACTTTTGCTAATGTTCCTCCTAAATGTGCCCAGAGATGCTTACCCGGACCCATGTGTCTTTTGAAGAAAACCAGAGTGAGCACATCTCCCGTGCAGGTTGCAGCTTTTCAGTTTTATGAAGACAGCCATCATACTCCATTCCACCATCTTTGTCTTTCCTCTGGCTCCTACAGGTGGGAAGGCACCATGCACTGGGATTTACTGTAAATGTGAATCTAGTTGTATTTAATCTACTTTAGACATACAGACTCAACAATTAAAAAGACAAACCTTTAGAAGTCATAGAGAATTAGAATACATTTGCAATCTAATGGGAAATTTTCCTTAAAAGAGACATGTCTAATGTATTCTTTTTCAGCAGGTATACATGAGTGGTGGATCATTTTTAGCGCAATTGTTTTGTTTTTCTAATAATTGTGTGTGTGTGTGTGTGTGCGCACGTGTAATTTTTAAATGAAGTAAAACAACATGTTGGGGCTGAATTTTTGACTAAATGAAGGCAGATAGTAAGTTTTATGGGATATATAATTCTCTTTTGAATGGCCCACCAAGTTTTGAGTTTCTTCAAGGCCAGGCCCCTGTCTTATTCTCCTTGGTGTCACCAGTGCCTAGTACAATACCATGCACAAAGTTGGCCTCAATAAATGCTCATTGAATTGAGTTGACCTGAATTTCCAGAAGTGGAGAGATCACCAAAGGGAGATACAGACCAGGAAAAGGGGACTGAACTTACTTGAAGGAAGATCTTTTAACTGGACTCTTCTGATCTTGTCTTCCTATTTAACAGAAATACCTTCAAGGAGATGAAACTATACTGATAAACCCTTTGGCAAATACATCTAGGACACCCTCCCCACCTTTAAAAGCTCTGCCTTCTGAATTATCATTATTCTGATAACCCAAAAGCAATGATATCTTATATGTCATAATTAGCATTCTTTCCCTTCAAGGGAATGTGCATTTTTATTTATTTTTTGAAAAAACTTGCAATTTTTTTTTAGGTGGGGGAGGGGCAGAGAGAGAGGGAGACAGGATCCGAAGCAGGCTGGGCACTGTCAGTGCAAGCCGGACATGGGGCTCAAACCCGGGAACCGTGAGATCCTGACCTGAGCCAAAGTCGTCCCGCTCCACCAACTGAACCACTCAGGCACCATGAATGTACACTTTTGATATGGCCTTCTAGGGAAAGTGCTTTTTACTCAAGGAGGAATTGTAATGACAGGCAGAGATGACTTGAGAAGTTTGGTGTCAAGTGGTGCCTAAAACCCAAGTTCATGACTTGGCAGAAAGTCGGAGAGAGCCCCCAGGAGAAAAGCTGGGGGTGAGAGGGAAGCTGCTTGGGAGTCACAGCCAAGGTGACATAGGTTTGCTGGAACTTCCAAAAGCACTCTGACCCATTGACCTACTTGGTGCAGGGCTGGGAGTGCGATAGATTACAGCACACGTGGTACTGGCAGAGTGCTCTACGTGCAAAGCACCTTGTGTCTATGTGCCCTTATTTGAGCACTGCTTGTACTTTAACCAGATAATTGGCTAACAGCAGCACTTGCCCAATCACACAGAAACATGGCTATTTTCTCAGAGTAAAGCAGGCACTCATCTTGGGACTTGGCCCAACTCATTCCCCTAGGAAGGGGATGGGAGACTTTGTCTCAGCTGAGAGCAGGAGTTCATCCACAAGGGCAAAAGACACTGTCCTCAGGTAGGGCAGTCTGTGTGTGGGAGATCCACTCATCAACCAAACTGGATTTCAGGGACAGGCTCTTAGTCTTCAAAGGAAGAAGAAGCAAATGTAAGGCAAAGCTCCAGTACCAGGAGAAGGATGGATAGTTGGCCTAGAATAGTAGTGTGTGATGCCTTAATATAAGTGAGTCTTAATAGAAGTATGAATAACATTCCTTTTCATCCTCAAGAGATTCCTACTTAGGACAATACATCCTGTCATTCTTGGGGGGGGGGGTGCTCAGAAGGATACCAGGAAAACAACTTTTGCAACAGGAACCAAGGCAGAAGCCATCTTTATAAATTGGGATAAAGGGTATTAAAATGGGAACTGTGGTCTAGGACCACGTGTGGGGGCTTGAGTGAACTACCCTTGGAGTGACTGGGAATCTCAAAGTTGGTACTAACCACATCCACATCAGAACACAATGTGGGGGCACCTGCATGGCTCAGTTGGTTAAGCGTCCTACTCTTAAATTTTTTTTTAATATTTTTATTTTTGAAAGAGAGAGAGAGAGAGAGAGAGAGAGAGAATGCAAATGGGTGAGGGGCAGAGAGAAAGGGAGACACAGAATCCGAAGCAGACTCCAGGCTCTGAGCTGTCAGCACAGAGCCCGACACAGGTCTCGAACTCATGAGCTGTGAGATCATGACCTGAGCTAAAGTCGGACGCTCAACCGACTGAGCCACCCAGGCACCCCAACGTCCTACTCTTGATTTTGGCTCAGGTTGTGATCTCATGGTTAGTGAGATCAATCATGGCATCAGTCTCTGCACTGAGGGTGGAGCCTGCTTGGGATTCTCTCGCTCCCTCTCTCTGCCCTCCTCTGCTCACACCCACTCTCTCCTCCCCACTCTCAAAAAAAAAAAAAAAAAAAAAGAGAGAGAAAAAATAGTACTAATAAGAGTCTGTGTCCTTATTCACAATGACCCCTGCAATCTTTCAAAATGCAGGGGGACATAGTCTTCCTAGGTCAGGTCTCTACTGTCAGCTTCATAGTTAAGAATGACTGGTATTAGTTTAGCATATTGAAGTAGTGTTAACCATGCCTGAAGAAGAGAAAGTTTTGCACTGGGTATTCTTTCCAGATATGGGCAAAACACTATGCTGCATAATACAGAGATGGCAACATGTTTATAATCCAACTGGAAAGTTAAATAGTTATGAGTTTTCAAATGAAGTCTAAGACCGCAACAGGAGAATTATCACAATATAGCACCTGGTTAATAGTCAAACCAGTTGTGTTAGCTGTGGTTTTTATGACAGTTCAGAGAGAGAGTAGCCACTTCAGATCAAGAAGATGAAAGACAACTTATGAAGGAAGTGAGACTTTCCATTTATTAAGTAATTTATTACTTATTTACTTATTACTCGTTACGGTATTTTCACAGACAAATTCCGATTCCTCAGATTAACCTCATGAAATGGGTATTAGTATCCATAATCTACAAAGGAAGAAACTGAGGCTCCAAAGGTTTAAGCAACTTCTCCTTAGTCACTCAGCCAGGGAACAGAAGAGAGGGCTTGAGCCCACGTGTCTGTAAAGGACAAAAAGTATACCCCATCTGTGTCTCCCCTACTCTCAATACTCGATGACAATAATACCTCACTTCTGACACACCAAGCAATTCTGGGATCCCAGCTGGGCGCCCCACAATTTTACTCAATTTTGACAGTATCGACCTGGGAATAGTGTCAGATCCCACAGGTTAGGCGCTCTCAATTGACAAAAATAAAGCAATTTAATAAGAAGTTCGATGTCCTTTATGCATTGGAAAGCAATCCATGGTTGGGGGAGTCCAGTGCCTCACAGGCAGTGGGGCATTCTTCCAAAGGGCTGTTTGGGAAAGAGCGAGGTTTATAAAATGTTAGAAGAGGCAATATGGAAACAGGACGTGATTGGCTAGGAGGTCAAGGATTTCCTTATAAGGCGGGCAGGTCAATCAGAATAAGGAAAAGGTATTTTTCAGTTGATTGGCTGAGGTTGCATATCGGACCTTATTTACTTATTTATTCATTTATTTATTCATTTATTTATTTATTTATTTATTTAATGTTTTATTTATTTTTGAGAGAGAGAGAGACAGAGTATGAGCTGAGGAGGGGCAGAGAGAGAGGGAGACAGACAGAATCCACGAAGCAGACTCCAGGCTCTGAGCTGTCAGCACAGAGCCCAACATGGGGCTCGAACCCATGAAGCGCAAGATCATGACCCAATCCAGAGTCGGGCTCTTAACCAACTGAGCCCCCCAGGCACCCCATATCTGACCTTATTTAGAACAGGGAAATAATTACAGATTCTTGGCAGTTGGGGACTGGCTGGCTGGATATACTGAGATTCTAGTCAAGTGAGCATTTACAGGGATGCCGACATTATCTAAGTTTTAGTTTGCTGATGTGGAACCCTAAGCAGCTCCATCTTGGGCCTAGAAATGTATTTCAACAGGACTCAGTCCCACATGACTGCCCACCGCCACCACTTTACCTGCCCGTCACAGGTCTGGGTTGCCACCTTTGCTTCTGACTGACCAAGTATAAATTGGAAGTTCCCACAACCCCTCCTCAGCTTTGATTAGTTTGCCAGAGCGGCTCACAGAACTCAGGAAAACAATTTATTTACTAGATTCCCGGCTTATTTCAAAAAGATATAACTCAGTAAAAGCCAGATGGAAGAGATGCATAGGACAGGGCATCTGGGAAGGGGTGTGGAGCTTCCTTGCCCTCTCTGAACACACCCCTACCCTCAACCTCCACGCGTTTACCAGCCCCAAAGCTCTCCAAACCCTGTCCTTTTAAGCTTTTACGGAGAGTTCATGACATAGACAAAGTTGATTAAGTCACTGGCCGCTGGCAACTGATTCAACCTTCAGCCCCTCTTCCCTTCCTGGAGGTTGGAGGGTGGGACTGAAAGTGCCATCCTGTGATCATGGTTGGTTCCCCTGGCAACCAGCTCCCATCCTTAGAGGAACCTGTCTGTGTTTATGTCACCTCGGTAAGATAAACTCGTGTGTAGTTGAAAGGGGCTTGTTCTAAATAACAAGACAATCCTTTCAGCTTTACGGCTCTGAAGCTATTTCAGGAGCCAAGAATAAGAGACCAAATGCTATAGCAAAAGTTGCTGCCGGTGCTCCTATCACTCAAGAAATTCCAAGAGTTTTTGGAGGTCTGTGAAACAGAAACAAGGATGAAGACCAAATCTATATTTCCCACTATAAATCACAGTATCTTGGTATCTTACTTCAATATTTCTATTTTTTCCGTCGGGGGGGCACACAGCATAATCAGGGGCCTCCAGTCAGGTTGAGCAGTGTGCACAAGTATGAGGAGATCAGACAATGGAAGGCCTGTTTGGAGTTCTGCAAGCAGCAGGTTGGACAAGAGGGGGCATTTCAGGAAAGTACAGGGGTGGCATCCCACCAAAGAAGGTAAGAAGGAGCACTTAAAAGGCCCTTAGGAAGCAAGGACTTTGTAAAAAAAAAAAAAAAATTTTTTTTAATTTTCTTTTTTACATTTATTTATTTTTGAGAAACAGAGTGAGACAAAGCATGAGCGGGGGAGGGGCAAAGAGAGGAGACACAGAATCAGAAGCAGGCTCCAGGCTCTGAGCAAGCGGTCAACACAGAGCCCAACGCAGGGCTCGAACCCACAAACCATGGGATCATGGCCTGAGCCGAAGTCGGACGCTCAACCGACTGAGCCACCCAGGCGCCCCTGTAAAAAGTTTTTAAATAGCGGTCCAAAGAGCATCAGGAACCTTCCCATTTGGGTCTGGCCCTCCGTGCCTGCAGCCCGAGGTGGGAACATGGAGCTCAGGGTCCTGGGTTATCCGCTCCGGTTGCAAGGCCAGGGCAGGGTATCTGCTAGGGAAAGAGAAAACAGCCTCAAGTGAGAAAGAACTGGGGCGCCTGGGTGGCTCAGCTGGTTAGGCATCCAACTTCGGCTCAGGTCATGATCTCATGGTTTGTGGGGTCCAGCCCTGCGTCAGGCTCTGTGCTGACAGCTCAGAGCCTGCAGCCTGCTTTGGATTCTGTCTCCCTTTCTCTCTGAGCCACACCCCCCCCCCTGCCCCCAACATTCTGTCTCTCTCTCTGTCTCAAAAATAAATAAACATTAAAAAACATTAAAAAAATAAAACCAGAAGGAACAGATAAACTGCAAACTGGAAGAGCAAACGAGACACTAGTGTCACGGGGTACAAAGAACAAGGGCTTCACAGTCAGCTGAGTTTAAATCTTGACTCTCCCACTAGTTATATACACGACCTTCGCTGGTCATTTAACATCTCTTAAATTCAGTTTCCTCATTTGTACCTACTTTTCCATACACTTTCTAGTTGACTTCCCCAAATTCCTTTTACTTCAGCTGATCCACCTAAGACAATCACAAGAATCTCATTCTCCTTGCTAATGATTAAACCTGGGATGGCTAAGGAGCTAGGAAAGACTGTGGACTGAATGGTGTCCCCACAAAATTCATATGTCGGAGCCCTACCTCAACAGTGTTTCAAAAAGCAAAAATGTAGTGCCCACTACCACCAGCACCCATTCCATTTAACCAGGGAGTTTAGCTTCAGAACACAGCAGATATATAAAATTGAACAGAATTGCAGGGAAATGGAAACAGTACCCTGATCAAACTTTGCCTGAAGCCAATATTGCACTTTTTTTTTTTTAAATATGAACCCATACAATTTCCTACTGTTTCAGCAAGCGTGAGCCAGATATCTGTTAGACTAGAACAACCTAGGTTTATTGTGAGGGTAAAATCAAATAATGGGGAAGTGCATGGTACATATGAATAATAGCTACTATTATTTTAGGCAAGCGACTACTTTGTAAGTCACCCCATGTAGTGTCACAACTGGGAGATCTATGTGGATATAGAGAAATTTCCTCTCGGTGAGTAAAGGTTATGGTGAACAGAACCACTCTGGAAAAAGGAAGAAGACTGGAATAAGAGGTACATGATTGACCTGGGATTTGCCCCTGGCAAACCAGATTCAGATGCTGGTTGACAGCGAAGAAGCCAGCAGAAGGAACAAAGCAGAACTAACATAAATGGTGAGACCTGCTGTCTCCTTCCTAATCTCCATTTTTCAGCTAGTTTTCCTATGCTTCCTGGCAAATCAAACAGCCAGGTCTGCTTTAGATATTTACTGAAGCCCTTTCTTTGCCCTCACTAGAGTTCCCCTTATTAGCTTCTCCCGAATGTACTGTTCTAAAACTCTACTTCTCCTGTTTCAATGTTTATTCGACTCAAACAGGTAAAAAACGGTCAAGTTAAAGGAGCTCATTTAGTCTTATTCTGTTGTACTTTTCTTTAGCTTCAAATGCCTTCATTACGTGTTTAAAGCAAAAGCAATAGAACGTCTGAAAATTCTTTCAAAACCACATTGTTTACTTGATGGTAAGCAGCGTTTACACAAAACCAAAGTAGCCAGGAAGATACTAGCTCTAGGCCACTGGACAGCTCTTCCTTGAATTGTTGTAGCTGGTAATTAAGCTGGTAGACACAGTACGTTTGTTAGTGTTTTCTATTTTTATCAGTTGCTCCTCTAAATTCTGAAAACTATTCGGTCCTTGAACTACTTACGAAATCATTGCCTCGTTTTTAAGAAGCATGTAAAACAGATTAAATTCGCTATTGTGATCCTAAAGCAAAAATTATGGAAATGTACAGGTATGACTGCAAGGACGGTCACTGCAGCATTATTTATAATAGCAAAAAAGAAACTAACCAAATGTCCAATACTAGGGGATTAGTTCAATCAATTAGGGTACATGGATAAATGCCACGAAAATATGCAGTAAAACTATATAAATTATCATGTGTCCATAAATGACAATATAAGCAAATGAAAATATTTTATATATTTCACATCTTCTATATTAATATAGAATCAGTGATAAGAGCCAACAGAGACAGGGGTGCCTATTAAAAACCTAGGTAGGGGCGCCTGGGTGGCTTAGTTGGTTAATTGTCTGACTTCAGCTCAGGTCACGATCTTGTGGTTCATGGGTTTGAGCCCCTCACTAGGCTCTCTGCTTTCGGCACAGAGCTTGCTTTGGATCCTCTGTCCCCCCATCTCTCTTTCCCTCCCCTGCTTACACTCTCTCTCTCTCAAAAATGAATAAACATTTAAAAAAAATTAAACAATAAAAAAAGCATAGGTAAAGGGGCACCTGGGTGGCTCTGTTGGTTGAGCGTCCAACTCTTTTTCTTATTTATTTTTATTTTAACATTTATTCATTTTTTTGATAGACAGAGAGAGAGTAAGCAGGGGAAGGGCAGAGAGAGAGAGAGAGACCTACACACTGAGAATCTGAAGCAGGCTCCAGGCTCTGAGCTGTCAGCACAGAGCCCAATGCAGGGCTTGAACTCACAAACCGTGAGGTCAACTTGAGCTGAAGTCAGCCCCTTAACGGTCTGAGCCACCCAGATGCCCCTCCAACTCTTGATTTTGGCTCAGGTTACATTCTCACGGTTCATGAGTTTGAGCCCCACATTAGGCTGTATACTCACAGCTCAAAGCCTGCTTGGGATTCTCTCTCTCTCTCTCTCTCTCTCTCTCTCTCTGTCTGCCCCTCCCTGCTCATACTTGCTGTCTCTCTCTCTCTCTCAAAATAAAAAAACTTCAAAAAAAAAAAAATAGGTAAGGATACCAGGCAAAAAAACCTGTGTTAGGCAGAGAATTGGGGCAGCCCTGCAAAGGTACAAAGCAGCAGCCAGCCAGGGGTGGTGCGATCTGACCAAGAAGGTACTGTGAAGCAGTGAGAGTGCCCAATGGGAACAGGCCCTGCTGCATATGTGGGAAACATGTGATAAATCCCAGAAGTACTGATGCTCACGGAGGACTGGGGTGGAAGAGCTCCTGCATCACTGAGAATCCGTGAAATTGTTAGTATGTTTCCATGTGTTCTATAAACAGATGTGGCTTTGGAAAACCAGACACATTTCCACTTTTCCCATAAGGAACAGTTTTCCCTGCAGGACATAGCTGACATATTTATACGCTCTCAAAAGCAAATTGTTTTCAACCACTTTCAAATAATTTAGAAGACTTCATTTGCTTATAAAGGTATATTGACATTAATAATAATGATTCCGTTTCTCGAAAATGTACTATATTCCTACATTTTGTGCTAAGTATATAGAGAGGTGAGAGAAGAAAAAGTTCCATTCCAAGTAGAGCTCATTTTAAAAGTAACAGTATGGGTGTTGAGCACCTGGGTGGCTCAATCAGTTGAACGTCCAACTCTTTAATTTCAGCTCGGGTCATGATCCCAGGATCATGGGATCCAGCCCCATGTCAGGCTCAGCACCGAGCATGGAGCCTGCTTAAGATTGTCTCTCTTGCCCTCTGCCCTTCCTCCCCATTTCTGCGTGCTCTCTCTCTAAAAAATAAAAATGCCAGTAAATGTGGAGTACATGACTAGTTACAAGGAACTTCCACTTGCCATTTAACAAACATTCATCATGTTCTTACCATGTTTAAGACCTTCTGCTAGATGTTAGGTCTATAAGGTTGAATGAGATTGGGTCCCTAACTGGGAGACAGACAAGTCGATCACAAATTGCATTTTAGTCAGAATCAGAATTTCTTTTTTTTAACTTTTTTTTTAGAATTTTTAAAAAATCTTCAAAACTCTTTATTTTATTTTACTTTATTTTAAAATTTTATTTATTTAGATTCAAGTTAGTTAACATACAGTGTACTTCGGTTTCACGAATAGAACCCAGTGATTCATCACTTACATATAACACCCAGTGGTTATCCCAACAACTGCCCTCCTTAACGCCTATCACCTATTTAGCCCATTCCCCCCCCCCACCTCCCCTCCAGCAACCCTCAGTTTGTTCTCTGTATTTAAGAGTCCCTTAGGGTTTGTCTCCCTCTCTGCTTTTATATTATTTTACCTTCCTTTCCCTTATGTTCATCTGTTGTGTTTCTTTAATTCCACATATGAGTGAAATCATATATATGTCTTTCTCTGACTGACTTAGTTTACTTAGCATAATACACTCTAGTTCCATCCACATTGTTGCAAATGGCAAGATTTCATTCTTTTTGATCACTGGGTAGTACTTCATTAGTACTCCATTTTGTGTGTGTGTGTGTGTGTGTGTGTGTGTGTATACATTCTTTATCTTTATCATTCTTATCCATTCATCAGTTGATGCACATTTGGGATCTTTCCATAATTTGGCTATTGTTTTGGTAGTGCTGCTATAAACATTGGGGTGCATGTGCCCCTTCAAATCAGCATTTTTGTATCCTTTGGATAAATACCTGGTAGTACGAGTCCTGGGTCATAGGTCAAAATCAGAATTCCTGAAATGAACAATACAGTGATATAAGTAAGGCCAAATAATTGATATGCTAATTGTTCCTCTCTGCTGCTGACATAATCCCTTGTTAAGCCTTTACCTCAACCTTATTCTGGAATAGATGGTCTCCCTTAAGCAATTCTTTAGGCTAGAAGTACAATTGGGGATTCTTGAGTGTGACTGAAGGAGATTAGCCTGCAAATTTTTTTGAATTCATTACTGCTTTATGTATCTTGCCTCTTCCACCAGCTGGTCCAGTTAAATTGCTAATGGGGCAATATGTGGATTGCTCACCAACATCTATTATTTCTCTTTCCCATCGGATAGCAGCCAAAGGGTTGAGAAACTGATGGCCTCTATAGAGGTATGCCCAACCTCTATGGGATAAACCCATCCCCTTCCCCAATTATTAATTCAGGATCCCAGGCCTAAGTCATTTAGACCTTTCTTACTTTAAATTTGGATATGACTTAATTCAAGCCAATAAGAAAAGTCTGTTGTGGGCTTTTTTGCAAGTGTTTTTAAATATCTTATGCCCATTCAATCTCCAAGCAGTTCCATGACCTGGAAAGCCTACCATTAGGAAATAGGTTGCTTAACAGATGTAGTCCTTAGGAGAGGCTTCTGAGTTGATGCTCACCTTGGATATAGCCAAAGAGGACACTGGACAGACTAGATCTTCCCAGAGGACAGAACTAGGGCACAACAAAGGCAATAGAAAGGGCAACCCTCTTGGGGGCACAGGCTTAGGCTGGCAATGTGGTTAACCAAGAACCTCACCTCTCTGCATGACAGGGAGCTCTTGTTATTCCTGTCTAACAGGATAGGATATGTTTGTGGAATGGGGTGTTGTTGTCCAGCCTTCTGTTTTACCATTTTTTAATCAGTTGTCTGGTTCTTTGTATACTGGGGAGCTGGGGGCGATTTATCATTCAGACACAGGCCCCCTGAGGAGCTATAGCTGGGATTGATAAAGATGACAACACAGTGCCCAGATGGTGGAAGCTGCTGCTGATCCCACAACTGCACGTCTTTGTGTTGACTCCTGGGTGAATGCATCTCAGAAGTGGGTCATGTAGGATGATGTATGTTGTGGATGCTGCAGTGCACTACCCAGATCACCCCTCCATGACCAAAGCACTCATTCCAAGCGTGATGTCTGTTAGGGGCTCACAGCCAGGTCTCACCCTGGAAATTGCCCCACCTCCTTATTACGTCTGTCCTCAGGGGAAGCCGGCAGCCAACATTATTCATAGCGGGGTAGGGAGGCAGGCGAAGTGAGAGGTGGTACAAAGGCTTCAAAGAAGGACAACTCCCTGCCCACCTCTCCCTATGGGCTCCGTTACAACTGCATCACAGGTAAATTCCTCCCTCTGCCCAATCCCAATCTCACTCACAGTGGTCGATCCCAAAGTACTGCCCGATAACTTTACTGTACCTAAATTCCTATCCCAGAACCTACTTCCTGGGAATTCGACCTCAGATCATAAATGACAATAACAATATTGTCAGGAAATACTTCGGGCTTATTATGTACCAGACACTCTTCAAAAGGATTCACATATATTAACTCACTTAATTCTCACAACCCATCATTAACCCCGTTCTACAGATGAAGAGAATGGGGGGCAGAGAGATCAAGTAGCCTGTCCAAGGTCATACAGCTGGTAAGCTTCCAAGCTGGGATCCAAGCCTAGGCATTCCGTTTTGAGAGTTCTGTTCTGCCTCTCAACCACTAGGGTAGTACTCATTTCATGCCAACTACCTTCATACCCAGTATCACTGCTGAGAAATTCAGGGCCAAGAAAAACATCAAGTTACTACAAGAAGCAGATCAGCCCAGATAAAGCTTGGCAGCGGGCTCAGCTTGCACATGGCCAAGAAGATCCCTGACTCTGGGAGCTCCCTGGCTCATCCTTGGCCTCCCCGGCTATCTCAGAAGGGGCAGTCAGCAGCCATATCAGGGTCAGTGGGGAGCAAAGGCTCCTCAGTGCAGACCAAAGACCTCAGCGTTTTCTTTAAGCAAGAATCATGACAGGGGCAGCTGCTGCTGAAGACAGGAACAGGACTCAGAGGAAAGCCAGAAATCTGAAAAATCTCAGGCAGTCTGCCTTTACAGCCAGTGCTGTTCATAACTCTTGCTTCTCAACAAGGAAGAGGAAGGAGTGCATTTAAGGATGCCAGCGAGCCCAAGGGACGTTGAGCAGATTGTGGAAGAAACTCCATCATCTGTCCCACCCCTGCCCTACAAGAGCAGCCATAATCTTAGGGATGAATCTTTGTCCTGCATCCAACATTCCAGATGCTGGTTCAGGACCTCAGGCCCCACCTCAGCACACGACACTGCCCTGGCCACAGGAATGGTAGCAAGAATTAAGGGCCGTGAAAACGCACTGGGGACAGTAGGAGAGTTTCCTTGAAGTCGTACGTGGTAGTTATCTCACCACCCGCCTGAGAGGGAGAGGTCGTGGAGGAGGAGGCAAGGCAAAAGGAAATGGTGCTGCTACCTCCGGATTAAGTCACCCCACAGCCTGCACTTGCTCTGGGCTTGTAGCCACATGAGCCAGTGAGTCTCCTGACTGGTTAAGTCAGCGTGACTCAGATTGTCTTTGCTCGCAGCTGATGGCAGGGACATCTGCAGACCTGACTCACACTGTCTTCCTTCCAGACCTATCGATATGTTTATGAGACAGACAACTGGGGAAATGCCTAGAGAATTTTTTTTTTTTTTGTAAAATATTCATTCAGACTCTTCTGTGGCAAATGACAACAGCCAACTGTAGCTATCTTAAGCAAAAGAGAACTTTTTGGAAAACTGACACATTTCACAGAATCCAAGGACAGAGTCACAGCTGGCCTCAGGAAGAGAGAAAGCCTGAAATGCTGTAGAGAACCCAAGAGTCCTCATTCTCTGTCTCTCTCTGGTGCTTCTGCCTTTTTGTCACTCCCCAAAGGCTTTCTTCTCTATCCTGCAGTCCAAAAAGTGGAATATGACTACGTGTAGCTTCTGAATTTTACATGTTCTAGCTAAAGCAGAGAGAAATGGATTCATTTTCTCTCCTCCCTCCATTGCTCTCTCCTTCCCTAGCTTTTGAAATCTTTCTGCCTAAATTTCAAAATTCCTACAGAACAAACTTCTCAACCCAGCTTGGGTCAGGCAGCCATCTTTGAACTAATAAACAGTGACTGGTGGCTGGGGAAGGCGTGTTGGGTGCAAGGTCATTTCTAGGAAAACAGTTACTCCTGCTGACCCAAAAGGAGAGAGACAGTGGGGCAACAATAAACCGAAAAGAAGTTTGCAGCAATATTCATATGAGCGGCAATACAAGGAAATGAAAGCAGTTTTACCAGTGGCTCAGTTGGTTCAGCCTCCAACTTCAGCTCAGGTCATGATCTCACAGTTTGGGAGTTTGAGCCCCATGTCAGGCTCTTTGCTGACAGCTCAGAGCCTGGAGCCTGCTTTGGATTCTGTGTATCCCTCTCTCTTTGACCTCCCCTGCTCACACTCTGTCTCTCCCTCTGTCTCTCTCAAAAATAAATATTTTAAAAAAAATTTTTAAAAAACAACAGAGACTTGAGTTTCAGTTCAGAAACTTCAGCCACACAAGCTGTGTCTACACTCCAGCTCTACCACTTACAGGCTGCCTGGCCTCATGCCACTTCTTCCACTTAAAATGGTGAAAATGCCATCCAAGAGTGAAGGATGAATGAGTTACAATAACAAGAAAACAATCCAGTTTTTAAAATGGGCAGAGGATCTGAATAGACATTTTCCCAAAGAAGCTGTGCAGACGGCCAATGGACACATGAGAAGAAGCTCAACATCACTCACCATCAGGGAAATGCAAATCAAAACCACAGGGAGAGATCAACTCACACCTGTCGGAATGGCTATTATCAAAGAGACAAAGACATTACAAGTGTTGCTGAGGATGTGGAGAAAAAGGAACCTTTGTCCCCTGTGGGTAGGAATGTAAACCGGTGCAGCCGCTATGGAAAATGGGGTGGAAGTTCCTGAAAAAATTTAAAATAGAACTACTATAAAAGCCAGCAACTCCACTTCTGGGTATTTATCCGAAGAAAATGAAAACACTAATTTGAAAAGATACATGCACCCCTGTGTTCATCGCAGCATTATTCACGATAGCCAAGATATGGAAACAACCTAAGGGTCCACTGAGGGATGAATGGATAAAGAAAACATGGTGTATACATACACAATGGAGTACTAGTCAGCCATAAAAAGGAAAGTAATCTTGCCATTTGCAACAACATGGACTTAGAGGGTATTATGCTAAGTGGCATAA
Organism: Panthera uncia; assembly: GCF_023721935.1. Classification (NCBI taxonomy): domain Eukaryota; kingdom Metazoa; phylum Chordata; class Mammalia; order Carnivora; family Felidae; genus Panthera; species Panthera uncia. The sequence continues at coordinate 40,120,124 of NW_026057586.1, read as the reverse complement.
GTCAGAGCAAGACAACGCCTGTATGATTTCACTAATATGTGGAATCTAAAATAAACAAACCAAATGAACAGACAAAACGAAGCCCATAGATACAGAGAATAGATGGGAGTAGATGGGAAATGGGTGAAGGAAGTCAAGAGGTATAAACTTCCAGTTATAAAATAAATAAGTAATGTACAGCATGGGGACTATAATCAATAATATTGTATTGCAGATTTGGAAGTTGCTAAGAGGGGAGCCTGGCTGATCCAGTCCTAGAGCATACAGTTCTTGTTGGGGTCATGAATTCAAACCCCACATTGGGCAGAGAGCTTACATTAAAAAAAAAAAAAAAAGTTGTTAGGAAAGCAAATCCTAAAAGTTCTCATCTCAAGAAAAACATTTTTTGTAACTTTGTGTAGTGACAGAAAATCAACTTACTGGGGTGATTGTTCCATAATGTATACAAATGTTGAATCATTATATTATACATATGAAACTAATAAATTGTTGTATGTTGATTATGCCTCAATAGAAAAAGTAATGCACTGGCAATATTAGTGCCTTATAAGTAGTATCTAATATCATTTACAAAGTTTCTTTAATTGCTTAAAATACCATTTCAACAACAAGTAAAAAGGGAAAAGGGGAAATTTTCTGCTGCTTTGTCTGAACCAAGTCATAAATCATTGGCACTGTGAGCAATGGTCTTCGCTAGGGCCTGCAGGAATGAGACCGAGCAGGGTGCCTTCCTCTCCTGGGGAGATCAGCAGTTCACAGGATATGAGGTTTCCAGAGCTGCATTGCTCTATCGATTAACTGCAAAGGAATTTTTTTTTCACAGATGAGTTGACAATAGCAGAACCATTAGTAGCATCTCCTTGAGAGCCATCTAGCATCGATTTTTCCACTGTCTCCTGAAAGAGGATTCTCCAGAGCCTTACAGTGAAGAAAACAATGATTTTTCCCTTACCTCTGCAACTGCTGACCTAGAATCACCTGAGTTTTCTGTATTCACTTTAATACTACGGAGACAAGCTAGATGGAGGGTCCCGCTATGCCATGGAAAAGGCCATTATTTCTGAGTCAGGCCTTATATGTGCCAGGGCATGGGGGTTCAGTTTAGATTTTTTGTTTAGGTTTTACTCCTACAGTTCTTGTTTATGGCAGAATTAATCTTTGATTAACGTCAATTTTATATTACTCTAACATGAACTTCATTCCATGTGAAGTCTTCTTGTCTTTTATATTATTGCTAGTCTACAGATCACCATTAATAACTTCAGTTTTTGACCAGTCTTTTGTCTCTCCATTCTCATTTGGCAATGGAGTTCCAGATAATTCTCTAAAGCAAACCTAATACAACAATACTGTCATTAAGTCTACTGAGTTTGTTAGTTTATGTATTATGGTTAGCAACTGCACATAAAGGTTAACTAGAGGGCAAACTTAGAGCTGCTTATTTTTCTTTAAGTGGAATGATCTTTGATTAGACTCATATGTAAACTAAAAAATTAATAGCTTCAAATCTGACAGACTGTATTGATGTGTTTTTGATCACAAAATTCCTCACTATATGCATATTGGCATTTAAAAACTTACCAATTTATTTGGAGAGAGAGCCAGAGGGGCAGAGAGAGAGAATCCAAAACAGGCTCTGCACTGTCAGCTCAGAGCCTGATGTGGGGCTTGGACCCACAAACCATGGGATCATGACCTGAACCAAAACCAAGAGTCAGACACTTAACTGCCTGAGCCACCCATATGCCCCTATGCATGGTAGCATTTTAATAACAGCTGGTTTCATGTTGGAAGAGTAGCCAGTTTTATATTAGAATCAATAAAAGGAGGAAATGGCCAATATAAACATACATACGCTAAAAAACAATTGTGGCAAATTCCTAACACACTGTATCCAATTGCCCAGTGCCTTGAAGAAGGACTTATGGATTTAAGTTAATTCCCTTTGAACGATCTTTTCTATAATCTTGGATATTGTGCTTATAATAAACTCTTGATTACCAGCGATGATATGTTGTTTTGGTATATCGCACTGAAGTTGGAGAAATCCTACACTTCTAGCAATCCAGTTGAAGTGTGAAATTAATAAGGCTAATCCAGCATCCACCGATTCATAACATCTGTTCCTTCAGCAATTTTGCTAATTGTACAGGGACAGAGAGTGACCCCATCCAGCCATCACCCCACCTGACCTGGCGGGGCACCTGCTGTGAGAAAGCTCTGTGCACCTAGCATGGCATCTGGAGAATTGCCTCACCACATATCATCATCCCACCTGGTCCATGGGTGTGCACCTAATACCTACATGGACCATGTCTCTCCACCCTGTCCCACTTTTCCAATTGTTTATTTATTTTTTCTTAAAATTTTTTTATTTAAAAAATTGTTTAATGTTTATCTTTGAGAGACAGAGAGACGGAGCATGCGTGAGGGAGGGGCAGAGAGAGGGAGACACAGAACCCAAAGCAGGCTCCAGGCCCTGAGCTGTCAGCCCAGAGCACGACATGGGGCTTGAACTCACCAACTGTGAGATCATGACCTGTGCCGACTTAATAGACTGAGACACTCAGGCGCCTCCCTCTTAAATTTTTTTTAACGTTTATTTATTTTTGAGAGAGAGAGAGACAGAGACAGAGCATGAGCGGGGGAAGGGCAGAGAGAGAGGGAGACACTGAACCCAAAGCAGGCTCCAGGTTCTGAGCTGTCAGCAGAGAGTCCGATACGGGGCTTGAACCCACAAACTAAGATCATGACCTGAGCCAAAGTCAGAGGCTTAGCTGCCTAAGCCACACAGGCACCCCTCCAACTGTTTAAATAAAAGACCAAATATAAAGAGGGAGGGAGGAAGAGGAGCACAAACAACACACAAAATGTATTTGTTCTAACGCTTTCTTATAGGCAATTTGCTGTTTACTTCAACATCTGAGGACACTGTGGCTCTTTCACATGGTGCAACTGATACCAGTTTTGATATAATGTCAAAAAATGACACCCACAACTCTTACCGCTATGCTAGTTGTTTGGTTTTGTTTTTGTTTTTGTTTTTGTTTTTTTTGAGAGAAGGCACAAGTGAGCGAGGGGCAAAGACAGAGAGAGAGTGGGGCGGGGGGAGAAGCGAGGCTTGAGCTCACCCAATGTGGAGCTGGAACTCATGAACCTTGAGGTCATGACCTGAGCAGAAGTCAGATAATTAATCAACTGAGCCACCAAGGCGCCCCCCAAACCCCACACCACTGCTATGCTATTTTTTAAGAGAAGAAATTGATCTTTTAGCTTGAGGCACAGAGGAATAGCTCTTACCACTAAAGCTTCCCCGGAATTTCTGCATAAAATCTATACTCTAGTTGTTGTTGCCACGCCAGATCATTGGAATTTAACCTCTACCATAATTTCTGTGTGTTTATTTCTCAACTGACCTATGTTTCCAATTCTGAGGGCATCAGCTAGAAGTAAACAGTGTGTTAGCCCTCTTTATATGCTTGACTTTTCCATTTGTAAAATCAGTACAGTAAAATGTACATCTGCTTTATTCCAGGGACATCTTTAATATTTTAAGATACTTTAAGTTACCTATATTGTGCCTTAAAAAAATCAAGTCTGCCTGTTTTCACCAATTCCTATGTTATTTTCTGGATTTAGAAGTTAAACTTCTAACACATTAAAAAGAACAAGCAGCAAAAACAGAACAGACTCAGTCCTACCTCTATATCTGATGGTAGGATGGAAAAAATTGGTGCTGTAGACCAATGTTTGTATAGTGTCAGAAGTATGGACCTTTAGGAGGCTGAAACAATATGGTTTCAAACTCTGGCTCTACTATATAGAGATTGTTTGGCTTTGGGCCAGTTTCTCTCTGAGCTTAAATTTTGCAAAGGGGATGAGAAAGAAGTGTTGTCATAAACATTAAACTATATACACACATATTTATAGAAATGTGCATGTATACATATGTATATATAAATGGCCTAATTATTATAACACTGACACATACATATGTGTCTATATACATATATATGTGTTTGTGTGTGTGTGTGTGTGTGTGTGTGTGTATACAGCAATAAACATTGTGCATGATCCATAGTAATGAATCAAAACAGTATCTGTTGTTCCTTTAATTATTATCTGCTAGGTTAAAGAGGCCTTCCAGATTGGGAACATATTTACATATACTCAGTATATACCGATATGTATGTCCAATGGCAAACTATTTATATCATTGTTGGTGTCGGGCAAAATCACAAAAAGATTGTATATTTGTATACAAATACATTGGGTGTAGAGATTTTAAAAACTGTAATAAAAAAATAAACTATTATTTACATCATTTATCGTTACTTACCTTTTCACCATTTGTGATCTTACTTCCCCAAATAGATTACATCTCTTATAAATACGCCAGTTCTTCCCAAGTACTATAGGGACTTAATTTTTCATTCGAATGTATCCATTTGAAATGGTGAAGGGTGAAATGCAAACGCTTTCACCTTGTTGGGAATGCTTCCTTATCTGCAAAATGAGAGGATTAGGTCAGATGCTTCCTGTGACCCTTTCCCCTTCTAAACATGCCATGACTTCACGGTCATTGAAGTAAAACACCCGAATGTGGATTTGGTTCAATCATTACGGAGTTGTGCTACCGGCTAAAAGTTACAGAATACAGAAGTATTTACTGAGCTATTCCTGGAGTAAACACATGCTTTGAATATATGCTGTAGTGCGACTGTTCACAACTGCAGTAAAGTGCAGCTGTCAGGGCTGCCCCCTGTATGCTGCCCCCAATATGCTACCTGGGAAACCTAGCAACATCTGGGAGCGAGATTGGCTACCAGGGAAACTGAAGACAATATTCAGATTGTAAAAACCAGTTATGCTGAAACCAAGGCCAAAGATCCAGGTCCTTGACTGTCTGGACCTGGAGATTCAGATTCAGATTGACTGGTCAATCTCCTGGGTCTTTCATTCAATAGAGCTTCATTTGTGATGATGTCCTTCTCCCTTTAAGAAGAGAATAGTCCTTCATTTTATTATCAAACAACACTTCAGATGGTGGAGGTGTGCTGAACACTATTCAAGATCATTTCTGGGATATTTAGATTTCTGTAGAACACTAGGGATCTTTATTATGTTCCATTGGTTAATGGATAGGAAGTTTTTTAATTCTCTTTATAAGTTCAGAAGCATGTATGTTTCAGTGCCAGGATATTAACCAGTGTAGTGTTGCCATTGTTGAGGAGGCAGGCTCATGGTCATGGACGGATTACATTAGGAATGAATGTAAGTCTCTTCCCACCTGACATCCCTGCTGTTGTCAAAGTAACTGGAAGGGTCTGCTGCTTGCCCATCGTATACAATCTTGTTTCTCAAAGAATGGCCCATTGAACCTTGCATCAGAACCAGCTGGGCAAATGTTAAAAATGCAGCTTCTGGGGTGCCTGGCTGGCTCAGATGGTAGAGCATGCAATTCTTGATCTGGGGGTTGTGAGTTCCAGCCCCACATTGGGCGTGGAGACTACTTTTTAAAAAAATGTAACTTCTGTAGCTCACCCTGGGCCATAAATTCAAATATCTTGGAATGGGACCATTTTAACAAGCTACTCAGGTGATTCTGATGCTAGATAAAGTTAGACGACTCTTGACATAGACAGAGTGACTTGTCAAAATTGCAGATTTCGCCATGTCATTCTTCTACCTAAACTCTTAATTGGCTCCACAATGTCACAAAGCAAGTTGAAGATCTTTAACCTGCCAATACATCTTTCATACATACAGTCTCTGCCCAAGTCTCCAGTTTTTTCTCTCCCCATCACCCACCCTGTGCTGAAAACTCCAACCACCAAGGAACTGTTTGTAGATACTCCAAACTTTCTTCTTTTCTATACTCACCAGGTCCCTTCTTTTTAGAATGCTCTGCCTTTCTTTCCTTCATTCCAGTTTCCTTCTATCTGGAATGTTCTTTGTTTCCTCTCCTCTTCATTATATCCCCCTGGGATAAGTTAGCACCATTGCTGTTTCTCTGTCTACACATGGGTCTTATATCAAGTGATAAATGCAATGCCACTTTTCTTGTCCATCTTACCTACTAGGTCATGAAAGTCCTTGAGGACACAGGACAAAAACATCAGTATGTTTGGTTGCAAGCAACAAAACTCAACTTTGAGGAAATTAATCAAGAAGAAAAAGGAAGTACTGGTAAGATGCTACATAGTTAGAAGATAAAAAAGGAAGTGCATCAGCTTAGGAAGGACAGACACCAGAGAAGCTGCAGACCACAGCAACAGGAACTTCTACCCAAGCCAAGGGAGGCCCATGACAGGTAAAAGGCAGAGCCTATGATAGGCAGCCCCACGAAGTCTTGTGGGATGATGGAAAGAAAATTCCTCTAAATGAAGAGTGTCTGGTGTCGTTAGGGAAGAAGTGGAGATGCTTGGCGGAACAAAAACAACAGCTGTCCACTTCACTGGGTCTTGCTCCCAGTTGCGCCCCCCCCCACCCCCGTGTCTGGTGCAGACCTGGACACATAGTAGGCTCTTCCTGAATGGGAAATGAACGGTGTCAGAGAGAGAACTAACACTACCTGCCAGACAGTGAGCAAGCGTTTCAATGTTATTGCAGTCAGTCTCTCGCAATTCTACAAGTACATGTTATCTGTGTTTTTCAAATGAGGAAACTAAGACCAAAGAAGTAACTTGCCAAGGTTACTCAGCGAGCAAGAGAAACAGCTAGGATCTTGAAAATAGACTGTACTGCTTTCCTTCAGTGAGAAACATAATGCTTTTCTCCATGAGAAGCGTACCTTATGTTGAGTTTTGTTTTATTTAATAACATCCCTTTCTTCCATAGCATGCTTTTTTAGGTAACAGTGTCTTAGAGATACCTCCATGTTATCCACAGTAGAGGACGACCAGTATTGCATGAAGTTCATAGACATTAAGAACCAGATTTCTTGAGGGGTACCTGGATGGCCCAATTGGTTGAGTGTCCGACTTCGGCTCAGGTCATGATCTCACAGTTCATGGGTTTGAGCCCTGCTTCAGGCTCTGTGCTGACATCTCAGAGCCTGGAGCCTGCTTCGGATTCTGTGTCTCCTCTCCCCCTCTCTCTCTCTGCTCCTCCCCGACTTGTGCTCTCTGTCTCTCACTCTCATAAATAAATAAATAAATAAATAGGAACCAGATTTCCTGGGTTGGACTCTGAACTCTGTTTTTTACCATAAATGTGATCTAAGGTAAGTTTTTAAGCTATCTGTACCTCTCTTTCTTGGAAGCAAGGATGATATTAGTTACCTATGTCCTAGGGTTAATATGAGGATTAAATTAGTGAACACGTATAAAGTACTTAGACTAATATCTGATATGTAGTTAAGTGCTATAACAAAAGAACATTACCTGTTCTTTTTTAACTATTGCATTGCCCTCCACAGTATGTATGGACTATAATATATGTAATCATTCCTGTATGAATAGAAATTTTGTTGGTCGCAAGGTTTTGGTATTATAGACAATGCTACAAAGAACATTCCTGTTGTGCTTCCTTGTGCACATGTTTGTCCACATATTGGTTCAAGGAGTAGAACTGCTGAGTTAAAGGGCATTTGTATGTAAAAGTTCTAATTTTTATCTATTGCAATGGATGTCCACAGTACAAATGTCAAAATGTGCAAAAGGTCATATAGTAAAAGTCTTTCTTCCCACTACATGTGATATCAGAGATGTTGATTATAAGGCTTTTAAATTTCCTTTATACTAATTTATACTTCTGATGCTAGCCAGGACCTAGAATCTGAATCCTAAATTTATTCTCTGGCTGACACCATCATCGTCATCATCATCATCGTCGTCGTCATTGTCACCTTTATAAATTTATTAGGAACCTTATAAATGATATTAGATACTTCATTTTACCTAGCCTTCCCTATTCCATTTTCCTGCTTTATATTACTTAATTTTGTCTTATTCTTTTTCTAAGATTCTAAGTGCTTCTTATTTTTACACAAGTCCCTTAGTAAAGAGCACATAGATTTTTAAAACAAAAGATCTAGAATAAAAACACTGTTTTGTCACTTATTTGCATTATGTAGCCTTTGCTAAGTTAAATTCTCTGAGCCTATAAAATGGGAACAATAATGTCTACCTATGAGATTAGTATTGAGTTACATATATAAATATAAATATATGTGTCACTCCCTACATGTCAGGTACTTTACATGCACTATCTCTAACTCTTGAAGTAGTCACAAGCAAGATTAATAGGAAGGCAAATGCAGCAGACTATGAGAAAATCAAGGAGATAGTAAGAGATGGACGCGGTGTAGAAAATCACCAAACTAAGACCTGAACTTTGAGTTGGAAGAAGTTGAGAGTGGTGGGTATTGGCAGGAAGCGTTTAGGCAGAGCCAAAAAAGCATGTGTAGAGGTCCTGAGGTTAGAGAAAACTTAGTTACTCAAGGAACTGAAAGAAATAGAGAAATTTAGGACCATGGAAAATAAGGGAGAGAGTGATAGCAGATGGGGCCAAAAATAATTATTTTGAATTCCCGTCTTTCCTTTCTGGTTTTGGAGAGTGTTTTGTGTAGACGTGATTGTTGGAGCTGTTCTCGCCATCTTTCTGCCCTGAGAAAGACACTGGGATGGCAAGAGGCTGGACACTTGAAGACATCACTGAACTACTGAGCCAACTCTGGAAGTGCTCACCTCTGGACTAATTTATCTTATTAGATAATAAATATCCTTATTGATTAAGGCAATTTTAGTTGAATATCCCGACCACTGAAGGCATCTTAACTGATTATATTTAATGAAAGAGGAAGATCACACAGGGCTTTGTAGATCCTATTAAAGATCTGGAATTTAATTCTAAGGGTTATGGAGAGCCATTAAATGCTTTTAAGCATGTGGTGAATTTTGCTTTTCAAGAGATCACTTTAGCTGCAATGTGGATAATAGATTGAACAGTGGCAATAGTGGAGGCAAGTGTAGGAGATACAAACTATTGCAACAGGTAACACAAGAGAATGCAATGATTTAAAACACGTGGTTGCCATGGGAATAGAGAAAAATGAACCTGTTCAAGAGATACTGAGAGATACACTGGAGGCAGAATTATGAATTGGGATTGTGATTGATTCGATGTGAATGAGGAAGAGAAAGAAATCGAGATGGCTCCCAGGCATCTGGATTGAGCAACCAGCTAGATTGTAGTGCCATTTACTAAGACAGGGATAAACAACTGGAGGTAGAACAGGTGGGAGATTACTATAATGAGTTCATTATTGGACTTGTTGAACTGAAGGTGCCTGAAGCAACGAGGTGGTTACGTCAAGTAAGCAGTTGGACATCTGAGTGGCTCAGAATAGAGATAAAGACTTAAGAGTCTTTGGAACCCAGATGGTAACAGAATCTATGTGATCTTTGAGATTCTTAGGGAGAGGGTGAGGAATGAGAAAAGGCCCTACAACAGAATCCTAGGGCCTCCAGCACTTAGTTTTTCCATGGAAAAGAAGAAGCCAGTGAAGGAGACTGAGAAGAACAGAAAGAAAGAGGGAAAGTCAAAGAGTTTCTACAAAGAAGGCGTGCTCGACAAAGAAGGTGTGCTCAACACCTACAAATGCAGTTGAGAAGTCAAGGAAGAAAAAGACTGAAAAGATTCTGTTGGATTTAGCCACATGAAGGCCACAGGTGACTGGTGAAGAAGCAACTTTTAGACAGATGGAAGTGGAATGGTTCAGTTCAGAACCCAGTTTGGACTGGATAAAGAGAGGAAAATTCGGAAATGGAGACAGATGGTAAAGAAGCAGGTCAAGAAATTTGGCCTTTAAGAGGACATAGGGCAGGAGCTGAGGGACAAGTGGAATCAAGGGAGGGTTTTGTTTTTCTTTTAAAGATAAGGATGGCTATCTTTCCTTTACCTCTATATCCAATTCATTAGCAAGCCGCTTTAGGTCTTTCTCTTAAATGTATCCCAAGTCTGTCCATCTCTGACCTTCAACCCAGATAACTCACTGGTTTCAGCCACCATCATCCTCACCTGGATTAATTCAGTAGTCTCCAACTGGTTTCTCTGCTTCCATTTTTATTTTGTTCTTGTCTTTTTGAAATCATAAGGTAGTCATGGTAAATGAAATCACGGTTTTGAAATACAATCCAAACTCTTGGTCTTGGCTTATGAGATTGAGTATATATGATCAGACTCTTCTCCTATCTTACATGCCATCTACCCCACTGTCCCCCTGTGTTCTGGCTCCACGGGCTTCTTTCTGCTCTTTGTTGCTTTCTCACTCACTGGTCTCAGTGCTTAGCAAGCTTCTTCCTACATCTTTGAATGGCTGACCCCCTTTCATTATTCATGATTGCTCAAATGACTTTTTTGCCTCATCCAAATAGTCTTCTCTGACCTTCTTATCCTCCCCATCCCCATCCTCAGTCCTGTTTTACCCTATTCATGGCTCTTATCATCTGAAATGATCTTGTTCATTTATTTGTTGATTATATCTTCTCATTAAAATTAAAGTCTGGGGGAAACTGGGTAAGGTTTATAAGATTAATATGTATTACATGTATTACTGCATGATATATGTGTGTATTATATATTACTATGTGTTATGTGTAAATGATAAGCATGTGAATCTGATTATCTCAAAATAAATGTTTTCGGTTTTGTTTTTTTTAAGTAAGTTCTGTGAAAACTGGCAGTTTGTCTCCTTGTTGGGAACTGTGTCACCATCACCAGAATGAAGTCTGGCATACAGTGGGCACTAAAGAAGTCTTATTAAATGTGTGACTTAATAAATGATATATTTGGTCATGTCTAAAAGAGAATGGGGCGAAGAGTACCAACAATAGCAGGAGACCCTGAGCCAAGGAAACCCGGGTCGTAGAATTTAGCACTAGAATCCTTGTCTTACAGTTGAAATTCGAATCCGGGTTTCCAGAACCCTTTCACCGCCCCATACTACCTCTCCATTAGTGGAGTATTGATTAGATGACTGAAGTCCTGGCGACACTCGATCAAATTTCGTCTTTGTAGCCTATGGTGATTCCCACAGTGCAGGGCAGATAGGACCAGCACCTTACGTGTGGGGTCTGGTTCCCATAAAGCATGACCAGGCCCGCACTCTCTGTAACTTGCAGGACTGGGTAAGGAGGCTGTGTGCAATAGCCTGGAAGGCTCACTGAAGCGCAGGTCCTCAGCTCTGCAGTTGAGGTTTCAGGTTTCAGTTCTCCCAGGAGCACGAGATGTCGCAGCGTGCACGGTGCGGCTGCCGCCTCCGCCTCCCCGTCTCCGCTAAGGCTGCGCTCGAAAGCCAGTTCCAGGCGCGGCCGCGCACACTCTTCTGCCCTAGACGAAGGTTGGGCGCCGTGGCTGAGGCTGCTGCTAAGCTGCCGTAGCTGGGCGCGCTGGGAGGCGGCGAGCACAGCTGGGCCGGGACTTCCTTCCTCTACCGCAGGACAACAAAACAACCCGGCAGCAGGCACTGAACTCTTGGCAGCTGTCTGGGCGAGAGGCGCAGCCATGGGCTCCGTGCTTAGCAGCGATAGCGGCAAATCCGCCGCCGCCTCGGCCGCCCCGCGGGCCCTGGAGCGCAGGGGGGACCCGGAGCTGCCCGTCACGTCCTTCGACTGCTCCGTGTGCCTCGAGGTGTTGCACCAGCCGGTCCGGACCCGCTGTGGCCACGTGTAAGTGCCGGGGGAGCTCGGCTCGCGCGCCCACCTTGGGGAGGGAGAGGTTGGGGGAAGGCATGGGGGATTTCAGGAGCCAGCGCTCGAATGAAGCTACCGCAGGGAGACACCTGGACCCGTCGAGTGCGGGCCGCGGGAGAAATGACCAGTCGGAAGGTGACACAGGATTTCAGGAGGCGAAAACATTAACAAGCGGGCTCTGCAGCGCCTCCCCCCATCACCCCAGCTGCTTGTTCCCGGAGCCCAAGTGCAGAGCCCCAGGGATGGGGATCCCAGGAGCGGGACCCTCCGGGAGCCGGGGCTTGCCAAGTGGGGAAAGTGCTGTTGGCTGGAGAGCCAGCACCCGCTTCGGCACAAGGCAGTGAGCTCCTGCAGAACATTTCTCCCGCTGAACTCAGTTAATCGGGCCGTGCTTCCCCCTCGCCCTCCCCGCAGAACCCAGGTCGGTTTTGTTTTGCTGGCTTGTGCACATGTTCTAGAACGCCCACTGAGGCTAGCCTCTTGAGCAAACAAAGATCTGAGCAAACTGTCGTTCCACCCCCACCTCCCTTTCCTAACACGGACATTCAGGCCCCTGAATGATCAACCCTAACTGGAACGCCCAAGTGACTCTGTAGTCCTAACAGTTTAAGTACCTGTCAGGGCGGGGCTGGGATTTGAACTTTAGCACGGAGCCCTGGAGTGTAGCCGTTTAAAAACCCAGCCACAAAGTGACGGGAGCTTACAGACTACCCTCCCTTACGCAGCGCTTCCCTAAATCGCCGGAAAGTATAGATAAAAATAACTGTCTTAAAAACCAGGTACCATGGAACTAAAACTTGCTGTTAGTTTCTAAGAGTTTAAAAACAAAATCCCTATGTAAAACGTGTGCTTGAGTAACTAGTAATAGGAGTTGGATCTGTGGATTCGTTCACTCTGTTTACATAGAAGCTTGCTTTCCGTGGCTGCCTGGGTGTGTGGCCGAGTGTGTGCCTGTTGGGATCGGGGTGCGGGGATGGGGGGTGGTTGCATAGAGAGCGGAAGCCCGCTTAATGTCTTTGGCCGGCCGTTTATAGTTTGATGAAGCTCCAAGGCAGTAATACCGCAATGGCTAGTTAAGTGTTTTTGGCTTACCAGGAAAAAAGTTACCATATTATAAATGCACGTGCACAAAATGTTTTTAAAAGGACTGAGGTGGTCCTTGACACCTATAGACCAGTAACTGAGAAGCAGTTTTCACCACTGAAAAGCCCAGTAGTGAGCCAAGGAAGAAAAATGCAGCCCACACAGTGTTTTAAATAAAGAGTGCCCTGGGCATTATTTTGTGGCTGCATTTTCAGGGCCTGTTGTTTCAGCTTTGTACTTTAAACTCAAGTCTAATTGACCTCCTGTCTGATTACTGATGTTGTTTCTCAGCTGTCCAGATATAGTTCATTGACATAAACCCCAAAGCCAAGATGGAAGCCAAGATATTGTTGTGTGACAGTATAATATATTGATTAGCTCAGGGCAGTAATAACCTTGTGGTAACTACATTTAAATTTAGCCTGAATGAGCATTAGAACTTTAAAGTTGCCCCAAAGATACACAGCGGGTGTCACGTCTTGATGGTGTCTTTTGTAGAACTGAATGGAATTGGGTGACTTTGGTATTGGAGATTGTTATCTGATTGGGGATTGTTTTCTATCCACCCCCGCTCCTTTTGGAGTTTGAATACTGTAACTTACTGTTCGCAGGGTTTTGGTTCTGCTGAAGGATAATACATAGGTGTAAAAAGTTAAATCTTTTGTTTAATCTTTTTCTTTGTTAGAGTTTGAATAGGAAACCAGCAACTGGAAAAATAGTCATGAAGTAGCACAACAAGGGCTGGAGGAATGGCCTTCCCTCACTTTTACTGTTCTTTGTTTTGACAAATCTGTGTCCATTGTTCTGGCTGTGGGCAGAATTTCCATATTCCTCCCTTTGGCAAATTTACTTGGGCCCCTTCCACTTTCTAAATGTTAACTCCAATTCCCTCTGCACTGGAGACTGTGAGCGCTGTTAACACCATTTGTATTTCTGAAATGAATTACTCTCTTCCATTGACCTTTGGGAAATGAAGAAATGCAGATGAAACCTGTCTATATTATCCCATATGGAAGCTAATTTCCAAACTTTTTGAACTTGTTTGTGTATGCTGATTTCTGTTTCTAAACTGATTTCATAGAGGGTGCCTGGGTGGCTCAGTCCTTGAAGGGTGCCACTCTTGATTTCAGCTCAGGTCTTGATCTCAGGGTGTGAGTTCAAGCCCCACATGGGGCTCCGTGCTGGGTGTGGAAGCCTACTTAAAAAAAAAAATAATAATGAGTAAAATAAAATAAACCTATTTCAAGTCAAGCAAGATATTAATAATGGCAAAAATACATTGAATGAATATGTACATAGCACTTTATAAATCGTATTGTGATGCAGTAGAAACAGTGGGCTTGATTTGAAATTCAGCCCTGCCACTGACCAGCAGTCTGACCACCACGTTGCTGAATCTCTTTGACTCTGTTTCTTCATTTGTAAAATAGGGTGAATAATGGAATTTTTATGAATTTTTAAGAAATGTAAAAGTAGTTCATCATAAGTTCTCAATACAGGATTTCTATTTCCTTTAAAGTCATTCCACAAAGCAAGAACCCACAAACAGTATTATTTCTTATCTTTATATTTCTTTTGGAATAAAACCGGGCCATAAAAGATTGATCTATGACATTTTCAAGATGTCCCAGATAGCCTTTCTTTTAGCTTAGTTCTTTTTCCTTTGGTGGCCTTGAATTTAAGAAGTTCTATTTTAATGCTCTGTCATTTCAAATTGACTCTATTCATATCTCTGTATCAGTTGTTAAAACATATTTTGGGGGAAAGGTTTCCTACCTCTACTTTATCTTATACTATCAGTGGGTGAGGGGGAGGGGGCAGATGGGGAGGGGGCAGATAAGTTGAAGCTGTATAAAGGAAGCTGAAAGGGAGTCTGATTTATATTTAAAGTAAGTATTCAAGGAAATTTGTTGACCAGTTGGATGTGATAAAGGGGGGAGAAAGGAGTGGAAGGAAACTCCTTAGCAAGTAACAGATAAAAGGGGACAGAGTTCAGCTCAGGAGGTTGTTAATGAACAGGTGATGGGGCTTGTTGAGCCTACAGTGGTCTGAGAGGGAAATATCCAAATAGAAATATCCCAAAGGCACTGGGACAATGGGTTTGGGGAAGGGTCAGAGCTGGAGCTAAGGGAGTTAGTTATCTAAAAGAATCAAGAGGTTGAGGGGTTCCTGGGTGGCTCAGTTGGTTAAGTGTCCGACTTCTTCCGCTCAGGTCATGATCTCACAGCTCAGCTCGTGGGTTTGAGCCCCACATCAGGCTCTGTGCTGACAGCTCAGAGCCTGGAGCCTGCTTCGGATTCTGTGGTCTCCCTCTCTCTCTCTGCCCGCTACCCCTTACTTGTGCTCTGTTTCTGTCTCTGTCTCTCTCAAAAATAAATAAAAGCATTTAAAAAAAAATTTTTTTAAGTATATCCTTTGTCATATAGAGATAGGTGTTAAGGATAAAAAAAATAGGCGAGGAAACGGGATGGGAAGTATGTGGGAGAGATGCAATTTTAAAGATATTTAGAGCAGTGCTTCTCAAATTATCTGCTGTAAAGAACCACTGAGGTTTTGTTTGTTTTGTTGTGTTTTTCAGCCCATCACTGACCAATACTTTTATAAAATAAAAAACGTGTTATGGGAAACTGAAATTAAAAAATACCAAAGATACATAAAACACAAGCCCTCGTTTTAAAAGTTATTAAATATACTCAACAGACATAAAATTACTCTGTCAGATTTCTCTACAAGCTTCTGAAAATACTTCCCTCAATTTCTATACTTAATTCAGCATGAACTATTAATAAACAGTGTCTCAACAACCTTTTTCTGGAGGAAGTTAGAAGGTGAGGAAGGTAGTTCAGCTCGAGAAAAATGTAAGGGGCAGTTGCATGGGGTGTGGGACATTTATTTTATTTTATTTCTTAAATGTTTACTTATTTTTGAGAAAGAGAGAGTGCAAACAGGGGAGGTGCAGAGAGAAAAGGGGGGACAGAGGATCCAAAGCAGGCTCCGCGCCGACAGCAGACAGCCCAATGCCGGGCTTGAACTCCTGAACCATGAGATCATGACCTGAGCTAAAGTTTGATGCTCAACCAATTGAGCCACCCAGGCGCCCCTAAATGAGGATTTTGAACAGAGTCATGGCATGAGCTGATTTAAAAGGATGACTCTGGCTGCTGTGTTGAGAATGGACTGCAGTGGGAAGAGCAGGACCAGGAGAGTGAGTTAGGAGGCCACTGTAACAATCCAGCAAAGAGACCAGGACCAACCAGCAAGGGAACAGTGGAGGTGGTGAATGGTAGAATTTTAGATCAGTATGAAGGTGTAGCTAACAAGGTGGATTCAATGTGGAGTGTGGGAGGAAGTGAGGAGTCAAGGCTGAGTGTAAGGTGCTTGGCTTGAGCAAAGGTTGGGGTTGCCCTAAGCGAGATAGGAAAGACTGGGAAGGTGGAATGAGGAACAAGGTCAGGTCAGGCATTCCATAACTGACAGGCCAAGTTTGGGACAACCAAGAGATGTTGGATAGGCGATTGGATATGTGAGTCTAGAGTTCAGAGGAAGATCTGAGCTGTAGATAAATGAAACTGGGAATCATAAACATATCCTTGATATAAATCCATGGGACTGGATGAATTTATTGAGGAGTAAGTGTAGTCAGAAAAGAATAGAGGTCCAAGGACTAAGCAGTGGTACATACCAACATTTAGAAGCTGAGACATGAAAACCTGAAAATCAGGGGCACATAGGTGGCTCAGTCGGTTAAGCATCCAACTCTTGGTCTCAGCTCAGGTCACGAGCGCATGGTTCATGGGATTGAGCCCCACGTTGGGCTCTGCACTGACAGGGAGGAGCCTGCTTGGGATTCTCTTTCTCCTTCCCTCTCTGCCCCTTCCTTGCTTGTGCATGTGCTCTCTCTCTCTCTCTCTCTCTCTCTCTCTCTCAAAATAAATACATAAACATTAAAAAAGAGAGAGAGAGAGAAAACTTGTAAAAGAAGTAGCCATAGGGGTAGGAAGGAAACCATCTGGTGTCCTGGAGGCCAAGTGAGTGCAAGAAGCACTTTGGAGGGAAGAGGGATCCATTGAATCTAGTGATGCTTGAAGGTCTGGTGGATGAAGATTGAGAATTGATCACTGGATTTAGTAATGTGGAGGCTATTGGTGACCTTGAGAAGAACAGTTTCAGTGGAATGGTAGGTGCCAAAGCCTAATTAGAGTGGTTTGGTGATCGATCACAGGCGCTAGAGGAAAGAAGCATAGGAATTCCTTTGATGTAGTTGGGAGGCAAGCGAAAGAGAGAAATTGGGACAATAACAGGAAGGAGAAGTGGGATCAAGAGAGTTTTCTTATAAGAGAAGAAAAATGGTGTATGCCACATGGTTATGGAAATGAATCAATAGTGAGGGGGAAACTCATTCATGGGAGAGGAGAGAATTTCAGAAGCAATGCCCTGGAGTGGGAGGAAGGTGCTGGAATTTACAAGCCAGGATTGAGGAGTGGAGGGAGGATTGGCCTTAGCTAGGAGAATGGACAGTTTATTCATTTCACAGGATGTAGAGCATTAAATGGGCGCAGATGCAGGTGAATTGAAGAAGTGGAAGGTTGTGGAAGTTCCTAACTGATTGCCAATTATCATTGACATATTATTTGACCTGTGATTTGACTTCAAGATGAAACTTGGAAGTTTAAATATGAGCATCCAGACCCCTGATCTTAAAGCAAGTGTATACAGAATGACTCCTCTTCCCCGTGTGCTTGGGTTAAGCATCACTTAAATTCAGGTGATTAGAATCTCTTGTACCATCAAGGTCCAAACACTCTGGAGAGCCATTGCTCTAATAAGAGAATGCTACTTCCTACATTGCTGTTCCTTAAAAGTCTGGCACTTAGTAGATGTTTAATATTAGTTGAATTAATGAATGAGTCTAAAATAAAATGCAGATTGAATACTTTGGTGAATGTCCCTCAGGCAGGAACAACCACTCTATAGTGACAGCCAACGGATGCTATGTAGTTGAGTAACAGATAGCAGTTCCATCATAGTTTTGGAACTCCATTATTTTTATGAGGTTACTCATCTGTCCCTGTATTACTGAGAATTTCAGAAAGATGTGATTAAGCTGGCCTGAAATATGCCTCCTCTGGTGGTCGGATTGCTCTGTGTTTACTTAGCAACATTAGTATTGTCATAGGCAAATTAAATATTAGTGATCTGTTAAATTATGTATTCTCTAACAAACAAAACCTAAATAATGTAGCAGATTGAGTTTTACACCGAGATTTTCCTCAGAACTTGGCTGCGGGCCCGTGGACCAGGAGCATTGCAGAATCTTGGGTCCCATCTCACATCTACTGAATTGGGAACTGTTTTAATAGGATGTTTAGGTGATTGATAGCCATGTTAAAGTTTGAAGCATGGCTTTAGCCAACCCTATTTAATTGACAGTAAAATACAGCAAGTTGAGGACAGCATTTGAAGGTTAAAGAGAGGCACCCCTCTAAGATTTTAAGTTAAAAAAATAGAATTTTTCTGTAGGGGGTTAAATTTTATTTATTTATATTTTAATGTTTTTTATTTTTGAGAGAGAGAGACAGAGCACAAGTTGGGAAGGGGCCGAGAGAGAGGGAGACGCAGAATCCAAAGCAGGCTCCAGGCAGTAAGCACAGAGCCCGACTCGGGGCTTGAACCCACAAAGTGTGAGATCACAACCTGATCAGAAGTCAGTTGCTTCACCGTGTAAGCCACCCAGGCTCCCCTATGGGATTAAATTTTAAATCAATACTTAATGTGGTATAGAGATATGCAGAGTCAGGTTTTGGAAGCTGAGCCATTCCCGGGATGGACTTTGAGTGGAACCTAATTGAATACATAAATACATCAAAGGAAATCTTAGGGGCAGTGGGTGGCTGGAGGGTTTATGCTCTAAGAATAGCTGTACTCAGGCCTGTCCAGGCTGATGCATGTAGGTGAAGAGGGAGTGGGGTGTGTGTGGGTGTGTGTACGTGTTTATTGCCCTACACTGGAATGTTTTAGCCTAAGATTCTTATCACCTTGAATAACAATAGCAATTCCCCTTATTCTATTCACATTTTCAAGCTTACCAAGCCCGCTCAAGATTTTCATTCAGCTTCCCATTGGCATGCCCACAGTGAGGCAGCCTCTTCTTGAGAACAGAAATAAAATGTTAGATCTACCTCAATGTTGCCAGTGGCTCTTCCAGAGTCCTATTTGGGACGATGTCTGGATACTTCTTTTGCCTGTTTAGCCTTAGACCCCATGGAGTCCCTAATGCATCCCTTCCCTCCTTACTATACATAGGGTTCAGTTTTACCTCTTGAGATTGGGTACATAATTGTACCCGGTGTCCTCAGCAAGCCTTTCCTTAGTTTTCTACAATGCTTTGCTGACCTCTTCATTATGAGGGTCTTATTGATAATCACGTAATTTCAGGAAACAGCAAGGAGTTAATAAAATAACTCTTGGGAGCAGGGTATTTAAGTTTCCATCTGGTTTCAAAGATCTTAGAGTCATTTCCATATGAATGAATTCATAATTCATTTCTTCAGGAGCTGCAAACAAGTGATGTAAATGAATGTGGAGGGTGAGTACTCCACAGGATGGGGGCATTAGCCCACATGACCACAGGGGAATTGAGTCTAGACTTGGAGGAGACTAGCTTTTCATGAAAAGTCAGAAATTTGGGTTTAGTTGTAAGATCTGATTTTAAAGCAATGGCAACTCCCTCAGAATTTTTAAAAAATATTTATTTTTAGGAGAGCGCAAATGGGGAGGGTCAGAGAGAAGGGGACAGAGGATCCCAAGCAGGCTCTGCACTGACAGGCTGACAACAGCGAGCCCTATGTGGGGCTTGAACTCACAAACTGTGAGATCATGACCTGAGCCCAAGTCGGATGCTCAACTGGCTGAGCCACCCAGGCGCCCCTCACTCAAAATTTTTGAAAACATTGAAGTAGTTTTAAAAAAAATACAATGCCTTCTATCCTTAGCTTCTGTCTTTCATCCAATTTCTCTTGATTCTGATTATGTCTTTTATGATTGATCATTCTCAACCACCTTATGAAGGTGGGGAGGGGGCAGACAAATAGGAATCGCTTATTGTGTTCATTTCTATCCCTTGGTTTCTTTCAGAAGGATACAACAGTGTTATTGATGGGAATGTTGGGCCCTGCCCAGAAAATTCTCCTTTGATCCATTCCTCATAAGTGATTTAGTTATTTCAGTTTACTGAGTAGCTACTATGTGCCAGGGGTGGGGTAGGAAGGAGGCCTGCAAGATTCTGAATGGTTCTGGGGCGCCTGGGTGGCTCACTTGGTTGAGCGTCCAACTTCGGCTCAGGTCATGATCTCACAGTTTGTGAATTCGAGCCCCGCATCAGGCTCTGTGCTGACCGCTTGCTCAGAGCCTGGAACCTGCTTCAGATTCTGTGTCTCCTTCTCTCTCTGCCCCTCCCCTGCTCACGCTTTGTCTCACTCTGTTTCTCAAAAATAAATCAATGTAAAAAAAAATTTTTTTTTAAAAAGGATTCTGAATGGTTCTGAGCTGTATGTATTTCGGTGCTCTTCTTCATGCAATGTTGTTGTTTCCAGTCTATTGTCCCTGGGGCATTTAAAAAAAATTTTTTTTTAATGTTTCTTTATTCTTTGAGAAAGAGAGAGAGCATGAGCAGGGGAGAGGGAGGAGAGAGCAGAGAGAGGGAGACACAGAAGCAGGCTCCAGGCTCCCAGGTGTCGGCACAGAGTCCGACGCGGGGTTCAAACCCATGAAACACGAGATCATGACCCAAGCCAAAGTCAGAAGCCCAACCGACTGAGCCACCCAGGCATGCCATCACTGGGGCATTTTTGTTTTGTTGTGTTGTTTTTCAGTTTTATTGAGGTGATACAGTACAATTCACACAGTGTACAAGTTGATGGATTTTGGTAGTTATCTATAATCCTATAACTACCTCCACAAACAAGACCTAGTACAGTTAATTACATTACCCTAAAAAGTTCCTTCAAATTCTTTTTTTTAAAACATTTTTGTTAAAATTTTTATTTATTTTTGAGAGAGAGAGAGAGAGAGTGCAAGCAGGGGAGGGGCAGAGAGAAGAAGACAGAGGATCTGAAGGACTCCAAGATGGCAGCAGAGAGCCCAAGGTGGGGCTCGAACTCATGAACTGTAAGATCATGACTTGAGCTGAAGTCGGATACTTAGCTGACTGAGTCACCCACGTCCCCCTCCTTCACCTTGTTTGTAGACAACTCCCTTCCCAAACCCCTGGCTCCAACAACCCCATCTGCTTTCTGTAACTACGTTTTGGGATCCTACAATAGGTAGTCTTTTGTGTTTGACTCATTTTACTTATTATAATAGGGCATATGTTTGTTGTCATTTGGTATGTCATAAGTCCCTTTGCCTCACTTCCAAAATAAATCCTAAATCTGTCTGTCCACTTACACTGTCTATTGCCTCTTTGCTGGTCTTAAGCCATCCCCCTCTCTTGAACTTACTCTTCCAATGACTTAAACCTAAGCTCCTCACTCTTAGGAGGCTCTTGTACCTCTGTAATCTGTTCTTCAGGGACCCCAAGTGATCTATATAATGTAAGTCAAATTGCATCACCCTCCTTCTTAAAACCCTCCAGTGCCTTCCGATGACCCTTAGTTATGGCTTTATGGTCTGTCTCCTGACCCTTTACTCCCCTTTCCCATATCTCCAGGTATTCTCCCTGGGACCTCCTGCCTTTCAAGCATGCTGGCTTTCTATACCTCAGCAACGTCGTCCCTGTCTTTTGTACTCTTTGTTTTCAGCTTGGAAAACCATTCCCAGATCTTCCTTAGAGTGGTGCCTTCAAGTATCATCTCAGGGACCACCCATCTAAATGCTCTCTCTGCCCCACTCAATTTTTATTGTCAACTGTTTTCTTCTCGAAGCATTTATCATTTGCCGGTCTATTTGTTTACCTGCTTATTGCCTCTCTGCCATTTCTAGAACTCTGAGAGCAGGGACCTTTGGCACTGCCACGATTTCATCTCGAACACTAACTGACAATAGTAAGCAATTACTAAAAATGTCACCAGTGCATGAATGTTTGTATGGGTGGGTCTAAGGAGGTTTGTGCAGATTTATGCATTCTCTCGTAAAGTCTTCTCTATAACCATGGATTAACTTTTCTTGCTAAAAGCGATGGTTATAAAAATTCCTTATGGAATTTTCTCTCTTCAACCTTTTATTGTATTCCAAATTGTTTTGCGCTCTTTAAATTTATTTAAGTAGGACGCCTGGGTGGCTCAGTTGGTTAAGCGTCCAACTCTTGATTTTGGCTCAGGTCATGATCTCACAGTTCGTGAGACTGAGCCCCATATCAGGCTCTAAGCTAGTAGCAAGGAGCCTGTGAGCCTGCTTGGGATTCACTCTCCCTCTCTCTCTGCTCCTCCTCCCCTGCTCATGTGCATTTGTGCACGCACACACGTACTCTCAAAATAAATAAATAAACTTAAAGAAATTTATTTAAGTAAGCATAAATGCAGCATAATCTTTTCTTCAGATGGAATTTGGATGTCCTTAAAAAAATATTTTTAAAAATGTTTTTTTCGGGGCGCCTGGGTGGCTCAGTCGGTTGGGCATCTGACTTCGGCTCAGGTTGTGATCTCATGGTCTGTGAGTTCGAGCCCCGCATCAGGCTCTGTGCTGTCAGTTCGGATCCTGGAGCCTGCTTCAGATTCTGTGTCTCCCTCTCTCTCTGCCCCTCCCCACTCGTGCTCTGTCTCTCTCTGTCAAAAAAAAAAAAAGAATAAATGTTAAAAAAAATTTTTTTTAATGTTTTTCTCTTCATGTTCCATTAAACATTTCAGGTTTCTCATCCTCCAAAAATTTCCCTTCCTAAATTTCAGCTAACTTTTTCTCAGGAGTAAACAAACTTTAAGTCATAGTAAGATGGTTAATTTTCCCTAACGTTTTTTCCCCTAACGTTTTATTATGAAGAACTTCACTACAACTAAATTGGAAGAAATTGTGCAGTGAACACCTAGATATTCACCAACTAGATTCTACAATTGTTAATTTTGCTATATTGCTTTTATCTCATTTTATCGCGTACCTATCCATCATTGATCCACCTTACTTTTGGATACATTTCAGAGTAGATTACAATAATCAGCACACTCAATTCCTTCTTCTCTCAACATACATAGTACTAACCAGACTTCAGTATTTGTTTATGTTTTTTCGGGGTAAATTACGCCTGTAGTGAAATGAATACCTCCTAGATATAACCCCTATTGAGGTACAGAAATTTTCGTTACCTCCAGATAGTTCCCTCATGTCCGCATATCGCCAGCCAATCCCTGTCCATGTCTCCCCCATGGGCAACCATTGTTGTGAGTTTTTTCCTATCCCATAGGTCAGTCTTGCCAGTTTTAAGACTTCATATAAGAGTTTATACAGGATGTGCTCTGTTGTGTCAGGCTTCTTTCGCTCAGTATATCTTTTTTTTTTTTTTAATGTTTATTTATTTTGAGAGAGAGTGAGTATGCGCACGGGGAGGGCCAGAGAGAGAGGGGGACAGAGAATCCCAAGTAAGCTCCATACTGTCGGCACAGAGCCCACCTCGGGACTGGATCCCACAAACTGTGAGATCATCACCGGAGCTGAAATCAAGAGTCAGACGCTTAACCCACTGAGCCACCCGGGCACTCCTCACTTGGTATGTCTTTGAGATTCATCCATATTGCTGTGTGTATTGTAATTTGTTGTTGTGTAGTACTCCATTGGGGGAATATGCCTCAGTTTGTTTATTCATTTTCTTGTTGCTGACACCTGGGTTATTTCAAGTTTGGGGCTGTTAGGAAAACATTCCTTATTAATATTCTTGTACAAATAGGCATATGTTTTCACTTCTCTTGAGTGAAAACATGGGCTTGGTATTGCAGGACCAAAGGGTGCCTATATATTTTGTTTTATAAAAAACTACCAGACCATTTATCCTGAATGATTATAATTGATTAACTTTTTTAAAGAATCATTTATTGTGTAGGTAATACGGTTATAGGGTTAAACTTGAAATTCGACGATGAAAATCTCCTCCTTCTACCACATACCCACCTCTTCTTTCCCGTTCCCATTTCTCCAACGGGTAGGTAAATGTTCTTTTTTTTTTTTTTTTTTTTTTTAATCCTTCTAGATGCTTTTATACATCTACAAATTATAAATAGCTTATACTATATACATAGTTCTACACTTTGCTTTCCAAGAGGTTGTATTTTTGAGTTACCTTGCTTTTGTACCTTGTTACATAGCTTATATATATACACACATTACCTAAACCTGAATACCCCCATATGGATTCTAATTAGATAACTCATATAATGCTTGATCACTTGTATACTTCTTATGCTAATGTACTAGAGTAAGGATATTAAATTCTCCAGTTCACAAGATTTGAATTTGATAACTGTACCTTTAAGGGGAGAATTTTAACCTCAGATTAAAAAAAAAATTTTTTTTTAAGTTTTTATTTATCTTAGAGAGAGAATGAGAATGCTTCTGGGGAGCTGGGGATGGACTGGGGAGGGGCAGAGAAAGAGGGAGAGAAAGAATCCGAAGCGGGCTCCAAGCTGTCAGCGCAGAGCCCAATGACTAACTAACCGCTAACCTCAGACTTTTTTGAACTAAGTAGTTCTGCAATCTTATTTCTGCACTCTAAAACATGAGACTTAAGTTGCAGTGGGATCAAGTTCATTTCCTTATTGGTAACACTTTAAAGACTCGTGGTTTTTATGTACTCAAAACCAGCAAGGTCAGTTTGTTCCAAAACACTTTAGCCTTGATGTGTGTTCTCCATTTAATAATCACGTTTGTTAAGCTGAGGACAACTAATTGACTGATCTACCAGAATCGCAACGAATATTCTCTCATATAATGCAATAACGTCGATGTATGCTCATTTGAGAGTTTCCTGCCACGTCTATCATTGTGTAAATAATGTAGGGGAATTATAGTTGAGGGACTTGGTTTCTTTTAATGCCTGAAGTGTGCTACTTTTCATGAAAACTCCTGGGCATTTCCATTGTAGTTATCAGTTGTAGTTACAAAAACACTTGCAAGACCCACAAAATGACCATAGAAATGTACTCTGTAAAGCCCACTGGTTTATACGAGTACACCCACAGTCTCAAAGTGTTGCTGCTTCTGCTGGTCACTGGGAGGAACTGAGATGACTTAAAAAGGACTACAGCTCTTTATTGACTCACATGGGGTTTGTTCTGGTAAAGCCATCCTAAATTAAAGTAAGTCGAAAATGCATTTAATACACCTGACGTACTAAACCTCATAGCTTAGCCTAGCCTGTAGCCTACTCAAATATGATCAGAACGCTTACATTAGCCTACAGTTGGGCAAAATCATCTAATACAAAGCCTGTTTCATAAGTGTTGAATATTTCCTATGATTATTGACTGCTGTACTAAAAGTGCAAAACAGAATGGTCATATGGGTGTAGGATGGTTTTAAGTGTATTGGTTGTTTCCCTGAGTGACTGACTGGGAGGGCCCGGTATTGTAAGAGAGCATCATACTGCATATTCCTAGCCCAGCAAAAGATCAAAATTCGAAATCTGAAGTATAGTTTCTCCTGAATGAGTATCGCCTTTGCATCACTATAGTCAAACAACCGTAAGTGGCACCACTGTAAGTTGAAGACCTTCTACACAGACTTTTGAGCCCCGACCAAAACTACCTGGGTCCATTAGGGTCCACCACAGGGCAGGGCATCAATATTAGTCTTCTGTTTGTCTTGGTATAAAACTCAAGTAAGTTGTGAGGAAAGGGGAAGATTTTTAGTTGACTAAAAACAAAAACAAAGTATCATCCGCTTGTTCCTAAATTAAACGAACCGAAGGTATTGTGTCAGAAGTATAATTTGAGCATATGGACCACTTGAAATAAATACCCTTCAAAAGTACACTCTGAGAACCACTTGTTAGGAACTCAAAGAAGTGCGAGGGCAGAATGTGCCTTACAACTTGCAGTTAATCACCTGTTAATCACCTGAAGCACAGAGAAGGAAAATACAGCAGAGGACTTCGATCTCTTGATTCTGGTAGGAATTTCTCTTGAAAGAACGGTTACTGAATTCTGAGTCGGAAAACCCAGCTTAAGACCAACCAAGTTCAGGTACTTTCTACAGTTGTGACCTTGCAGAAGTAATTTAACCCTGATGTACCTCAATTTCCTCTTCTAGAAGTGGCAATAGTGATCTTTCCTAGGGGTTTGTTAAGGTCAAATGAATTAAGGCACTTGGAAGTGTTTTAAAGTTTGTTAAAAATAAAAAACAAAAGGGGTGCCTGGGTGGCTCAGTTGGTTAAGTGTTTGACTTCGGCTCAGGTCATGATCTCACTGTTCGTAGGTCCGAGCCCTGTGTCGGGCTCTCTGCTGACCGCTCAGAGCCTGCAACCTGCTTCAGATTTTGTGTCTCCCTCTCTCTGTGCCCCTTCCCCACTCGTGCTCTGTCTCTCTCTGTCTCAAAAATAAATAAAACATTAAAAAATTAAAAAAAAACACCAGTGTACGAAGTTTAAAGTTACTTCAAATAAAAAGTTACTAAACAACAATAAAAGCAAAACATCTAGGAAAAAAGAAAGGGTAGGGATCTAGACAGATCTGGGATTCCAAATAAAGAGCAGGACAATCCCATCAAGTTGTTGCTGAACCGGTCTTTATGTCAGTCTGTTTAGTGTTCATCTTCTAGAGAGAGGGTTTACTGAGTCTGGCCCATTCCAGGTGCTCTTGTCTTCAGCAGGGGATTGTGGGCACCGTGACTGAGGTCCCACCAGATTGTGTCTCATATAAGAGGTGTAGTTCCTGCAGAGCAAAATCAGGATGCTATTGCAAGAAAGAGGAAATGGATGTTGGACAGGCATAAACATCAAGCAAATGCCTCAAGAACAATGCAAATGTCAGCATCCTTTGTGCGCATATAACAATTAAAAAAATATTTTTAAATGTTTATTTATTTTTGAGAGAGAGAGAGAGAAAGCAAGCGGCAGAGAGAGGGTCAGAGAGCAAGGGAGACACAGAGTCCGAAGCAGGCTCCAGGCTCTGAGTTGTCAGCAGAGAGCTGGACACGGGGCTCAAACTCGCGACCTGCAATATCATGACCTGAGCCAAAGTTGGACACTCAACCGACTGAGCCACCCAGGTGCCCAGACATTACGATTAGTTTATCAGAATAATAACATGTGTGGTATTTTGCCTCCTTGACTTCTTGCTACTTTCTTCTCTAACGTACAAAATCCCACAGAGCAAAGACCTATTTTCTCCCCGAATTCCCCCCAGAATTAAAGAAAAGAAAGAACACATTAAGTATCCTTTGGGTTATGGTTTTCATTCTGTTTATAGGAATTCTATTCCACTACTTTGTGTTCTTTTGTTTCAGTGCATGCAGTGCATGAAGTGAGTTGTGACTCCAAAGAAGTCTCATGTGAAAGCAAGAGACTGTCTGCCAAGCAGGGGATGCAAATGCACATTGCATTTGGTAGTACAGCTCCTAGCGTGCAAGGTGCCGTGAAAATACAGTGTGCACAAACACAGAGTGGTGGCTCCTTTATACCTTTTCAGGAGAGTGATGTATTCTTGGTTTCTTCTGGGCAGATTCTGCCGTTCCTGTATCGCTACCAGTCTAAAGAACAATAAATGGACCTGCCCTTATTGCCGGGCATATCTTCCTTCAGAAGGAGTTCCAGCAACTGATGTAGCCAGAAGAATGAAATCAGAGTACCAGAACTGCGCTGAGTGTGACAGCCTGGTAAGTGGCCCTCTGCCTGTGCTCACGGTTCCCGGCTTGGACTGCTGAGGAAATTGTTATGCAGCTGATCATTTCACCCATGCCTTTGTCTTCATCCTACCCTGACTTTCTAAAGTTTATTGTCTCTGCCTCTCCCCTTCCTTCTCTCTGTTCTCATATGTGTAGGCTGTGGTGCAATTGGCCCCTGACTCCTACCATCACCTAATTTTTCAGACAAATGTTTTCACCCACCGCTTCCATTTCCTCCCTTCCCGTCGGTCCTGTGACCTCCCCCGCCCCCATCACGTTGCCTACTGGCCTAATTCCAGTGGCATATTTCCTCCTGTATTCTGGACTTTGCAGTGTTTCTCTCCGTTGATCACATCTTTCTGCGGGTTTCCTACTAGCCTGGTTAGATCATGTGAGGTGTCAAAGACCATGGGAAGATTCTAGATTTTATCCTAAATGCAGTAGTGAGTCACTGAGTGTAAGCTTTTGATCAGGTTTATATTTTTAAGATACTGCTCTGGCATGTGAGCGCAGAATGATTTGGAGGGGGCACATCAGGATTGATGAAGCCAGTTCAGTGGCTATTGGGATGGCTAAGGTAAGAAAGGTGGGTTAGGGCGAGAGCGTTAGACAAGGATAAAGGATTGTTTCGAGGGGTATTTAGGAGAGGCAGTGGAAGGAAATTGGTAACTGACTGGATGTGGGGGTGAGTGAGAATATAAAGTGTCAGAAGAATCCTCCCAGGTTTCTGACATGCGTAGGTGAAGGTGCTGTTATAGGGAGCAAATTTGGAGAAGAATCCACAGAGTTTTAAATATGTTACATTTGAACTGCTAAGGGGGGGGGATAATTATTATATGAAGTCTAGAGATCAAAAGAGAGATTACGTGCTGAGGATCTGAATTTTTTAGAGAACCTTTCTTGATTGTTAATCTATGTTATGTTTTCTTAGTACCCTATGCTTTCTCTTCGTACTATTCATCACCATTTGGAATTATGCTTTTGGGATTTTTTAACATAATGTCAGTTATCCCCACCAGATTTGATTTCCATGAGGGTAAAGGACTGTCTATTTTATTGGCAACTGCGTACCCAGCACTTTGAAAAGTGACTGGTGCACAGTGCTTAATATATTTTTTTGAATATTTATGTAAGACTCCATAATCTGTTCATGGCTGTCTGACTACAGAATGTATGCATGGTCTTTGGAGTCAGACATCCTGGGATCAAACACGAATTCTGTCATTCATTGTGATTTGGGGACGTTATCATCTAAGTATTAGTTCATCTTTTTGTAAAATGAGGGAAAAGATAGTGTTCATGAGGTGCCTAGGTGGCTCAGTCAGTTAAGGGTCCTACTTTTGATCTCAGCTTAGGTCTTCTTGACCTCAGGGTTATGAGTTTGAGCCCCTCATTGGGCTCTGTGCTGGGTATGAATCCTACTTTAAAAAAGAAAAAAAGATAGTGTTCATGCCATGGGATGGTTGTAAGGGAAAATGATAAAACATGTATGGCTTTTAACACTGTCTGGAACATGGTAAATGCTCAAAATCAATAGCTTTTAATATTTATAATAATAGATTATTGCTTATTTTTACTTTGATATGTTTTGTCATCATATAAAATTCAACATGCACAAATCCAAATCACTGTAGTATTCTGTCATCTAGTTTTTATCCCACCTTTGGTGTCTATCAGAAACAAGAATATTCTCTCAATTATCCTGGATAGAAATCCCCTTCCTTTTTTCACCCCTTATATCTGATTATTCACAAGTATTTTGATTTTTCCTTTGAGGTATTTCTTACAACAGTCACTTCTTTTTTTTTTTAATTTTTTTAATGTGTTTTCATTTTTTTGAGAGACAGAGCACAAGCAGGGGAGGGGCAGAGAGAGTGGGAAACACAGAATCTGAAGCAGGCTCCATGCTGACAGCACAGAGCCCAATGCGGGACTCGAACTTATGAACCATGAGATTATGACTTGAGCCAAAGTCAGACACTCAACCAACTGAGACACCCAAGTGCCCCTCTGTCTCTTCCTTTTTATGTTATTCCTCTTGCCAGGAATATTGCCATTCCTTCTTTAAAGTTTATTCTTTACTTTGAAAGAGAGAGAGAGACAGAGAGAGAGAGAGAGAAAACCAGCTGGGGAGGGGCAGAAAGAGGTGGGGGACAGAGGATTCGAAGCAGAGATCTCAATGCTGAGCTTGAACTCACGAGCTACCAGATTGACCTGAGCCAAAGTCAGACACTTAACTGACTGAGCCACCCAGGCGCCCCACCTTCTAGAGCCATTTTAGACTCTACCTATTCTTCGGAGTCACAGCCAGATTTCCATTTCAGAGGCCTGGCCTTAGTATTGGAGTTCCCAGTATCAAACAGTTTCCTATCTACTTGTCTACATGTGGTTTTGCCCCCCTCTATTAGATTATAAGCACCTATAGAGCAAGCGCAGTGGCTTGCCATCTCTTACAATGTCTTCTACAATTTTGTGTCTAGAGTAGACACTCCATGAATTTATCAATTCATTTGTCAGTATACAGTCCCCAAATTTCTAATTTGTATGAAGAATGTTTATCTTTGTTGTTCAAGAAATACAAAGGAAGAACTTTTAACAAAAGTAATAACGAGATGTGAGAGAATTGACGTATAAAGTTGGTTGTTAAAAGTTGGAAAACAGTGTTTTGACAGCTACCTCAATCGGTCCTACTTTGTACATCTTTTAGGTGGATATGTGTAAAACAAGGATATGTTTTCACTTTTCCACTTGCTTTTGTTTTTGTCTTTTGTTAAGCAATTATAACAGTTTCCTTACACGTTAGATTTCATGTTTGAGGTTTAACTTCCGTAGTTTGAGTGAAACGAAGCAGGGTGGGTCGACCACCTTACCACAGCAGTACAAAGCTTCTTTTAGCACAAGATCTTATCAGTTTCTAATGAAACATTTAGTAGAATATGTGTTATTTAGCCACAGACAGCCTCATGGTTAGGATCTCTGAATGTATATCTGGAGGAACAAGGGCTCTTTATTCTGCCTTGGTAAAAATGGACTGTAAGAACTGTCTTTTATGTTTGCTCTTAATGGGGCCATTAAGTATACTGTGTATTGTGAATTCATGTAATACCATTGGATATATTATAAAACCGTGGTATTTATATCTTTCCCTGAGGGACAGGATTTCCTTTACTTACTATGACCGTCTTTAAAATTAAAATCCATCTATTGGCTCTTTTTATCTGTCATTGTTTTCCTTTCCCTCTGTCTCTTTTTACTGTTTTCTTTTTTCTTTCCTCCACCTTGCTCTCTTTTTCCTCTCCCCTTTTTCTTTCTTACTTCTTAACCATCACCAGATTAGGTAATGGCATCCAAAAAAAGTAAATTTGAGTTAATAAATGTCTTTCCACTTTAAAAAACATATGCTTTCTGGAAGAACCAAATTCAAGAACTCAACATTTGGGTCTTCGAAGTATTAGAGAAATTTCTAAAGTGTTATTTGTGATAATCCCTTAACTTTGTTGTGCTGTTGTCATGAATGCATCCTTTTAATCAACTGACCCCACACTATATATGACCTTATTTGAAATAATGAAAGTAATAAAGCTGGATCATAAGACTTCATTGAGCCCCTTTGCAACAGGCAATTTATTTTGAATTTGCTTTTATATAGGTTTGCCTCAGCGAAATGAGGGCACACATAAGATCTTGTCAGAAGTATATAGATAAGTATGGACCACTGCAAGAACTTGGGGAGACGGCAACAAGGTTTGTTTCAGCACAACATAGTTGAATGCTAAATTTGATATGCTTGGGAGAGAAGTTAATAGACTGGAACAGTTAACTGTTTTATTGTGAAAATATGTATGGAGTTGTGTTTAGGCTCTGAACCATAACACCTACTATTGGTAATCATTTTACAAAAGAATTTTGCTTTCTGTACTTGAAAAACTTTGCATGGGGGTACCAACCAAGCGCTGCAGAGATTGGAAGAACTTCCTCAGACAAGTTTGTATTAAGGAAGATCCAAAACTAAAACATGGAACTGTTCAAGTTCCTCACGGCTCTATTTTCTGACTAATAGATTGACGTAGATCCTGGATTCTTTTTCACTCTTCCACTGCCATTGCTCAGTGCCCCAGCTCGTTTCCTCTTGTGTTGCTGGTTTGTCTTTAGAAGGGAGGAAGTGACACCTCAGTATATAGTCTAACAAGGAAGAACAGGTCTGGGGCAGGCGTCTTTTTTGTGGGTAATCTTATGGGGCTGGAGGAAGGATGGAAATGGTTAGTAGGGGCAATGAAGAATAGTGATCATTATTATTTTTTCCTTTAAAAAAAGAGAAATGAATCTGAGCCATTACTCTCTTGATGGCCAGAGTAATTACAAAGGTTGGAGTCTCTCCCTACCAAAAAAATATGGAAATGATTTGTGTTTTCCTGCATGGGCTGATGGCTTTGAAACCATTAATCTAAGTATGAGCTCAGTTATGAATTGTGATATTCAGTAGGAGTGTGACTTTTTTTCCCTCTCCTGAAGGAAAATGTAGTTTTACTTATTTTAAGAAAATGCACTGAAAGCTCAAATTTCCTAACCTGAAAGTCTAGATGATTGCCCCCTTCCTTTGTTTTACTAGAGATTGCTTTGCAAATGTATCCATTTATTGTAGGGTTAGTTTTATACCATGATGTTATAAATTTTAAATGAGTATTTTAGCTCAAAGAAGAGTATGAATTCTATTAGCTTGGTTGCAAGGACCAGTAGGAAGGAAGGACAATAAATGGGTTAGGAAAATGTATGCGTTTGATTGTAAGGTTGTTAGCCTTTATAAAAATATAAAAATATATCCAGGCTAATTTAAATCCTAATTTCTTCTGCTAGTTAGAATTAAGTAATAAACAAAATAATAGAAAATGAGGAGGGTTGTTGATTAATCAGTCTTCTAGGATGGAGTAAGATTTGCATTTAAGATAGAAATCTTTGCTTCATAGAAGAACTTAACTGCTGCATGATTCAAATTTTTAAAATTCTTAAGGGTATAAGTCTTAGGGAACAGGAAGTTATATCTATGATAGCAAGCAAAAAATTTCAAGCCTCCATATTGTACCTATGCGTTTAAGGCAACACTGTCCAATAGAACACATATGTGAGTTTATGTTTTCTAATAACCACACTAAAAAGGCAATAAGAAACAGCGAAATTAATTTTTAGTGTATTTTATTTAACCAAAGGTAGCTTAAGTGTTACCATTTGAACATGTAATCAATATAAACATTTTTGAGATATTTTGCTTTTTTTTATATTAAGCGTTTGAAACTCACAGTGCATTTTGTACTTCCAGCATCACTCAATTTCAATAGCCACATTTTAAGTGACAACAGACGTATATGGCTAATAGCTACTGTACTGGACAGCACGGACGTAAAGGTCAAATACTCCTTATAGTCACCTGTAGCAATATGCTGGTGGGGCTGAAGAACAAACAACACCCAGTTATGTTTCCTGAATTAGGAGAGGGAGGAAGAGAAAGAGAAAAAGTAACCCAGGGACAGCTGGGTGACGTGGTCCCGGTTTGTCAGTAAATGGGTGCTCAGACTGCACTTCGCTTCCAAAGAGAATAAAGTGCTTCACGTGCTGCTCTAGCCGTTTCTCCACGGTGGCCCTGGGAGGATACTTAACTTTTCTCCATGAGAAAAGGCATAGGCATCTGACCATTATCAGGATCAGAAAAATAATGTCAAATCTGGAAGTTTCCAGAACAAGGGCTGGAAACTAGATCCGCCTACGTTCTATTGCTTAGCTCTAGTTAAATGCTAGCAATTTTAGTCGTTTTTGTATTCTGTGCAATTTCCAGGTGTGTATGTCCATTTTGTCAGAGGGAACTGGATGAAGACAGCTTGCTGGATCACTGTATCACTCATCACAGATCAGAAAGGAGATCTGTGGTAAGGAATTTTGTTACTATATACTTCTGCAAAGTCTAAGTTCGGTATACACTAGAAATCCATTCAATAGGCTTCTGCTTGTAGATATATTATGAAAGATAGTTTATGTCAAGGTTGTGGTAATTCTGTGACTGTTAACAATATGTGAGTGGTAAGAATTACTAATGTGCAATCACTCGGTCATTTATGAACTTAGACATTATCTCTTACAGATAATTATGGGCATAATCAACTAAGACGATCAAAACTACACAGCTAAAATCGAACTTGAGTATACTAACTGTGGTCACGTCCTAAGTTAAAAACATTTTTTAATAATGCAAATAAGGTTATCACAATAATTCACTAGAAATGAGCAGTAGGAAGTTATTCATCTTCAATCTGTTGTTTTATTTCACAGTCTGAGTATTTATCCATATGCGTGCACAATAAATATACATATTGCTTATCATTTCCTAGGTTCACTGCGATGCTTCCTTTTTTCTTTTCAGCCTGGCATTTTAGTTCTGCTTTGCAGTGTAACTTTTATGATTTTCATTTTGGTATAGTTGTGAGGGAAAGCAGGGTGGTGATGGGTACATTACTTAGCCATTTTACTATTTTTGTACCCTTGTTACCAATTTTAGGATGTGAATTCATATTGTACATTTGAACTCTTCCTTCTATTGGATTTTTTTTTCCTGAGAGGAAATCCTTAGATTTATCTTTCTGGGACCAAGAGAGCAAACTTTATAATAGTTCTTGAAATATACTTCTAAAATGCATTCCAGAAAGGTTGAGTCAATTTATATTTGTGTAAGCGATTGATGAGTAAACCACCTTCATCTTAACCTGGCCAACAGTGGGTACATTTACTTTAAAATTAAAATAAAAGGGTCGCCTGGGTGGCTCAGTTGGTTAAGCATCTGACTCTTGATTTGGGCTGAGGTCATGATCTCGCAGTTGTGAGATCCAGCCCCATGTTGGGCTCTGAGCTGACAGAGTGGAGCCTGCTTGGGATTCTCTCCCTCTCTCTCTGCCCCTCCCCGCCCTCTCTCTCTCTCTCTCTCTCTCTCTCAAAATAAGTAAATAAACTTTACTTTATATTTTTTAAGTTTATTTATCTTGAGAGTGACAGAGACAGCACAAGTGGGGGAGAGGCAGAGAGAAGAGAGAGAGAAAATCCTAAGCAGGCTCCACACTGCCAGTGCACAGCCCGACACAGGGGGAGCTCTAACGCACAAAGCTGTGGGATGGTGACCTGAGCAGAAACCAAGAGTGGGACGCTCAACTGACCGAGCCACCCAGACACCCCTAAATAAATAAACTTTTAGAAAGAAAGAAAGAAAGAAAGAAAGAAAGAAAGAAAGAAAGAAAATTAAAGGTCTAGCAGATATAAAATGATACCTCGAAGATTATTTTGAGTTTTATTTTAGTTTTATGTTATATATATATGTGTGTGTGTGTATACACACACAGACATATATGTATGTGTATCATTTATATAGATATGAGTTTTGTTTTGTTTTTTAATTTGAATTTTAAGGTTATTTTGCTCCATAAAATCCTTTTGGAAAGTGATGAGATTGAAACATAGGTATATTAGATAGATAGGTGATAGATAGATAGATAGATATAGATAAACAGATAGATAGATACAAGGATAGTTCTCTCAACAATCCTAGAAGATAGGTGTGATTACCTCCATTTTACAAATGATAAGTTGAGGCTCAGAGAAGTTAACTAAGTCTTACAAGGTCACACAGCTGTTAAGTAGCAGAGCCACAACTTGAACACAGTAGTCTAATTTCCAGAGCATGGTCGACCCCTATGATCTACTAACAGGTTCACAAGAAAAGCCACACAATATGATCAAAGATATTTGTTATTGATCCTAATGGCTTAGGCATTTTGGTTCTTGGAATGGCTTGATATGTGTTGGGAGAGCAGGGGAGACTGTCACGGGCTTTTACGGCTTGTAAGTTGCTCTGTGGGAGGAACTGGGCTAAGGAGCTATGTTATGATAGGTCCCTGGGGAGCTAGAAGAAGTTAGAAGAAAGAGTTAGGATGGCATAATAATAGCTACCATGTACTGAGTTCTAAGTGCTTCCTTGTCTGCTGACTACCCTGTGGAGGTATTATCACGCAGCCTGAGTCCTAACCACTAGTACCCAAGTGCTACTCTGACTGGAGGAACACCAGGTGCCTTGGGCCTTGGTCTTAGGCTGCATCACAGGAGTAATCTGGGGCAGGCCGTGTACTGGTCTGTCCATTGGTACTGTGTACGTGGCTCCAACAGAAGCCCAGTCCTCGTGCTCCTCAGTTTGCCTATCAGATTAAAGGTGCCCATGGAAGCTAGGTCTTCCTTGATTTAGAGGTCGCAGACATCATTGAAGAAAGCCGACCCAAGGGCAGAAATAAACCAGAAATGGTGGGATCAGATTGCCCATAGAATTAATAGCTGAAACCTAGCTTTAGAGGAGATCATCTTTGGTGCAAATCCCATTAATGTCTTCACCTCTGTGTCATCATTCCTAAAATGGGGATGATGATGATAATGATGCCCTTTTCACCGGGTGGTAGTAAGTGAGTCAGGTGATAATGGTGGGCTACTACCACTTTTGCAACTACATAAAACCAAGGCCAGTGGAGATTTCAAGGAAGCCGTGTACCCTCACTGTTGGGGAACCCAAGCTGGAAGGGGTGTGAAGTAATGAATTTCACAAGACCAGGATGCAATTGTGGCCTTGAGGCAGGAGCAGATTGTTCACAAAATCCATGGTTCAGTAATAACACGAGGGCCGTCTAGGTGGCTTCTAGCACAGAAGACCTTCAGCTTCCTATGTTAATGTTCCATGCTTGAATAGGAAATCAAGACAGGTGTCACTCTGAAGGATCTAGAGCCACTAGAATTCAGGAGATATGCTTTGATTATGAAAAGGCTGGAAGCAGGTACTGTGGCATAGTTGAGGTTCACATGCTTAGGGATCCTCAGTCGGGGAAACACCTCTCGGAGAAGTCCTATGTCCAAGGCTGATTCTGGACTGGTTTGGAAGTTAGCAAGGAATCATTGCTTTCAGGGGCAGGGTTGCTGGGTTTGCTTGTAGATAAGATCAGTGACATCATCTGACCTATCTGGCATAAGAAGTTTCATGGCAGTTAGAGATTTGAGCAAATGATTCTGCCTTCTAGATAAAATTAGATAATTCAGAGATCGAACCCCAAGCAACTAATCTTTTCTTTCTTTTCGTAAGACTGGGGTAGTGGGTTAAGAACATCAGGGAATTTTGAATTTTCTCACATGCAGCTTTAAGAACCAACAGCTCCTTGGGGTGCCCGGATGGCTCAGTCAGGCAAGCGTCTGACTCTTAGTTTCAGCTCGGGTTGGGCCCTGCACTGACAGCATGGAGTCTGCTTGGGATTTTTGCTCTCTCCCTCTCTGCCCCTCCCACACTTGTTCTCTGTCTCTCAAAATAAATAAACTTAGAAACAACAACAACAACCAACAGCTCCTTTTTGCCACACAGTAGTAATATTCTGCAATGTTTTATTAAAATTTTTTTTAACATTTATTCATTTACGAGAGACAGCACAAGCAGGGTAGGGGCAGAGAGAGGGAGACACAGAATCCGAAGCAGGCTCCAGGCTCTGAGCTGTCAGCACAGAGCCCGACGTGGGGCTCGAACTCACAAGCTGTGAGATCATGACCTGAGCCGAAGTCAGATGCTTACATGACTGAGCCACCAGGTGCCCCATCTGCAATGTTTTATTTAAAAAAATTTCTGGAATATTAAACTCAAAGGAGGCCAATGACATAAATAGCTTGCTTCAGATTGAATTGTGAGACCGCTTTTGAGAGAAATTTGGTATTTTGTCCTCTAAAGGGAAGATGTTTCAACAAGAGCCACACTTTCTGGCTATTCTTTTTCTTTCAGTGGTTGGCTCTTATTTATCCTTTAGAACTCCTCTTAAATCTCACTTCCTCAGGGAAGCCCTCCTTGACCCCCAAATTACTTGTAGCTCTTGCTTTTCTCTCCTCTTTTTTTCTTATTCATCACAATTTGTAATTGTGTATTCATTTCATGTCTGTCTTTCCCTGTAAGTTATTCGGTTCACGAAGTCATGGAACCTCTTGGTTCAACACTGCTTGGTCAGCTGTTGGAAGACAACCTAGCACATAGAAGGATATAGTGATTACGAAAAATAAGATATTAAAGAAAACATCATTTCATTCAAAGGATGCAATAGTCTCTTAATTTCTGCCTTGCTCCTGAGATTCATTCCTTAAGGGAAGGGACGGGACTTTTATTGGTTTGGAACATAAATTGTGGTGACTAGAGCCTGAGCCACCTGCCCACAGAGGTTTATTTCTGTGGATATTTAGAATATCTGTGACTTGACTGGGTAGTGGGAGAATATGTTTTGGAAGGAAGAAAAATCTGTATTAAATTTGCTTTCAAACTCTTACTAAATTAGATGTGCAGTCTGGTACCTTAATTTTGGTTACATATTTGTCTGTAATTATTTTCGGTGCATGTCTCTTTTCTCTTTTTTTTTTTTTTTTTTTGACTCAGGAATTTTAAATTTCTTCCCCAAATGGCGCTTGGCATCAGATGGTTGCTGTGGAAAAGTTAACCTAAACCACAGATCTGGGTGTCCATTGTAATAGATGTTCCGAAGGATTGAAGTTGGTTGTAGCTTCTAATCTGGAGGCTGTTTTTCACCTGTGCCGTTCACCATCAGATAAAGTCCATACTGGGATGAGGCCAACATCTGTTGAATGCACACTGCACAATGGTTGATTCCTAATCTGAGTAGCGTGGCCCAGGAGCACTGAGTAGAGGCAAATAATAAAGGATGAGCTGATATTAGCCATTGGCAATGGTAGGGAGAGTATAGGTGAACACTTAGGTACTTGGTAATGATTAGTAACTCTCGTACCATTTCTTTCCCCTTCCTATTCTTACCCTCTCCTCCTTCAGGTCAGATCCTTCAATGTAAGACACACAAAAAGTCTTTAGAGTACTATAGCTGTTGGCCTGTTTTACAATGTCCTTCTGGTAGATGTACAGCAGAAGACTGAAGTCTCATCTCCACTAGTTCCTATTAAAATCAGAAGAAAAACAAAAGCTACTTAAAGTTCCAGGCTTTCTGTATCTTTCTCCTTCGCTAGATCTCAAAGCTCCTTAATCATTGGGCCAGGGGTTAGCATCTCTGTACCTCTGACTCTTGACATGGGGCCTCCAGAAACCAGAATAGGTGCTCAAATGAACCATCTATTGAGCAGAACTGGTC
Organism: Panthera uncia; assembly: GCF_023721935.1. Classification (NCBI taxonomy): domain Eukaryota; kingdom Metazoa; phylum Chordata; class Mammalia; order Carnivora; family Felidae; genus Panthera; species Panthera uncia. The sequence goes on along the minus strand of NW_026057586.1, from coordinate 40,081,354 downwards.
CCAGTGTATCCTTCCAGACTCATGTCCTACTACTTCCTGCCACATGCCCTGTCTTCAGCCTCCTACAGCTTTTCCCATTGCCTAAGCAGGCCTGTCCTTTTAGATCTCCTGCCGTTTCCCACATTGATTTTTCTGCCTGTTGATGTTCCTCACTGTGGCATTGCTGGCTCGTTCTTCCAGACTCATTTCAGTTACCAGCAGCTTGGCTGAAGCTTTTGCTGATTTCCTGGGCAAAATTAATGATTCCCTTTTTAGGTCTTGAACTGTTGTTTTGAGTATAACATTTGAACATATAGTGTAACGTCTCAGGTATAGCACTTGCTATGCAGTAGTAAAAGTATTTGCTTCAATGATAACAATAGCAGCCATTTAATATTTGTGCCAAGGACTGAACTCATATAATGACTGAGCTTCAGAATGTTAAATGATGTGTTTTAAATACACAAACAGCCCTGCAAAGCAGAGATAGTTCTCATTTTGCAGGATAAGATTAGTTACTTGCCAAGGTTAAGTCAGTGAGAGGTAGAGATGAAATGGGAAACAATTTTCCAGGTACTGGGAATGCAGGAGTGAACAGGACACATGTAGTTGCTTCCATCATGGAGCTCCAACTCTTCAAGAACAAGGATCAAATAGTAGTAAATATATGGTGTTTACTGAGTGCCTAGTGTGTACCTGGCACATTAAGGACATTATCTCTAAACATCATAACTGCTCTACAAGGTAGGTGGTAGGATCTCCACTTCACAGAAGAGGGAAACTCATGTGCTGAAGGTCACATAAAGAGCAAGAATCTGCAGGGATTTGAACCCAAGGCTCTCTGATTTCACAGGCCATGCAACACAACCCTATCTTTACTGGTTCCCGTATTCCAGGTGCTTAGCACATAGTAGAGGCACAAGAAAGAGTATTGAGTGAACATACTTCTATAACTAGTCTCCCTTCCTTCACACCACAAAAAATTAATGTTGCTTTTCCTTAAAATATTTCTTGGTCTCAGCTGTGTTCTCATTACTACATAGGGGTCTCAGGGTAGATTAAGTGCTATCTTGGGATAGCATTTTGTGATTAGAAAATCGGAAATGATTATAAAGCAATAGTAACTTAAACGATGTAATTTTATTAAAAATAAGGCAAATATTGGGGCGCCTGGGTCGCTCAGTTGGTTAAGCATCCGACTTTGGCTCAAGTCATGATCTCCCACTCTGTGAGTTTGAGCTCCGTACGGGACTCTGTGCTGACAGCTCAGAACCTGGAGCCTGCTTGAGATTCTGTCTCTGTCTCTCTCAGCCCTTCTCCCACTCACACTGTCTCTCGCTCTCAAAAATAAACATTAAAAAAAAATAAATAAATAAAAATAAGACAAATATTAACGGAGTAGTGCAAAATTCAGAAGTATATGTTTAGATATTGAGCATACTGAAACCAAGACCTCCATAAAACAATAAGAAAAAATTGCATAAAGCCCTCATTGAAATGTAAAGAAAAATGTTATCATCCAAGCAGATAAATTAAACACTGTTATATGAAAAGAATGTCGAATTGCCTATTAGGAGGCCTAGATTCCCATTCTGATACTTCAAGTGGTATAAATTTAAGTTAATTTTTTTCCTTTCTGAAATTGGGTTCCTGAAGGGAATAGGATAATAAATTAATCGGGGCGCCTGGGTGGCTCAGTCGGTTGGACTCAGGTCATGATCTCGAGGTTCACGAGCTCGAGCCCCACACCAGGCTCTGTGCTGACAGCTCTGTGCTGATGGCTCAGAGACTGGAGACTGCTTCAATTCTGTGTCTCTTTCTCTTTTTGTCCCTGCCCCGCTCACAATCTGTCTCTCTCTCCCTCAAAAATATAAATAAACATAGAAAAAAATTTTAAAAAAATTAGGTTGTGAGGATCAAATAAGAATAGTACCTAATTTAATGCCTAACACATACCTTGCATTCAGTAATGATTCTGCATCTCATATTTATTTATTTATTTATTTATTTATTTATTTATTTATTTAGAGAGTGAGAGCTGGAGAAGGACAGAGAGAGAGGGAGAGAGAGAGAAAATTCCAAGCAGACTCCACACCATCAATGCAGAGCCCAATTCAGGGCTCAAACTCATGAACAGCAAGATCATGACCTGAGCCAAAATCAAGAGTTGGATGCTTAAACAAATGAGCCACCCAGGCACCACTGCATCTCATATTTTAAAATGAATGCATGAGGAAATGGAATTTTTAAAAAGAAACCTAAGTTAAAACATAATAAAGTAGTGTCTGTTAAAGAAAGTCATTTAAATTAGCCATTAGGGATATACAAATTAAAATCATGATGAAATACCACTGCACACCTATCAAAATGATTAAAATTTAAAAAAATACACACACACACACACACACACACACACACACACACACACGGGGTAAGGTTAAGCATCCGACTTCGGCTCAGGTCATAATCTCACCGTTTGTGAGTTCAAGCCTTGTACTAGGCTCTGCGCTGGCAATGAGGAGCCTGCTTGGGATTCTGTCTCTCCCTCTCTCTTCCCCTCCTCCACTCGTGCTTTCTCCCTCAAAATAAATAAACTACAACACAATACAATTAAATTTTAAAAATATAGACAGTACCAAATGCTGGTGATAATTCAACATTGCTAGTAGGAATGTAGAATGGTACAAGCACTCTGGAAAATAGTTTGGCAGTGTTTTACAAAGTTAACTGTAAACCTCACCATATGACCCAGCTATCACACTCCTGGAAACTTATTCTAGAGAAATGAAAACATGTTTATGCAAGCATCTGTATACCAATATTCACCGCAGCTTCATTTATAACAGCCAAGAACTGAAAACAACAAATGTCCTTCAGAAAGTAAATGGATAAATTGGCACATCCACATCATGGAGATCTACTCGGCCATAAAAAAGAAGGAACTTTTGATGCATTCAGCAACCTGGGTGAATCTCAGGGCCATTATGCTCAGTGAAAAAAGCCAATCTCAAAAGATTAACCCTATTTATATAACATTCTCAAAATGATGAAGTTCTAGACGTAGAGAACAGATCAGTGGATACCAGGGTTTAGGGAGAAAAGACAAAGTAAAGAGGAAGCCCAAGGAAGTTCCTTTGTAATGACATGGCAGTTCTGTATCTTGATTGTGTTTGTGGTTATATAAATCTATACATGTGATAAAATTTCATACAACTACACAGGCACACCGAAAAAACTGAGTTCATGCAAAAATTGGTGGACTCTAAGTAAGGTTTGTTGTTAATTGCCAATTTACTGGTTTTGATAATGTACTACAGTTACGTAAGATGTTGCCATTGGGACGGGGCGCTTGGTGGCTAAATCAGTTAAGCAGTTAAGTGACCGACATTGGCTTAGGTCATGATCTGATGGCTTGTGGGTTTGAGCTCCACATCAGGCTCTCTGCTGTTGGCATGGAGCCTGCTTCGGATCCTCTGTCTCTCCCTCTCTCTGCCCCCACCCCGCTCGTGCTTGCTCTCTCTTAAAAATAAGTAAGCATTAAAAAAAAAAAAAGATTTGGGGGTATCTGGGTGGCTCAGTCAGTTAAGTGTCCAACCTTGGCTCAGGTCATGATCTCACCACTTAGGAGTTTGAGCCCTGCATTGGCCTCTGTGCTGACAGCTCAGAGCCTGGAGCCTGCTTGGGATTCTGTGTCTCCCCCTCTCTCTGCCCGTCCCCCACTCGCACTCTGTCGCTCTCAAAAATAAACAAACATTAAAAAAAAAAAAGATGTTGCCATTGGGGAAGCTAGGTGATGGGGTCATAGGACCTCTGACATTATCTTTGGAATTTCTCATGAGTTTATAAATGTTTGAAAATGAAGAAGGTTATTTTTTAAAGCCATTACTGCTATTAAATTAGGAAAATATGTGTAAATACTAATTGATGCTAGTGGGTTGTAATCTATATTGCTGGTGGAAATAAAAAACTTTAGGGCAATAGATATTAGGAACTACAAATGGTCATAGTTGTTGACTTGCTAATCTCCATTGTTCTATGAGAATTGTTCTATGGTGTTCTATGAGAATAATTCCCAAAAGGTGAACACTATAGATTACATCATTTGTAATAACAAAATATCTGCATACCAAGAAAATCTTATATATTTCAAGAGCGAGGCAATTAATTGATCTGCTAACTGCAGTATTGTTTAAATAATAAGTTGATAAATATGTACAGAAGTGCCTATGAAGAAATAAATGCAATTTTACTTAGTATTATTAATATTTATGCAGTTTTAAAATATTATGCTGAGGGGGCACCTGGGTGGCTCAGTCGGTTGGTTAAGTGGGTTAAGCGTCCGACCCGTGATTTCAGCTTAGGTAATGAACTCATGATCATGGAATCGAGCCCTGTGGCAGGCTCTGCACTGGGAGTGAAGCCTGCTTAAAATTCTCTCTCTCTCTCTCTCTCTCTCTCTCTCTCTCTCTCTCTCCCTTTGCCTCTCCCCTGCTTGCGTGCACATGCACATGCTCACTGTCTCTCAAAAAATAGATAGATGGATAGATAGATAGATAGATGATAGATAGATAAAAAATAAAATATTATGGTGAGGAATGGCCAATAGATTCATAAAGCTAAAATTCACTTTGCTGAATAGTTTTTTTAAATTTTGTAAAAATTCTGACACTAATGATTATTTTTAATTCTTTCTTGAACTGTTGGTTTTCTTCATTTCCAGTTCTGTCCACTCTGCCGATTACTACCTAATGAAAATCCAGGCAGCTTCAGTGGCAGTTTAATAAGACATTTGCAAGTCAATCACACTTTGTTTTATGATGATTTCATAGTAAGTATATTTTCTTACTTTTACATTGTTTCTATGTGGTGTGTGTTAACCTTACCTTTTTAAATTCAAGCAAATAAAATTATGGTGGAAAAAATGTGTATAGACCTGAAGTTAAGTAATAGCATTAAGTAGGAAATTATAAAATATAGTGTTTTATAAACTTGACTATTAATATGAGTTATCTGCCTTAGACAAAATTATTTTCTCTGTGATTGAGATAATTGCTCCTTGTATAAGGTACTAAAGTTCACTTTCAAATTATTTTAATTTTTACTCTAGTCCCTCTGTGTGTCTAGTTTTAATATTTATGAAGTTGAAAACGTAGGTACCTGAGATGAAATTAAATCACATGAGTAATGAAATGGCTCAGAGTTTATTCTGCATGCAGTTGATAATACATTGAATGGCTAATAACAGATATGGTGTTATCAGTGTAGTGAGACACACAGGTCATGTTTTATTTAAATTCCATAAAACACAAAAGTCATGTTTATTGAACTTTTACAAAACTGAAAAATTTTTATTAGGAAAAATTATAAACATGTACAAAGGTAGCCAAAACAGCACCATGAACTCCCACAGGTCATCAATAACTACCCATCAGTAACTACCAACTCATGGCCAGTCTCATTGTATTAAGAATTTTTCGGGGGGCACCTGGGTGGCTCAGTCAGTTGAGCATCTGACTCTTGATTTTGTCTCAGGTCATGATCTCATGGTCGTGGGATCAAGTCCCGTATCGGGGTCTGTGGTGGGTGTGGGGCCTGTTAACATTGTCACTCTCACTCTTCCTTTGCCCCTCCCTGCTCACATGTGCTCATGCATACTCTCAAAAAAATAAAAATTTAAAAAGAATTTTTTTCTTTCAGTATTATTAGTAATTGACTTACAGCACTGTGTAAGTTTAAGGTATACAGTATAATGACTTGTTTATGTATTGTGAAATGATTACCACCAATAATTTTACTTAACATCCATCATCTCATATAGATGCAAAATAAAGAATTTTTCTTTGTGATGAGAACTTTTAGCTTCCAAATATACCATACATTGGTGGTAACTACAGCCTTCATGTTGTGCATTACGTCCCCAGTATTTATTTATCTTATAAGTGGAAGCTTGTACCTTTCAACCACCTTCATCCAATTCCCTCTCCCCCACCCAAGAATTTTTTTTTTTTTTTTAGGATGGAAGAAAAGTTAGATGTAGTATGAATAGTTCTAACTTATGACTGTATTTCCCATGATCAGGAATGAGAACAACAAGCCAGAAGTTAATGTAGCCTTTGTTCTACTTTGCTCCATGTGTTGCCATGTGAGGGTAATGTGTTATCCTCTGAGTCCCTTTCAGCAAAGGGAGTATTGCCTATTATGGGAGGAAATCCCTCATAGCCATATTCTGAAATAGTATATTTTATTGTTTCCTCTATCTAAATACATGAAATATTAAGAACTAAATTTAACTTTGCGTACAATTTTCACATGATTTTTTTTTTACTGCTTTCTTTTTATGCAATTTTTTAAATGCAATTTCAAGATAGAATTCAATAATTGTTGAAGATTGTCACTTGAAAATTTTCTCCCTGCTTTCTGATCTGCCCACTATGGTTACAACACAAGGAGCTTGGGTTCTGACCTGGGTTTAAGTAACAACTCGGTCACAGCTCTGTGACCTTGGGCAAGGTATTTAACCACTGAGCCTGTCTGTTCAGTTGATAAGTGAGGAGAGTAAAACCACTTTGTCCCATAAGCTCTTGAGAGGCTTAAATTTGATAGTGCATGTAAAGTGATATGCACAGTTTGGGCAAGGGCGTTAGGCAAGTTGGAGATGGGGAGAGGATAAATGGGGGTACTAGGACCACTTGAAGAATTGAACAGGCTACACAACAGAGGCTTCATGTTCTCAGCTCCAGCGCTCAAATAATGTCTTTTCTGGCTGCTGAAGCTCACAGGGCCTCAACAGAGGCTGGTTCCGGTCTATATGTTCTCGTGTTTTACAACACATAGGGCTTCCTCTTTCCCTTAGTTCTGTTAGGTGTTTTAAAAACTAGGTTGATTTCATATCTGTTCTGGCTATTCATAGTCACTCCATTCTTCTCGATATTTTTCAAAGTATGATTCAGGGCTGGTCAGGAGGAAGCGACTTTGATGAGAGTACTTTCAACCCACTCAAAACCATATTCTTGGATGTGGAAATAAGGTACAAGCAGTATTGTTTGTTTTGACTTTTTGGTTTCCCAAGCTACCAAGTACTATACTAAGCACTTTAAGCATATTATCTCATTTTATTCCTTACAGCAGCTTCTATGAAGTGAGTATTGTGTTACTGTCGTCACTAGCTATGAAACATCTGAAGCTCAAAAGTTAATAAGTTGCCTAAGAAAAAACCAGGATTGGTCCAAATCTTGTTCTCACCTAGGCCTTGTGGCTTTCCTTTGGATTTTGTTGATTTGCATTTATGCTTTTATGTTTTAGAATAGATTTCCAATAGAGACTTTACCTTATTATTATTATTATTATTATTATTATTATAGAAGAGGAGATGAATTGCACAGGATAGGGCTCTTAATAGTTTTTGTTTTATTTACAGCACGTGCTAACTTAAAGGTTCGAAAGCCATTTTGACCATCGGGAGGCAAGGAGAAAGAGTTTTGTGTTCAATATATTTTTCAGAGATAGATATTCAGTAGAAGTCCTGGGATTGGTTAATTCTAGGGGAATGTCTTGACTTTACTCCATATTAGAAGTTTACTTGGAACATAGCACCCTGACCATGATTTATAATGTTGACTAAAGATTACTAGTGTAAACTCCAAATCAAGGCTATTCTACTATGACAATAACAAGTTAATTGTTATGCATTAAGAAGAACTAGAAAAATGTACTAGCCCCAAAGCAAAAGTTCTGGGATAAGTTTATGAGAGTTTCTGTGGAAACGTGGGACAGGTCACTAAATTCAGAGCTCTACTTTCCTGCAAAATGAGGCATTGCCTTGACCTTTATCCTCCAGTTGCTGAAAACTATCATCTCTGATTCTGTGTTTCTAATTATTTTTCTTTATTGTAGGATTTTAATATAATTGAGGAAGCTCTTATCCGAAGGGTTTTAGACCGGTCACTTCTGGAATATGTGAATCACTCAAACACCACATAATTTTATTCAAAGGAAAGGAGAGGAGACCATTCAATTGCACCATTTGTTAAGATGCTGCTCGAACAATTGGAGGGAAATTGTCAATGTTCGATGGGCAAAAATGTACAACACAGTTATATGTTTGTCTATGTTTATTGTTATATTGCATTTTAAAACTGCTTTCATCGGGATGGCTTAAATCTGTTTTACATTCTTGACTTTCTTAGACACTTAACAAAAAATAGTCTCCATCAGCCACCAAGGTATAGAAGAGAACATGAGGCAGGATATGTGGGTGAACGATCTTTACTTGCAAATTGGATGATACTATGTGTAATGCTATAGATTAATAACTATCATCATAGTTGGGCAAGATAACTTATATTTGTTCTATGTAAAAATATGGAGAATGAAACCAAGTATGGACATTCAAGGAAACCTGAAATCTGCTCTAGTGCTTATCTAATCTCTAATAGAATAATATGGGTAGCCTTGTATCAAAGTAGGAAAGGAAAATCTTGGAGGTCAACAAAGTCCGCTTAACCAAATTATAAAACATAATACTGTAAACAAAGTAAATGTTGTGTTAACAATGTATACTTAATCCTTTGACTTTTTATAACTATGCACAATAAGAATTTAGTATTATATTTTTCAAATATTTGTAGCTTATTATTTAGAAATATTTCTATAATATAGGTAATTTCTTAAGGACCTTTAGCTGATATTTATAGAAGTGTTCATATTCATAATTTTTAGTGGAAAATCCTAAGGGCTTTGATTTTTTTTTTTTACTTTTATCTTTTAGAAAAAATAAAATAAAATATAAATACTGAAAACCAAACAGAAAATGTAGGAAACAGTTTTAGAACTCTGCCAGCCACTCTGGATGTCCTCTGTGTATCCACTCACAGTTATTAGCTGTCTTCCACAGGAGTAACCACTACAGTGCTTATCAATACCTAAGTGTGTATTTTTAATCTGTAGGTTTTTTCTTTTCCTTAAAATGTATTATTAGTTAAGAACTTGGTCTGGATAGAGTTATCCACAGCCTGTATTTTACTGTTTGCATACTCATGGTGCAATTCAGCATGTTCCTCTTTCCTCTGAATATTGACACATGGATCCAAATATAATAGACTCAGGTTCAATCCCTTTTGGCAAGATTATAGGTCATGGTGTGTTCTTTCATCAGAGGGCACACAATGTCTGGTTCTCTCTTTTCGTGATGTCAGCTGAAATTGATACTCAATGCCTTGATCCATTGATTTATTGTGAGTTGGAGGATATTCTAACCCTATCATTTCTCTTTCATTTATTAGTTGGAACATTTTTATAAAGAGATGTTTCCCCACATCTACTATTTGGTTGACCAACGGTCAGATTTGTATAGGAAAGGGAAAGTAAATGTTTGTATTTTCCCTTTATTTACTAATTTTCAAGATAATAAACTTGTTTCCTATTTCTTCCAGAGATCACTTTTTCTTTTTTTTTTTTTTCAGTGTTATGAACTCATGGATTCAAACATGTTTGATAGGCCTCAACCCATTTGAAATATTACCTTATTGAAGTTCAAATTGTCCCATATCTGGCTATTGGGAGCCACCCCAAGTTGGTGCTGAGTCGTTTTGACACTACACTAGCCATCTTTAATAGTTTCCTTGCTATCTCAGAAGATCCAGGCTCAACTTGTGTGTTATTTGCCCCAGACCTGGAATCAGCCATCTCTCTAAAAAGCTTGGTTACTTTCAGTGAGAAATGGCATTTCAAAATCATAATCAGGACTCTATGCATGCTCATTGCTAGTAGCTTAGCCATGGTTTCTAGGAGAGAGCTAGGAAATACCAATTTTTTTTTCACAAGATAAGACACTTTCTGAGTTTATTGTAAAACCTCCAAGTCAAGTTGAGTACTACAGGGATTTTACTTAATCCTTCCTGTTACTACTATATCTCCATTTTCTACACTGAGAATCTTGGTTTTCAAGGACACAGGGCATGATAGAGTTAGACTATCCCACAATTATTCACTTCCTTTATTTACCTTACACATGCAGCAGCCTCAGAATAACAACGCTAAAACCACCATCACCAATATGGTAACTGAAACAATTAAAATTTTTTCATTTGCTCTACCCATTCTCTATTTTTAAAAGTCATACTATGTCAGCATTTCCAGAACATATTGGTATAACATACTGTACTGTCTCCCTTCTATCCCCCATTTAGTCTTACTTCTTCAAATAACTATATATATAGTGCTTGTCACTGGTGGTTACCTGATGACTCTGTTTTTTCATATCTGGATCTTTAATGATGAATCCAGGACATAGAATGATGTTTCTGTATTGAAAGGAAGAAAAGGAAGCTATGAAGACTAGTGATAACAACTGAGGATAAAATATTTGGCTATACTTAGCTTTTTAATTGTAATCATTATAAACTTTGTTTCTTACACATAAATGTAGTCATAATCACGCTGCCCCAAATGTTTTATAATTATCCATTCCTTCTTTAAAGTCTTGCTTACTATTCTGCCATCCTCTGTGAGGTAATTAGAAAAACATAAAACCGGATGAAATCTAGAGGGCCTTATTTCCTCTCTTTTAGATACTGGCTTCAAGCTTGCTTTTTACAGCTGCAAACAAGTAGGAAGAGATTTTTAGTTTCACAAGCTCTTGTCCTGCAATTTGGATGGACCATCCAATAAAGCAAAACCTGCTAGACGACAAGTACAAAAAGAGAGGCATTGGGGCGCCTGGGTGGCTCAGTTGGTTAAGCGCCAACTTTGGCTCAGGTCATGATCTCGCAGTTCGTGAGTTCGAGCCCCGCATCGAGCTCTGTGCTCACAGCTCAGAGGCTAGAGCTCACTTCAGATTCTGTGTCTCCCTCTCTCTCTGCTCCTTCCCCACTTGTGCTCTGTCTCTCTCTCTGTCTCTCAAAAATAAATAAACATTAAAAAAAAAAAAGAGGCATTTTTCAAAGATAACCAGACTGAAAACCTAGTCCCTAAAAATAATAATAATAATAGTAATAATTTATTTCTGAGCATTAGTACTGATTATCCAGAAAAATAAAGCTTTATTCAGAGCAACACAAAGGGCATCTTTAAATTTGTAAAACAAAAAAACTTCAAAACGTTGAAAACCATATTTTAAGGCAAGCTTTAAATCCTTTACCACTATTAACTTCAGCACAGCAATTCTGCATCCTGTCCCTGGATTCCTCTTAGGATAATTTTGCCACCTACAGGACAAACGAGGTGCTGGCCGCCTGAATTATTTTGCCTTCTGAATTAATTATCTTGAGGTCTAACATGGTGAAGTGCAAATACTCATTGTTTCACTGTGCCTTTAACCTTTTATAAAAAGGAATTGACAATTCATTGTTTCAAAAAAATGAAAACCGTAAATCAAACTGTCATACTGTACATCTTAAACATAAGTATACAGTGATGTATGTCCGTTATTTCTCAATCAAACCAGGGGGTTGGGGTGGGTGGGTGGGATGAGAACCAGTATTTGAAGCTGTTGACTATTAACAAAATATTTTACTTTCTCTATAGTGCTTCAAGATGCAATTTTTTCAAGGCCTTATAAAGGAAAAACTGGTTCACGTGTTACTCTTTAAAGATCAAATTCTTCTAACCCAACACAAACCTACGGAGATTTTCCTTTGTGGGCTTTTTAACCCAAGTTTCTAAATTGTAGCTTGAAAAATTGGATTGTGAATCTAGGATAAAGAGAGTTTCAGATCAGATCTCCTAAGAGAGATCTGCTTTGTTTCTTTACCTGGTGTTAGGTGTCTTTCATTTAGAAGTGAGTGTACTCCAGTTATTCAATGTTTATCATATCATTTGTACCTTTAAACATTGATTTTAGGGATTTTAAAAAGTCACTGAGAAATTTGTTCCTTTATTACTCAACTACAACAACAAATCTGTATAGTGACCAGAATTTAAAATGTACAATTCTTTTCCTTCTGTAAATATGTATTATTGTTAGAAATAAAGAATGGCAGGACCATTGCTTTCATTAAAATATCTACTGTGTCTGCTTTTTTTTAATGTTTATTTATTTTGAGAGAGAGAGAGAGAGCAGGGAAGGGGCAGAGAGAGAGAATCCCAAAAGGCTCAGTACCTGCAATGAGGAGGCTGACGCAGGGCTCGAAGTGGGGCTCAATCTCACGAACTGCGAGATCGTGACCTGAGCCAACATCAAGGCAGTCAACTGACTGAGCCACCCAGGCTTCCCTACTGTGTCTGTTCTTAAATACGGATATTGATAAATTTTTACACAAACTTGATTAGCTTTTTAAATTGTCATTGTTCAGGAATATCTATTGCAAACATATACCTTCCTTTAGGCCAGTAGTTAGGTCATTTTGCCTCCCGGGAGACATTTGGCAATGCCTAGGGACATTTTTGGTTGTCATAGCTCGGGTGTGCTGTTGGCCAGGGATGTGGCTACATAGAGAGAGGCCAGGGATGCTGTTCAACGTCTGCAATGTATAGGTCAACTCTCCACAGCAAAGAATTACCCTGTCCAAAAGGTCATAGTGCTGAGGTTTAGAAACCCAGATTTAGGCCAAGGTAATGCTGAGCATCATGGAGTTATTACTGGTTCTGTTTCCAAAGGGCCTCATTGAAATTTAAAAGGTAAGATGTAAATGAACTCTATAAATCCTACTCCTTGCTAAATACATACTATGTTTTGGGTAACAATCATGTGTACTTCAGATGTGAATATATTCAAACAGATGAAAGCTTTTTGGGTTTTCCACAAGAGGTACAGGACAGAACACAGGTGCTATTGACGTGACCTCTGATGACTGTTTACTGAGTGCATCCTAAAAGATAGAAGCAGTCCAGAATGGGTTGAGAAGACTTACCTTTATCATCTAGATTATCTTTACTGAAGATGACAATATATGGCAGAGGGACACCTATGTCTGAGATCTTTGAGGCTAAGATATATTTAAGTTTCTAGCTTATTACTGGAAAATCATCTGGTATTTTAATCTTGGAGGTTCCAGAGAAGGCCACAGATGGGTCTTGATTAAGGCTAATCATTGCCACAGAGCAGCCGTGTGAGAGCCCAGTGAAGGTGAACCCCCAGGAACTCCCCCAGGAAGAGATTGATCAAGGTAGAGTAGGTCATGCTGCAATTACAAACAACCCCAGACCCCAGAGCTCACTCAGTCAACTGTGGATCCTGCCTATTCTCTTGACAGCTGTTCTCCAGTCTCAGAATCCCAGACTGTTTTGGTCTCATGGCATTTGTGTATTACCATGGGCTTCCCCAGTCATCCTTCATCACAGTGGGCTAAAGAGTTGATTACACAGGTCATTTGCACTCACATTGCATTTGCCAAAGCAAGTCATGGCCATATGTGATATCAAGGCATTGGGGAAATGCAATTGCCTTAGGTAGGAGAGAACTGGATATTGGAATGCTAACCATGGAAGCACAAGCCGGGAGGCAGACATTGGGAGGTCCCCAGGGAAAAGGTATTAAAAATACTTGTGGAAAGGGGCACTGGGTGGCTCAGCTGGTGAAGCCTCTGACTCTCCATTTCAGCTCAGGCCATGATCTCAGAGGTTCATGTCCCACATCAGGCTCTGTGCTGACAGTGCAGAGCCTGCTTTGGATTTTCTCTCCATCCCTCTCTCTCTGCCCTTCCTTTGTTCTCCCTCTCTCACTCTTTCAAAATAAATTAATAAAACCAAAAACAACAAAAACAAAACAACATGTGGAGGGGCACCTTGTTGGTTCAGTCAGTAGAGTATGCCACTCTTGATCTCAGGGTCATGAGTTTGAGACCCACTTTGGGGGTAGAGTTTACTTAAAAAAAAATACATATGGAAAAGAGAGGCAAAAAGTTAAAACGAGACCAGCTTTTTAGAAACATGAACTGATACTCATTTTGCTATGGTCATTTTTGCTTAATTTTACTCAAAGTTTGGGATCATTTTACCACATGAAAGATCTTATAGTTTCTCAAACATAAAAACAATAATTTCATTTTTTAGATCACTTTTTCCTTTTCATTAAAAGAAATGTCAGGTGTGTTCTCAGTTCCTTACAAATATATTTTCTCAGTATACTTCATCAGAGCCACTTGTGTTTCTTGTTACTGCATTTTTCTGGGCCCTTCTCAGGTGTACAGAATTAGAATGTCTGAAATTCTGATGAATTCATCAGCAACTTATCAAAATGTATTTAAAACCATCCATTTCTCACCATCGATTACAATTTTAATCGAAATCATCTTCATCGTGTGCCTGGATTCCTGCAGTAGACAGGACTTCCTGTCTCCACTTACGACATTATGGTCCATTATCCATACAGCAGTGAGAAGGATCTTCAAAAGCAGAAGTCTGATTATGTCCTTTCCCTCTCTGCTGCTTAAACTGTTCCCAAGGCTTCCCCTTAATTACTAGAATAAAACCCAAATGCCTTCCCATTCTCCTCAAAAGACTTTCATGATCTGGCCCCTACCTACCTCTCCAATTTCACTTCACTACACTCTTCTTCCCCTTGATCCTGACACCCCAGCCACACTGGTCTCTAGGTTCACTAAACACACCAAGGTTAAGGTGGTCCCTGTGCCATGGTACTTTCTATTCCTGTTGTTTGAAGGCTTTTTCTCTGGAGTTTGGTGTGTCTGCCTCTAAATCACTCAAACTCTCAGCTCAAATGTCATTTCTCACCAGATATTTCCTCATAATTCTAGCCAAAAACTCTTCCCCATTTTGTCATTTGCCTACTATAGTTTCTTCTTAACTGTTATTAGAATTTGAAATCAGCTTACGTGTTTATTTTCATTTTTATTCAGTGTCCTCTTTAGAATATAAATCCCTTGAATGCAGGCACCACTAAACTACCCAACATCTTTAAATTTTTTTTGATGTTTATTTATTTATTTTGAGCGGGAGGGGCAGAGAGAGAGAAAATCTCAAGCAGGCTCCCCCTGACATGGGTCTCAGTCTTATAATCTGTGAGATCATGTCCTGAGCCAAAATCAAGAGTCGGATGCTTAACTGACTGAGCCATCCATCCAAGCTCCCCTACCCAACATCTTAATGTGCATTTTATTTTTTAATTTTTTTAAACTAATTTATTTATTTTGATGGGGCGCCTGGGTGGCTCAGCTGGTGAAGCGTCTGACTTCAGCTCAAGTCATGAACTCACAATTCGTGAATTCAAGCCCTGTATTGGGCTCTGTACTGACAGCTCAGACCCTGGAACCTGCTTTGGATTCTGTGTCTCCCTCTCTCTCTGTTTCTCGCGCGTTCTCTCTCAAAAATAAATAAACATTAGAAAAAATTATTTATTTATTTTGAATGAGTGAGAGAACACGGGAGAGAGGCAGAGAGGGAAAGACAGAAAGTCCCAAGCAGGCTTCATGATGTCTGTGCAGAGCCGGATGCAGGACTCGAACTCATGAATTGTGAGGTCATGGCCTGAGCTGAAATCAAGAGTTGGATGCTTAACTGACTAAGCCACCCAGGGGTCCCTGGAATTAGTAAGCTCAGGTCATGATCTTAGAATTAGTAAGAATACCTCAATAGGTGTCTTAGCTCAGGCTGTTATAACAAAATACCATAGACTGGGTGACTTACACAACAGACATTTATTTCTTACAGTTCTGGAGGCTGGGAAGTTCAAGATCAAGGTGTCAGCAGATTCAGTTCTTGGGGAGACCTCTATTCCTGCCCTGTAGATGGCCACCTTCACATAGCACAGGCACAGCAAACTCTGTTCTCTTCCTCTTTCTGTAAAAAAATTAATCATATCATGGGGAGGGGTCCACCCTTATGAACTCATCTAAACCTAGTTACTTCTCAAAGTAGTAACTCCAAATGCCATCACATTGGGGGTTAGGACTTCAACATGAATTTTGGGAGATAACATTCAGCCATAACAATAAATATGCAATGAATGTAAAAATATAGTTAACAATGAAGAAACATCGTAAAGCACATATATATAAAACATGAAACTATTACTATTTATCAAAGATATTAAACAAAAAAAATTATAATGATAACCATTTTTCTCTCTTAATGCAATGTCTGGCATAGTGTGATCTCTCAATAGATATCTTTTTCAATCAGTCTATCAGCAAAATTTCTCAATTAATAGTTCTTCACACAAAGATGTGGTGGAACTGGCACTTTGTAGAAGCATTAATGGTATAATTTACACATTCCAAAGCAATTTGGTGGTGGCATTTTACCTCTGGACACAATATTCTACTTCTGGAAATATTTCCTGGCACTCTAATCCAAAATGGAACCTATGTGCAGGATTATATTTATTGCACTGCCATTCATATTAACAAAAAAAGGGAGGACATAAATTAGAGTCCAATATTTTTTTATTTTTTTAAAGACCTCTTTTTCTTTGTTGTTGTTTTTTTAAATGTTTATTTATATTTGAGACAGAGAGAGACAGAGCGTGAGCAGGGGAGGGCAGAGAGAGGGGGAGACACAGAATCCAAAGCAGGCTCCAGGCTCTGAGCTGTCAGCACAGAGCCCGACGCAGGGCTCGAACTCATGAACTGCGAGATCACGACCTGAGCTGAAGTCAGATGCTTGACCAACTAAGCCACACAGGAGCCCCTATTTTTTTTTAAAGTAATCTCTATGCCCAGTATGGGGCTCAAACTCATGACCCAGATGTCAAGAGTTGCAGGCTCTACCAACTGAGCCAGCCAGACATCCCAAGTCCAATACTTTGTAAAATGTGGCCTTTTGGTTGACACTGTCATTGAATACGTTAATACATTTTTCAGTTTACTGTCAGGTCAGCCTGGAAATAATTTTATCTCTAAATTATCACATTTAAACTCTGGCATTTATGGTTAGTTTTAATTTAACTCCCAGAGGGCAATCCTACTCACTATTTCCAAATTCTTAGGAAATATTTTATTGTTGCTCTAGTCCTCCTACCCCCAATAAATCATATTGTTTCATGCCTCTGCAATTTTGGATACTTCCTTAGCCTAAAATAAGTTTCACGATTTCTCTGAAAAGACTTTTGTCAGCCATCCAAAGTAGAGTCAACAGCACCATCCTTTATATGATCACTATCCCTCGGCCACACCTCCATTGCTACATTTATCATATTTCTTTGTTTATATACCCGATACTCATGAGACTGGAATTTCCTTGAGGGCCAGGCATGGCATTTATCTTTACCTTCACAGAGGCTTACTATAAACTCAATACATATATCTTAGTCTGCTAGGGCTGTCGTAATAAAATACCACATACTGGGTGGGTTACACAACAGAAATTTACTTTGTCATAGTTCTGTAGGCTGAAAAGTCCAACATCAAGGTCTATCAGGGTTTGGTTTCTAGTGAGAGCTCTCTGGCTTTCAGATGGCCACCTTCTTGCTGTGTCCTCACATGACAGAGACAACATAAGAAAACTCTCTCTTGTAAGGGCATTAATTCCATCATGAGGGCACCTTCATGATCTCATCTGACCCTAATTACCTCCCCCAGGCCCTATCTCCAAATACTATCACATGGGAGGTTAGGGTTTCAGTACATGAATTTCGGGGGGAAGATAGTTTATTGTAACATGTTTGTTGGATGGAAAAATGAATAGCTGATAAATTGATTAGAATACTCATGTTAGCTCCTTAGCATATTTTTTTCTTACTAGTAAAGTATATATGGGGAGCGAAATTATAATAAAGAGAGCAGCATTATCTCTGAATTTGCTCAATATTTTTTCCCTAGAACTTAGCACAATGCCACGCATCTTTAGGCACTCAATAA
The DNA here is from genome assembly GCF_023721935.1 of Panthera uncia. Taxonomy (NCBI): domain Eukaryota; kingdom Metazoa; phylum Chordata; class Mammalia; order Carnivora; family Felidae; genus Panthera; species Panthera uncia. The sequence goes on along the minus strand of NW_026057586.1, from coordinate 40,063,622 downwards.
ATATCTGGGGAAAAATTGGTAAATAAATTCTAGTTTGAGGAGCATAGGTAAGATATTCCTTTAATGAGTAAAGCCTTTGACCTAGATGCATCTCTTTTCTCTAGATGTACAACTGCCGGTCAAGTGAGCCAATCTACTATACAGATTCTCTCATAGACAGGATTCTAAAGCAGCAATTCAGGCCACTGGTATAGCTCTTATAGGAGAAGCAGTATTATTTTGCCTTCATTCAGTACGATTGGAGGTATGGTGCTAATTCTGAGAGACCATTGTACATTATATATTACAGTTGCTGATTTTAATTTGCTCCACATTACACAGTGTAGTAATTTGCTAGAGTTCACTTAGGCAACCAAATAAAATTGCCTAGCCCAGGTAATCAGATAAAATGAAGAAAATGTTTAAAAGACTATTATATGTTTTGACATATAATATATATATTTTACTATACCTCTAAGTGTATTTAACCTTGTTCCTTTGACACATTCTTAAACAATGTATGGAAGAAGGTCAAAATTCTGTAAGTAAAATCATACTGTCCTTTGACAGTATTTCAAAAATGTGTTCTCCAAATATTCATTCAGTCTTAAGGCACACTGGTTGGAAAACTATCTTAAAGAGAAATAATAACTTTCTAATAAAAAGTTTTCAATAATGTCAAACTCTTAGGAACAGAAAATAGAATGGTGGTAGTCAGGGCAAGAGGGAAGGGGAAAAGGGGAGTTGTTGGTCAACAAATATAGAACTTCAGTTTCAAAAGATGAAAAAGTTCACTTGTTACATAACAAGGCGCATATAGTTAACACTAGACTATGCACTTACAGATGGTTAAAATGAGGGGCCCCTGGCTGGCTCAGTTGGTGGAGTATGCAACTCTTGATCCTGGGGTTATGAGTTTGAGCCCCATGTTGGGTGTAGAGATTACTTAAAAATAAAATCTTAAAAAAATGGTTAAAATGGTAAATTTTATATATTTTTTATCACAACAAACAAACAAACAAACAAACAAAATTGGTATGTGGGTAAACCAAATACCATGGTGTAAATATAATTCTATGCCAGTTTGGGAAATTATAATTGTCAGTGAAATTTAGGAAAGAGGTATCATCTCACTGGTAACGTTCTTGAGATTTCAAAAATAAAGTATTTAAATATAGAGACTGAACAACTCTCCTCCCTGTTGCTATTTTTTTCCACCCACTGGTCTCTCTCCAGACTTGGGATAAAGTTTAAGGCTTTAAGAAGCTTTAGAAAGCTTTTAGAAGAAGATTTGCTTGCTTGTTTTCCCCTATTAGTAATGGTTGTACATTCTCTTAGATATTTATTGTTTTGAGCCACCAATCTGCATTAGTATCACTTAATTATAAGACTTTTGATGGAATTCTTAAGAAGACAGTTTTTGTTTTTGTTGTGGTGCTGTTGTTATTGTTATTTCTCACACTGAGTATCTTCAGCTCAAATAATTTAGCATTTGGGGACCACTATGAGGGAAGAATCTGCCTGAGACCAAAAGGAATCCAAGGAAAGCAGAGCCAAGAGAAAGTGAAAAAACTAAATCATGAGGTATCTTTTGAGCCTCTGCTTTCAAATATGCATCATCTCAGCTTTACCATGGAATCATGTGAACTACAGAATTCTATTTATTGCTTAAGCCATTAAAAGAAAATTTTATTTATTTATTTATTTATTTAGAGAGACAGAGAGAACAGAGGAGGGACAGAGGGAGAGGGAGAGAATCCCAAGCAGGCTCCATGCTGTCAGTGTGGAGCCCAACTCAGGGCTCGAACTTATAAGCCATGAGGTCATGACCTGAGCTGAAACCAAGAGTCAGATGCTTCACTGACTGAGCCACTCACGTGCCCCAGTTTAAGCCATTTTAATACTTGGTTTTCTATTACTTGCAGGGCAAAGAAACTTGACCAATAGGGATTCCATGCAATATTTCTGCATTCTTTTTTTTTTAATTATTTTTTAATGTTTATTTATTTTTGAGAGGGAGAGAGCAAGCGAGCTGGGGAGGAGCAGAGAGAGAGGAGAAGAATCTGAAGCAGGCTCCACGCTTTGAGCTGTCAGCACAGAGCCCGACATAGGGCTGGAACTCACACCGTGAGATCGTGACCTGAGCCAAAGTCGGATGCTTAGCCGACTGAGTCACTCAGCTGCCCCAATATTTCTGCATTCTTAAAATGCATTTCTCCCAGGGGTGCTGGGTGGCTCAGTCGGTTAAGTGTCTGACTTCGGCTCAGGTCATGATCTCAGGATCCGTGGCCACATTGTGCTCTGTGCTGACAGCTTAGAGCCTGCAGCCTGCTTCGGATTCTGTGTCTCCCTCTCTCTCTGCCCCTCTCCTGCTCATGTTCTCTCTCTCTCTCTCTCAAAAATAAATAAACACTTAAAAAAAATTTAAAAATGCATCTCCCCCATTACCTAGTTCAAATTGGTAATGTACAACCTTAGAGTCCTAAGTGATATAGACATCAATACCAGAAGTGGGATTACTGTTTCAGATCATCAGAGAAAATGCAGAACTAGCTGAGCTGTGGCTAGGTTGAGGGTTGGGGTAGTAAATATTGCTGCACTGTAGGGTGAGAAACTTAAGATTTTGTAGGTAGATACAAAGCTATTGCCTACACTATATGCTTAAGTTTATTGGGCCTAAAGCACATGGCTATGAAGGGTAAAGCATTAGAAAACTTAGTAGCAAATCATTAGTGGGTCAGTATTCCAGTTATCAGTCTATTAATTCTAAGTTCCAAATTTATTATTTTTGCTTGCTGTGTGAAAACAGATCTGGGCCCTTAAATATTTTTCCTTTGCCAGCAGGCACGATAATACTTTTTTCCAACAGAGGGCACTAGAGAGAAGCTGCAGGAGGAAAGGCGTTTTGTTCCCCATTCTGGTAGATCCTTGCTTCCCACAGTGCACAGAGCCAACCCCAGCTTCTGCAGTGCACAGTGGCCAGCAGCACCCAGCAGACAGCATCTGCCTCCACACCCTGGATGGTTTGTGACAGAATGCCTCCAGGGGACACGTCTCTGTAAACAGCTTTCCCTTGCACCCTGCATGCTTCTACCAGCATGATGCCACAGAGACTTCTCTGCCACCCAGTGAACCCCAGCTGGGTCTTCCCCAGCTGTGGAGAGGGGTGGGGCCCTTCTCTGGGTACTCCGTTTCAACGTTTTGATGTTTCATATGGAATGCTTCATGAATTTGTGTGTCATCCTTGTGCAAGGGCCATGCGAATCTTCTCTCTGTATGGTTCCAATTTTAGTACATGTGCTGCTAAAACAAGCATTCAAGCCTATATTCTTTACAGTCCTCTGTACTTATACCAATCCCCTATTAGAGTTAAAAAGGTTTTTATATTAAACTTTCTCTGTTCAAGTTACTGTGATTTCCCTCCCCTGATTGCACCCAGACTGATAAATCAGACTGATTTTTCCTGAGTACCTTCAGTAAGGCATAACAACAAATTTGCAATGTTTTCCTGGATGTGAGCAGAAAAAAAAGAGGAGCTGGGAACTCCTCTGAGGTCCAAATCAAAACAGTCCAAAGTACAAAGGTCAAGTGCTCTGACTCACTTTACTTTCTCTGTGTAAGATTAAAATGCTGATTGAGAAAGTGAGTATCCTGTCACCTACAACAGGGAGGAACGAATGAAGGATGTGAGTTACCCTGATACCCTGGGCCACATCACAGCACCTCACACTGACTCCCCTCCTGACAAACAGGATGACATTGGCGTTGCAAACTACACTGGACTGGAATTCAGTCTGGGGGCAGGGTGCTATTATAGAAGAGAAAGAAGACTTCTCTGCCGGCTCTGCCAGTTTCTTCACCCACACTGTCCTAAGACAAAGTTTGTCAAACTGGGTACATGTTGACCCCAGAGCTGTTGCTAACAAACAGAAAATCTATGACGATAGCCCAGCCTTGGGTCTTCAACTTAGCAACCATGCTGACCTGATAAAGTTTTTGGTGTTTAATCTTAGGAAATTGCCATAAAATGAAACTGATAGGTAACTATGGTTTTATTAAAATTGTAGCACCAGCAAAATCCTGTCTGTATAACAGGCCTGTGATTCACTGAAATCAATGGGATAGGATAGAATGTTCTAATTCTTTAGACAGCCTCAGGCCATTCTTGTACCCGGTACCATTAACAAGTGAATTGCAAATGAAATATACCCCTTCCCTCTCCCTAAAAAAGGTTATTTACTTTAATGTCCTTTTTGGTGTTCCCTTGGCAATAGGAATGATTCCAGAAGGCAACACTAGACTGCCACATTAGTTGACAATAGAATTCTCACCACTGCCAAGTCAACCAAATGATACCCATGAGACTCAGTGGTTTTCTGCTTTGCTTCATTAACTCTGTCCAGCAGCAAATGGTACATATCCTGTGATTTCTTCCCTTCTCTTCATGTTTTAAATGTTAAGTTTTCATAATAGTTGTATTTGTTCTACATTGTGGTACACAAGAGGTGGTTGATAGGGACTACATTTATGATTTAGTCTGAGGCTGTAGGATCATGAGATATTAAAAGTAGATCAGATTAAGATTCAACTAAAGGGATAAATTATTTGGAGACTGGAAAAATAGCAGTCTTGTGACATTGCCTCTTGGAGCACAGCTGGAAGGTACTTTGGATTGTCTCCTTTAGAAGCAGTATATGCAATATGTATTGAGGGAGAATGGGTGGAATAACTGAAATTTATGTATAGAAAGAAGGGTGTGTATTTCTGCTGGAGGCTTCTTCTACTTCTCTAAAATTTAGGCTTTGTTTGCTTTTTAAAACTGGTGTCAGGCTTTTGCCTCTATTGTTATACTGGAACTAATCTTGTTATGGTTGTCTTTATCTAAGCCATGTGCCCAGAGAATGTCGATACATGTGTGAAGTAAAGGGGGCCCGGGAAGGAAAAAGAAAAAAAAGGTGGAGGAGAAAAGAAAGATGTTTAGATGCTTTGGCTTTAAATTTACATATTTCTCTCAAAGATTAAAAAAAAAACACCAAAGAAAAGTTGAAATGTGAGTTAATTTGTTGGAATCTATTGCCATTTCTGGTCTAATTTATGGTTCTGCTTCTTAGGATGGCATATTTGATTCCCTGAAATGATTTCATCTGCATTCAAAATGTCTGTTTCATTTTTGGTTTGGTCTCTCTACTGATTGGCTTTCTCTTTTTGGGCAAAGGAAGAGGCTACTGTCCCTTAGATGATGTTAACATACCTTGCAAGTTAGGCACTAATAGAAAATGACTAAACTATCGGGATCTCAATTCTACCTTCTTGAGAGAGTATAACCGGCACAAGTTGGGTCTATATACCCTCTATTTTAATCAATTTTAACATGAAAGCTGGATTCTAAATAGGGCCACTAGGGCTACTGGTAGGAATACTAGTAAAAATGATAACTGTACAATAGCACATAAAATACTGCTGATAGGAAATTAAACATTATTAAATAGCACGAAAAATGCATATTCATAGTGACATTTACGAAAGAGTTGAAACTTAACTGTCCCAAACTAGAGTGGACTAAAAAAGGGTAAATTCCTTTATTTTCTATACTTAATTTAATCTCACTTTTGTGTTTCCATTTGTACTAATTTGCAGAGTTATGAAGAGAGACTCTAAACTCACAATGACAAGTAACTCCGTTCCTTCTCTTTAGGGAAGAGGAACCACTTTTGCAGTGTTTCATTCTCCTCTGCCTTCCTATTTCCTCCTAAAGTGTTGATTCAATTAGGAAAATGGGTTGGAATCTAGTCAGGAAAGAGAGCTCTCAATAAGTAGTTCAAAAGAGGATGTTTAATATGGAAAACAATTACAAAGATGTCAGGAGAGCTGAAAGACCATGTGTGACAGTGAGGCAAACACAGAAGCTGCTGAGAAAAGGCAGGGACTGCCCAGCAGGCTCGAGGCTCCTGAACCGTAGAGCAAAGGGTGGTCTTCCAGAAGTTAAAACCATGGCAGAAACAAAGCCACAGCCAGAAGCAGAGACGAGAAATGTTTTGGCTTCTTCCTTCCAGTCTCTCATCAGTGTCTCCCATTGGTTGAATATAGACAGAAGTCACTTAGCTGGCAAGGGAGAATGAGAAAGTCTGCAAGGGTCAGCTCTAGCAATATAGACCAAAATGGGTGACAGGTAGGGAGGCAGATCTGATAGTCAACAAACTAATGTCTGGCGTAGACGCTTTCTACTACAAGTAACGAACCAGCCAACTGAGAATGGTTTAAACTAGAAGGTCTTAACGGGAGGCAGGACAGTTTCAGGGTTGATTAGATTATTAGAATGGCTCAACTACCTAAGGACCTACATCCCTTCCATCTTTCAGCTCTGCGATCGGTCAGCATATTGGCTTATTCTTTGGCTTGTCCTTTTCACAGTTTCATCATGGTTGCAGAGTCCCAGGCAGCACAGGTTGACAAGAAAACATTCAGATGTAGCAGGGTATTGTTTATTCCTATTTGTTTGTTTTTCAGTCAGCAAAGAAAGGCACTTGTTGAAGCCCCTCAGAAGAATCCCTCTCATACCTCCTTGGTCATAACTGCATCACATGCCCAGGCTTAAACCACTGGTGAGAAGAAAGGGCCCATCCAGACTGGCTCATCTCAATCATGGTGACTATGGTTTTATTAGAATCTCCTTGAGCTGGAAATGTCCTCCTGAAGGGCATAGCCAGAAAAAAGAAAAGGTACCCGAACAAAACTGATGATTTGTTAGAATGAGGGATGGGAATAGGGTTTATAAATGTTTGTTGATGGGAACATGGTGCCCTGTATGGTTTCCCTTCCACGTTTTTATTCACTTGACCTCCTTCTTACTCAGCCTGAGTGTGGGATGAGGTGGGGAAACAAATTAGGATTAATGCATCAGGAATGTAAAGAATTTTTTTTTTTTAAAGAACATTTACCAAACAGGCTTAATAATGAAATGATATGCCTTCAGAAAATAGGTTATTTATGTACATGATCAGGACTAATGTTAAAAATGTTTAGCCACTGGAACCAAATGGGCATTGGCCATTCAGGACAGACTATTTATTGCCCAATCAGAATGGGCAAGCTGAGAATGGGCACCAGAGCTGTGCTGGTGCAAACCAGCTGAATGTTGACACGGTCGACAATTAAAAAAGACACCAAAGGGTGGACAGTGAAAAGTGAGCCTCACTCCCATTCCATCCCCCAGCTTCCCAGTTCACTTCCCCCAAAGCAACCACTCTTGTCTTGTCTGTGGTAAGACAAAGCGAGGCTTTGTGAAGACAGAAATTAATTTTCTGAATTCACTTATCTCCTCCTTTTAGTACATTAATTGCCTGGCCTAGTGGACTTGGTTGGAGAGTTTTGCGTATGGGAGGGCCCAGAAGGCAGTAAGTGGCAAGGGGGAAAGGTCCACATCCAGTCCAAGGGATTGTGGTTGGAAAAGAAAGGAGGAGTAGGGAAAAGGTTAGGTTGAGGGGAGTGCTGAGGGCCTGGGAGCTGAAAGCACATTACCTTATAGGTTGTGCAGAAGCAAACTAGGGGTCAGCACTACATCCAAAGTCAGGGACACAGAATGGCTAGATGAAATGATTCTCCCTCCCAGGCTGGGAGAGAAGAGGGCCCCAAGGGATGCCACGGATGGTAGCTATGTTGAGAGCAGAGCCTGAGGGGCCTTCCGTGTTGAGGGTCAAGGAATTAGAAGAGAATTGTGACAGAGCTACAGAGGGCTCTACGGTGTTGGTGAGGCTGAGTCAACCAGGGTACACACGACCGCGCCTTCGCCCAGCTGAGTCAGGCAGAAGTAGTCTTTACCAACAGCTACCAGCAGCAGAATGTCCGGAACACAACGCATCTCAGAGTGGAGCCAAAATTAGCCTTCCTGCAGAATAGTCCAGCAAGAATTCAAAGGAGACCTTGCAGATGTCAGGACCGGGGTTCTCCAATAGTGTCTCAAGTTCATGTCAGCTACCCCTTGTCCTCCGTCTTATCCTCCCAGGTGCCATTTCGAGGGGAGCAGACTGAGAGAGATGGGATATTAAAAGCTTAAGTGTTTTAACCTAAATGTAAAGAAACTGATTAAATTATGGCAACAGAGTTTAAACTAAACTAAAAAACATTTAGAGTTTTCCCTTACTGCCCAAAGGCTGTATTTTATTTACACAGCTGAATGTATTTTGAGTAAATCTGTGACACTGCCATAAAAATATCATGTACTTTTTCATGTGAAATGCTGCCAAGAGAGAAAATTATGTCTTTTGGCCATTATGGTTTATTTGTCTAAGCTTAACACTCAGAGGGTAACTACATTTTCCTTATACCCACATTTGTGGAGGATTTCTACATACTATCAACTATATGTATGTAGAAATCCACCAAATAGTATGTAGAAATTCACCAAAAATGTGGATATAATGACTTCTTAGAATATATGAGAAACAATGCAAACACGTTTGGATTAGGGCATGGGTAAAGCTGACATTGTAGAGGAAGAATGAAGCAAATAAAATTAAACTCACAAAATTAATGTTCTGGTTAAAGATTCCCAGTGAGTAAAGGGAAACATTCTTTTTAATAGAAAATACGCTTTCCTGGGTGCTTGGGTGGCTCAGTCAGTTAAGCATCTGACTTTGGCTCAGGTCATGATCTCACAGTTTGTGAGTTTGGGCCCCGCATCGGGCTCTGAACTGACAGCTCAGAGCTTGGAGCCTGCTTCAGGATCTGTGTCTCCCTCTCTCTGTCCCTTCCCTGCTCTCACTCTGTCTCTCTCTCTCTAAAATAAACAAACATTAAAAAATTAAAAAAAAAAGAAAAAGAAAATACACTTTACTTCCTAAAGTGGTCAAAATCAGCAAAATATGATTGGAAATACATCAAAAACGTGAAGTTTGAAATCCAAGAACCATTTTATAAGTAAATTTGAAAAGTACCTGGACTAATGCTATTTGGTGTCTCTCCTGTCAACACCTGTTTGGTGTTTCTCCTCCCAGGAAATCTGAAGCTAAAATTAGCTTTCCTGCTCTGCTTCCACTGTTCCTGCTAGGGAGGAAAATGTTGTAGTTTGGTAAAGGGAATCAGCTGTTCATTGGACAATTCAGTAAATATTATTCTATGAATTGTCATTTTAAGATGCATAGTGAGACCCACTTCCTCCATAAGGTTTTCTCTAAGTCCATACACATCCAGTCATCCCACTTCCTATCCTCATTATAGTCACTGTTTATGAAAAACAATACTTCGGCAAATACCATTTTTTTGGTCCTTTTATTTCATCAGACACCCAAGAGTGTAAACTAGTCAAGAGCAAAGTTCAAGACACCAGCATAATAACATCTAACAGTTCCAAGGACAATGGCTTCAGTTTATGATTCACTTAGACTGTAGTGGAAAGCCTTAACAAAGCATGGTAAGGATAATTTTCTTTTCTTTTCTGAAACTAATTGAGGATGCTCTATAATGTTCCAGATTTTCCTTAGCTCCTTTCATGCGGTTGTGATCCCATCCAGATGTATCTGGCCCGTAAACAAAAATATAAACATTTAAACTAGTGAATAATGATGAAATGTTTAGATCCATGTTTCTACCTCACTTTTCTTCAAAGCCATCAGAAAACAAGGTGTTGGGTGGTGGAAGAATGCATCTGCGAGAGTAACCCGTCAGGCTGTGTTAAGGGGGAAAGTTCAAACCCTCTCAGGGGAGCTTATTATTTAATTTTTCCTCCTCAAAGGATCGAAATTGCAGAACGGATATTTACTTGTTTCATAACACATCTCGACATGATCAAAACATTTTGTCAGGGACAAATAGTAAGGTCCATACCTTTAACATTAGGGAATATTTTTTGAGGAAAAATTCCTGGAAAACCCAATATATTTGATAGAAGCGGCGAGAAATGGTGTCCCCGCTAGGGGGAGACGGGGGGGGGGCGGTGTACAGGTGGGCACCCAGCTGTTTATGTCACAACCAGCTGCGGGCGCGACGCGCTGGTTGCTATGGAGGCCGCTCTACCCACCCCGCCCTCTCCCCACTCCTCGGTCAGGTGTTCGCCGCCCCCTGGTGTTCGGCAACCCGCCAGGCTGGCTGCACGCAGAGCAATGCCACGGGAGGGCTGCTGGAGGGGGCGGTGGGATCCCGGTGCACCATGAGCCTCGGGCCCGGCCCCCTTTCCGGCCGATAAATGCTAAGCAAGCTTCTCGCCAGTCCCCTGCCGGCCTCGGCTGCCAAGGCAGCAGCGGCCGGACTAGAAGACCGAGGACCGCGCAGGGCCACTTCTCTACCGACCCGCGCGGGGAAAGCAGCTCCAGTCCCCGCGCGTCTCCCGGGCTCCTAAGTGAGCGGCTACGCAAGCAGAGTGGAAGGGCGGAGCGGAGCGGGGCGGGGGCGGTGTGGGCGGGGCAGGCAGCCTTGGAACTGGCTAGGTAGCGGCGGGCAGCTAGACGGCTGTGCGGGCGGGGCCAGGGGGTGGGGGTGGGGGGAAAAGGAGTCAGGAGGCGGAGAAGTGGGCGGGCGCGGAACCGCGGCCGCCTAGTGGAGCCAGGTAAGGGAGCGGCCTCGGGCGGGAGGCAGCTGCCTGGGTGCGGCCTTCGTTCTCGCGCGGAGGGGCGGCGTCCCGCGTACTCCGAGCCAGGGTGGAAGCGAAAGTGAAGCCGCTGACCGGTTTCTCCACCGTGGCCTCCAGCCAAGCACCTTGCCCCACCTTTCCGCCGGGAGGAGCAGCCCTAAAGGCCGGCCCTCGCCCGGCGCGTGCGGCCGTAGCGTCTTAGCGTTCGGCCCCGCCCGGTCCCGCCCTGCCCCGCCCCCTTCCTGGCGCGAGCCGCTTCCTGACGCGATTCCCCTCCCCCTTCGGGTTCGCGTAGGGAGTCGGGCCCCGGGCCGCCACCGCCAGCTCGGCCGCTGTCGCCGCCGCTGCCGCCATCGCCTTGATTCCCCCATCCCCCGCCATGGCCGAGGAGCTCTCTGCGGCCACGTCCTACACCGAAGATGATTTCTACTGCCCTGTCTGTCAGGAGGTGCTCAAAACGCCCGTGAGGACCGCGGCCTGTCAGCACGTGTGAGTAGACGCCTCCTCCCCCGCGGGGAGCCGGGTGGTCGTTTAGGCCCGGCATCCAGCCCCGGACCCTCGGCTGCGGCCTGGCAGGAGCGGAGCCCACTGCGACCTGGCCGAGCTCCCCTCGGCGCGGAGGGCCTGTTGCCTCCCGCCCTCCTCCCGAGCTCCGGGCCAGCTTCCTGCGCCGGTCCCGGTGCCCGAGCCCCCGGCCCCCGTGTATCCATCGCTTGCTTTCGCGCCCCCGGGGTAGTGGCCAAGCTTGTCTCCGTCGTGTCTTCAGGCCCCGGAGGCCCCCTCTCCTCCAGGCCCGGGAGGAATTGCAGGGAACGTGGAGCCTTTTTGTTTCCTAGCAACCCGAGTGAGGGCTGGGGTGTCGAGTGTCAAAACCGGCCGAAGGTGCCCGCACCGGCGCGCTCGCCTTCCTCGCCCCACTACCCCCCACTCTATGACCTGCCTTGCTTTAAAGTTTCTCCTTCTTTCGGAACCTTGGTCCATTCTTTCCAGATCCAAGAACGCTTATCTAACTTAACCTTTCAACCCTGCTTCACAGACCACTCTTGAAAATGTTCCCTCTCCTTTAAAATACAGTACATGTTAGAATGATCTAGAACGGGGTTTCTTCTCTCACGTTAGAACTGACAGGATTTCCGGGTATTGAAGTGATAGTTTCCTTTTGTTTTACCCTTCTGCTTATTACTTGGTTACTGTGAAGGTGGAGATAGGAAAGGAAGATTGCTGTTTCGTGGAATGAACTGAAGATAAGGCAGTAACTCCAGGAGTGAGGGAGAACACAAAGGGATTAGATGAGGTGGCATGGTGCTGTTCGATTTGGCATACTTACAGGAAGAACTTCGATCATCCTACAGATAATTTTGGTAGAGTGTCAGTAAGAGTTGGAAGAAGCCCTTCTTGTAAAGATATGTAGCACATCTGACAAACCTGGCTGCTGATCAGAGTCCTTGAGGAACTTTGTAAGTAAACATACCAATACCTAGGCTCCATTCCAAATTTGCAAAAGAATTTCTGGCAGGTGAAGCTTGGAAATCTTTATTTGAAGAAAGACACTCAGATTTGAAAGTTCTGTGTGCTTGCAAATAGCTGAAAAGAATGGGACACATTTATTTATAAATATATTTCTTTTTCCTTCAACCTTTTTTTTTTTAAATTTTGAGAGACAGGTTTTGTAATTTCATAAAGAATGGAATGAATTTTGGGTTCTTAATCAGAGATTTTATTACAGTTATTTGATACCCATTTTTCTCACCCTGATCCTCAACCTTGACTGCACTGTCTACCTTACTCCTATTATGCGGTCATTGTGTGAGCCAGGAGTACGTGACTTTATAGGAGTTGTGCCAGTTAAGTTTTGTTGTTATGGGACATGAATGACCATCTGAAATTGCTTTATTTGGTGCAACAAATGCAGATTGTTGGAGAAATATTTTGAGATGTTATATTAAGGGCACAATGTATGCTTTATTGCCTTTAATCTGTCAGTGCTCATTATTATAATTTGATGCCTTTCCTGTGCTTGTGCTGGCAGTGGGTGGACAAAAGGGAAGGTAGGAGGTCAAAGAGGAAGTGTTTCTGGACAGAATCCTTACCCTTTGGGTCATTGACCTCATAGAACTCATTGTAATCTGCAGCTCTCCTCAAAATTCCAAGCAGTTTGCTCTAGTTTGCTTCCCTTGTGGGACATTTAAAAAAAATATTTTTTAATGTTTATTTAGTTTTGACAGAGACAGAGACGGAGCATGAGTGGGGGGGGGGGGGGCAGAGAGAGAGGGAGACACAGAATCTGACACAGGCTCCAGGCTCTGAGCTGTCAGCACAGAGCCCCACGCGGGGCTCGAACTCAGGAACCGTGAGATCATGACCTGAGCTGAAGTCGGACGCCCAACGGATTGAGACACCCAGGCGCCCCTCCTTGTGGGACATTTTAAATCAGACTAATTTGGCTTGACATCTAGGGTATGGAAAAGAGAGCGGAGATGGTTGTTGAGGATCTTTTTCTAATCATCTCATTGAACTTGGAGATGACTAAATGTTACATTTACTAGACTAAATGTAAAAATGAAATGTAGGGTAGATTTTATTGGTAAGAAGAATGAACATTTACTGCTTTATCACCCCATCTCCTCCCTCCCCGCCCACAGACACACATGCTCTAAGGTTCTGCCTGAACAATGAATTAGTATATGTGCTGCCGAAGCGAGCACATGCCTGAACAATGAATTAAAGTAGGTGGTGGTGGGGGGGGGGGAGTTTTATTTGGAAAGGATGGTAATGGTGGAACAGGGCCTTGATTGACTAGGAGTTTGGTGGGGAAATGCAATTGTTTTAAATAATCTAGTTTACCATGTCATTTGCTCTTTCCTTTTCACAAAAGGCAAACCTATGCCTTTAAAAGTGCTTATTATATTTAGCTACAAAATCAGTTTTTGATTCATTGATAGTAAGAAATAAGTGATAAGAATTTTGGATCGCTGTGGATCTGTTAGAAAGTAAAAAATTGTCACTGCCATTTCAATGACAGCAAAGGATTTGCACACTGCCTATTCTAATCAAAGGAGCAGGTTCATTATCATTAGAATAATTGCACCAAAATATAAATTCCTGTATAATCCTCTTTAGTTCCTTCAAACAGGAGATGTTGAATGTTTTCTGTATGTCAGATAGAAAGAATACAAAGTGCTCTTTTCCTGGGGACTGTTAATAGACTAGTGGAGAAGACCTAAGCATGAATATGATCTGGAAGCAATTTAAGAGGAAAATTTTATGTGAGCATTGAGAGCAGGTGTCAAAATCAGCCTATGACTAAATGGGAGATTTCCTCGATGATGCAGTATTTTAGGTCAGAATTGATTATTCAGGGCTTATTGGGGAATACCCTGATTAGGTTTATGGTATATTCAGAGGCAAGGAGGAGTTCTAGAGAATGACTATTTCCAGACTACAAATTTTGGCTGGAGCCAAAGGATGAGTGTAGTAGAGATAGAGTTTAGAGGTATTGGCAGGAACTTTTTGTATAAGCCAATTTGAACTTTTTCCTGAAAGCCAAAGAGATCTGTTCAATAATTTTTGGCAGAGGAACAGCATGATCACATTTCACATGATTACTTTAGTAGCAGGATCCAGCTTTGGTGTGGTGGTGAGACTAGTGAAGAGGTCAATCACTGATGTGTCAGAGAAAAAAAATGGTTAGAACCTGAACCAAGGTAATGATAGTAGGAGTGGACAGAAGAGATTGCTGACATTTTAAGGAAACCCATGTAAGATTTCATGATGTCCCATAGTTAAGTGTATGTATGTGAATGTGGAATACATGGAACTAAAGCTATGAGTATGGATGGTAGCCACTGAGGGAGGTCTGTAAGTTGGAAGATAGCAGAGGACCTAGATACGACAAAGTGCTAGAGAATATGTATTTACATCTGGAGTAGAGAAAAGTGCAGCTTGAGAAGGAATGGACAGGATAGGAAGAAAACCAGGATAGAGTGTGACATGGAAACTGAGAAGAAATACAAGGAGACAGTAGTCAGCAGTGTTAGTTGCCTTAGAGTGGTCAGATGTAATATTTTAAAAAGCAAGTAAACTTAAATTAAGAATATTAAAGTTGAGCAGGTATTCAAAGTAAGGTTTAAGAAGAAGGTACCGTGCTCGCTTCGGCTGCACATATACTAAAATTAAGAAGGCACAGACTGGCATAGTAGTAAGGTATTTCTTTTGGTGTTTTCATTTGTAATCTTCAAAGGCTCTTTGAACCAAACCTCTCTTCTTTCCTGTTTTGAATGGTCAAGGGAATAATGTTTGTGCATGGTTAGAAAGTAAGCTTCATTGTGGTGAAAATTACATATAATACGTTGATGCCTTGCCATACTCTTGAAGTTGGAAATCTAATGTTTGTTTTTGTGCATCTTTGTAAGGAGGCATCTCTAAAACTGAGATAAGGGGAGCTTAGATGGCTCAGTTGGTTAAGCATTTGACTTTGGCTCAGGTCATGATCTTGCAGTTTGTGGGTTCGAGCCATGCATCAGAGAGGCTCTCTCTTAAAATAAATAAACTTCTAAAAAATGATAATATAGGGGCACCTGGTGGTTTAGTGGGTTAAGTGTCTGACTCTTGATTTTGGCTCAGGTCACTGTCTCATGGTTCGTGGGCTCCAGTCCACGCTGGGCTCTGTGCTGACAGTGAGGAGCCTGCTTGGGATTCTCTCTCCCACTCCCTGCCGCTCCCCTGCTCTCTTTCCCTCAAAATAAATAAACTTTTAAAAAATGAGTTAATGTAAATCAGCTTTTACTTCTCATTAAGCACATACTTGTATGATTCCTTATTGACCTGCTTTGTATTGTCCAGTTCCTGAATTTTTAGTTTATATTTCTCATAATTTTAACAACTTTATTTTGTTTGAGCAGTCATACTCTAAATATATACTTTAAACTTTTCTTCTTTCCTACAGACTTATTATAATTCTGAAAGGTAGACTTGTATAGGTTTTTGCTGACTTAATGAATGCTGCTGTAAACCATCTTTTTTCTTTATTTTTTTAAAGATTTTATTTTTAGGTAATCTCTCTACCCAGCATGGGGCTTGAATTTACAACCCCCAAGATCAATAGTCACATGCTCTACCAACTGTATTTATAAAATGACATAATTAGAAAACAACTATGCTATTTAATTATGTAATAGAAGGTTGACTTAATTTAAAGTCCTGAAGACTAACTTAAAATGTCTGATGTTTTTTTTTAGTTTAAGTTGTTATGGGGAATGATTTTGACTATAGACTAGGAAGATACAGGGTACTAGATTTTTAAATAAGATGTGGTGTATATATGCATAAATACTAGAATGTGTGTGTATATGTATGTATATATATATATATGTATATAAAAAGTACACACACATACATGGAATACTACTCAGCCATAAAAAAGGATGAGATCTTGCCATTTGCTACAACATGGATGGATCTAGAGGGTATTATGCTAAGTGAAATAAGTCAGAGAAAGACAAATACCATATGATTTTACTTAACATGTACAATCTAAAAAATGAAACAAATGAACAAATAAATGATGAACAAATACAAAACACTCATAAATACAGAGAATAAACTCCTTGTTGCCAGAGGGGAAGGGTTAGGGGATGGGCTAAAAAGCGAAGAGGGATTTAAGAGGAATAAACTTCCAGTTACAATATAAGTCATGAGGATGAAAAGTACAGTATAGGGAAGTCAATAATATTGTAATAACATCCAATGGTGACTGATGGTGACTCTTCTTACTGAGGTAGGCATTGACTAATGTATAGAATTGTCCAGTCATGATATTGTACACCTTAAATTAATATAGCATTGTACGTCAGCTATATTTCAGTAGTAAAAATAAAAAATCCATTCTCGAGAATACCGAAAACTTACTTTGACAATTGCAGCTTTATTTCTTTTGAAAATTAAAATAGTTTTATTTTTCTGTTTATAAAAGTGACATAATTTATAGTGCAAAAAGATACAAGGAATGAAGTGAAACTCACAGTGCCAGCACCCTGATTGTAGTTGAGAACAGTATGCTGTATCTGTTCCAAAGGGTGGCTGGCTAACTGATGGCTTTAACTGATTTATGTATCTTTATCTTTCTATCATCTATCTATTAGTATTTGATTGACTAAATGGGATTTAGTGATTTAGTAATTTAGATTTGCATCTTTTTCCCTCCCCCTTCTACTTTGTTTTGAAACCAGTTCTATTTAGCAAATTCAAATAGTCCAGCCAAAGGGAGATGAGGAATAAGCAAACAAGTTCTATTAACTTATTTAGTTAGTTTGTTTATTTATTTATTTTGAGAGAGAGAGAGAGAGAGAGAGAGAGAGAGAGAGGAAAGAACAGATAGAGAGTCCCAAGCAGGCTCCTCACTGTCAATGCTGAGCTGGACGCGGGGCTGGAACTCACGAACCCCAAGATCGTGACCTGAGCTGAAGTTAGACGCTTAACTGACTGAGCCACCCGGGTGCCCCAAGAATAAGGAAGTTTTGTATCTGAGGAAGCTTGTTGCTCGGTGGTACAGAAGAAGGAACAGTAGAATTGGATATAAAAGACTTGAATAACTTTGTACTTATAACATTTTTGGAATCAGCTGATTTGACTAATGTCCTCACTGTAAGCTCTCTTTTAAAGGCAGCTACCTAAGTCTCCTTTTACTTACTGAAGCCTACTATACACATTCAGTATTGAGTAAAGGAACGAATGGGCTCCAGGCTCTGAGCTGTCAGCACAGATCCCAATATGGGGCTTGAACTCACAAACGGTCCTATCAGACCTGAGCCAAAGTCAGACGCCCAATGGATTGAGCCACCCAGGCACCCCTAATTCACAATTCTAAAGGTACGAAAGGAAATATGTCTTCCCAAATCACTATTACCTTATACATTCTTTCAGAGATACGTATATAAACAAGGTTACAAATATTATTTTTTGTTGTTCACAGAGCATTCTATATGCAATCTTTTGTGTCGTACTATTTTCATGTTACTATTTTGAGGATCTTTCTTTTCTCTTTTCTCTTCTCTTCTTTCTCTTCTCTCTTCTCTTCTCTTCTCTTCTCTTCTCTTCTCTTCTGAGAGAGAGAGAGAGAGAGAGAGAGAGCGCACATGAGCAGGGAGGAAGGGCACAGAGGATCCTAAGTAGGCTCTGCCCTGATAGCAGCAAGCCCCGTGCAGGGCTCGAACTCACAAACCATAAGATTGTGACCTGTGCTAAAGTCGGACTGAGCCACCCAGGCACCCCTGGAGATCATTTTATATCAGTACATGTGTACATATTATGGTTGTAGAGTTTTCTTCATTTATTCAACCAACATGAAGTATCCATTATGTGCTAGTAGTATTATAGATACTAGGTCTGTAATATTCAACAAACCAGATAAAAATCCCTGACCTCATGGAACATATTTAGTGTTCTAGTATTCCATTGTTTGATGTATCCTTATTTAACCAATTTCATATTGATGAACATTTAGGTTGTTTCTAATCTTTTACTGTTTTAAATAATGCTGCAGTGATTAAATTTGTATAAATGCCATTTCACATGTGAAAGTTTTTTCTGTAAGATCAATTCTCACAAATGAAATTGCTGGGTCAAAGTGTAAATACAAGGGAATTTGTCAGCTCAGTCACTCACGGAAGATGGCCACTCTAGAGTCTTTTGCATAGCAAATGTTTTATAATTTTTATGAAGTCCACTATATCATTTTTTTCTATTTAGAATGTGCTTTTAACATCAAATCTGTGTAGCTCTGTATTGTGAATATTTTCTCCTCTTTTTTTCCCTAAGAGTTTTGTAGTTTACTATTTTACATTTACTTCTGTATATTAGTTTCCTAGGGCTGCTGTAACACATTCCACAACCTTGGTGGCTTATAATAACATTTATTTTCACGTAGTTTTGGAGGCTAGAAGTCTGACACCAATTTCTGTGGACCACAATCAAGGTGCTGGCTAAGGCCTGAGGCCCTTCAGAGACACTGCTCCAGTCTCTGCTCATCTGAACTCTGTATGTATGTCTGTGCCAGATCTCTCTTTGCCTCTCTTACAGAGATGCTTGTAATGGCATTTAGGACCCACCTGGATAAGCCCAGCTAATTTCCCCATCCCCAAATCCTTAACTTTAATCAGGTCTGTTGTAATATAAGGTAATATTCACTTGTTCTGGGCATTAGAAAGTGAATATATCTTTAAAAGTTTCTTTTTTCTTAATGTTTTATTTATTTTTAAGAGAGAAACAGAGAGAGAGACAGATTGTGAGTGGGTGAGGGGCAGAGAAGGAAACACAGAATCCGAAGCAGGCTCCAGGCCTGTCAGCACAGAGCCTCTGAGCTATCAGCACAGAGCCTAACACGGGGCCAAACCCACGAGCTGTGAGATCATGACCTGAGCCGAAGTTGGACGTTTAGCCGACTGAGCCACCCAGGCACCCCTAAAGTGAATATATCTTTATATGGCAATTTCCCAGTTTACAATCCAGGATCTGTTTTAATTTTTGTATAAGGTGGCAGACTTAGATTGGGGTTCATTTCTGTGCCTATGGATGTCCAGTTGCTCTAACATCATTCACTTGTTGCACCTTTGTTAAAACACTTTTGCTTTTTTTTTTTTTTTTTTTTAATTTTAAATAAACTCTATGCCACCCACACACACATGGGCCTTGTACTCACAACCCCGAGATCAAGAGACACATGCTCTGCCTACTGAGCCAGCCAGGAGCCCCAGTCATTTTTGCTTTTTAAGATCTATTTTTGCCAGTCTTTAAGAAGTTTCAGTATTTATTTAATAAAACTCTGTTTTGCTTTTATTACTTTATAATGTGCATTTCTACTAAAAATCTTTATTTATGTCTATATTTTGAATAAAGTTCTAAGTTAATTTGAAACCTGATTACTTTGTTTAGTTTTTTATATGAATATTTTTCACTG
Source organism: Panthera uncia (assembly GCF_023721935.1). NCBI lineage: Eukaryota > Metazoa > Chordata > Mammalia > Carnivora > Felidae > Panthera > Panthera uncia. The sequence goes on along the minus strand of NW_026057586.1, from coordinate 40,044,126 downwards.
TTTTTGACACTATCAGTAATCTTTAGTAATGTTCTTACTATTTGGAGAGTTTATATTGTACAGTTGTTATGTGTTGTAATTTTGGAGGTTAATCGAAGATTTTCTAACCAAACATTTTGTCATCCAAAGTGATTTTTATTTCTTGCTTTTCTGTATTTTATGCCTTTAAATCTTGTATCTGTAGCCATGTCCATATTTTTGAAAGTAGTAATTACTGTATTTGTTTCTACTTTTTAGTAAAACTTCATTCAGCATTGAAACATGTTTTATACTTTATAAAAATAGAATCATGCAGTTGTACTCTCTTGCATCTGGCTTCTTGAGCTGAACATTATGTTCATCCATATTCATTCTTATTACAGTATCCTATAGTTTTAATTTTGTGAATGTGCTATAATTTGTTTATTCATTCTTCTGTTGATGGACATTTGTGTAATTTTCAGCTTTTGGTTATTACCAGTAGTGTGGCTATGAACTTTCTAGGAAATTTTTTCAGATCGTATTTGAAGTTCTGTTGGGGATAAACTTTGGAATGGAATTACTAGTGGGTACCGTCAGTTTTCCAAATGGTTGTATTCTATCAGTTTACACTCTTACAGATTGAATGGGAGTTTAGGTTGGCTCACATCTTCCCCAACACTTGGTATCTTTCATCTTCTCCTAAAATTTTAGTTATTCTGTTATGTATATAATGTTATCACATTTTTATTATTTTAGTTATTTAGTTAATAAGTGGGCTTTGAAATTTTACTTTATTTTATCCCCTCCCTCTAAATATAGCATTTTTGCATCTTGGTTAAGATCTTGTAATGTTCTGTGTTTATATTTTATTTATAATTGTTAAATTAGCATATTGACTAATTTACCTTTAATTGTTAACTGTTCTACTTGATTTCTTTCACTCAAGCATCATCATTCAATGATGATACATGATTATCTCTTGTAATGAATTTTGCTGGTATGAACTTTGACAGTTTTCAATTCTTTATTTAGAAAGTTAGCTTAATAGTTTGGTGACAGTTTTGCTTTCATCTTTTTATTATTTCTCTTTGGTAGCTTATTAGACTTGGCTTCTCTAATATTACTTATCAGTCTCTTCTTTTTCTCTCTTTTTCTCTGAACACTCCTTTAAATGTTTATATTTCTCTAGATTGTTTCTTTAGTGCTCTTTTGCACTTTATCTGCTCTCCATATTTTTCTCCCTAATTTCCAGATCCTTATTTCCAGGTCTTTACTGGATATCATGCATTGAGATTTTTGTAGGCACTTTGTACCTTTCCTCTGTCAAACCAACTCTTACAATATTTTTTAACTTGGTTAATATAGTCACCTTTTACTCAAGTCTTCTGGTTATAAATACTTATTTTTCTCATTCTCCCACAAGTTATTCTCAAAAAATTCTGTTGATTTTATTTGTTAACATAGGAAGCTCCCTGATAACTGTGTCTCTAAAATAGAAATCCCATTTCTCCTATTCCTACCTTAGTGCAGACCTTATCATGGTCTAGACTATGGCTCCAGTTAGTCTTGTTTTTTTGTTTTGTTTTGTTTTTTGCTTTTTAGTCTTGCTTTTTTGGTTTGTTTTTGATTCATCCTCCCTTCTTTTTTTTCTCTTTTATGGTCCCTTTGATTAAAGAGTGCAAACACTGAAACAAAGAATTTAAGTTAAAAGTTTATTAAAAATTTACAAAATATATAGACCATTAAATTTTAGTTTTTAAACAATTGAACTTACAAGTGATGGTTTTGTAACTTTGTAGTTTTTATGCTTTCTGAAACTACTAAAGCTTGAGACAGCACTCAGGCTTTGGGGATGCCCTTTCTTTAAAAATGATTTTGATAAGTATTGACAAATTGTTACCCAGAAATGTAGAGCACTCATTTCCTTTTATCTTCTAACACTGGTTATTATTTCTAAAACTAGTTTTTAGTTTGACGGCTGAAAGATGGTATCTTGGTCGTGTTTACTTTGCATTTTTTGACTCCAGGTTATAATGAATATTTTTAATAATTTATGGTCTTAATTGGTAATCATATCAAATGCTATGTTAGTGACATTAACTACTATTTATGGAGTACTTTCATAACTGTCAAAAATACTGTGATAAGCATTTTATTGTATTATCTATTTTAATCCTCTGAATAACTGTATCAACTGTAGATACTTTTCATTTTGTGGGTGAGGGAACAGATCGTGGGGGAGAAAAGTGACTTGTTCAATGCTGCATAGTTAGGAAACTTATTTCCTATGATCTGTTACACTAGTCGCTCTCAACTTTAGTTAGATGAGGAAGATTGAATATTTGTACTTATAGGGGATTGGATTAAATGTATATGGACTTTGGACCCCATATATGATGGCTATGATTTATCTAGTTTTTTTAAAAGCAAAATGATCAAGTAGGGTATTTTGCTAGGTTAGGAGAGGAGAAATAAAAATTTTAGTGAGTTTGGTTCTAATTAGAATGTTGAGATGGTTAGAGCAGGATGGGTCCTTAAATATTTCTCAAACTAAGTTTCATTGCTCACTACTGTGGGAAGTTTTCCTATTTCCTGACAACACAAGTTTGGGTAATGTTTTCCCAAGCAGAGAAACTTTAACTTTGTTTATCCTAGAATTTCCCAAATTTGTGCACTGTTTTCTGGTAGACCTATTCATATTCATGTCTTATGGAATATCTTGAAATACATCAACTTGAGATAAAAGTTGATGTAGTCTATTCTTTCATTTCATTAGGGGAGGAAATGGAATCCATTGTGGCCAAACATGTTGCTTGAGATCACACTGCTAGTAAATCACACAGTTAGGATAAGCCAGTCATTCCTTTGTACCATGCTTCCTTTAATAATTAATATAATGTTAATACTTATTTTTCATATATTATGTTAAAAAGTTTAAAGCATAATCGAGTGTAGTTTCTTTTATATTTCCATCTAGTTCAGTTGTTAGCCTTATACTCTGAGAAATACATGTACAGTTTTTAAAATTCTGCAGTTTATGTACATATGAATAACCTAACTCATTTAGCATGAATATATATCCATAACCACTTGCTTGTGTTTAATCATAGAAATGGAAAGAGTCTTTTTTCTGTAGTTAACATGTCACAAATGTTTGGTTTAGTTTCTGTAGAAAATGTTTCCTGACTGCAATGAGAGAAAGCGGAATACATTGTCCCCTCTGTCGTGGAAATGTGACTAGAAGAGAGAGAGCATGTCCTGAACGGGCCTTAGACCTTGAAAATATCATGAGGAAGTTTTCTGGTAGCTGCAGATGCTGTGCAAAACAGGTAGAGTAACTGTGACATAGCTCTTTGAAAATGAAGGTTCTACTCTACTTTGAAAATGAAATTCCTGTTTGAGTTTTCTTGGTAGGTGCTGGTTTGAAGAGAAAGAAGTTACTTAAATTAGGTAGAAAGGTGAAAAAACCACCTGATTATAGATTTTACTAGATTATAAATGTATTGAGAACAGAGACTGAGAGATACAATCTGTGAATTTGTCATAATTTTTAGCATGTCATCTTTCTCAAAGTAATTGCTTAATGATTATCTACTAAGTAAACTAAATGAACAAACTGGCATTTAACTCATTTAAACCCCATTCTGGTACAAATTGTGATGGTAGCATCGTTATTACAATTTTGTACATAGAAATGGGCCAAATAGAGGAAGCCTCTGGTTGCCCACTTTACTTGTGTATTTATGTGTGTAAGAAATTACAAAATATTTTGCAAAGACTAATTAATTTTTAAGGAACAGGTGAGAACATCAGGTGTTGGCAAATAACTGGCATTAATTCCCCAGTCTGGATTTTATTCTATCACTTGGAGAGGGAGTGAAATAGGGGTGGTTAGGCTTTGAGTATATCCATGTGTCTATGGATTTATTGCAGCCACTTTTTCAAACAGCTAATAAAGTCAGTGAGCAAAACCAGTTGCTATTTCATGCATTCACACAAGTCAGATCTGCTTTTCCATCTCTTTGAGGGAGGTGTTAACTGACAGGGCAATGAAGCGAAGCTGGAAAATACACTTGAGAGATTCTGGCTCTACTCCTCAGTGAGAAACTGAAAAATGTTCCAAGTGTTAACCTGGGAACCTAATTTTTTTTTAAAGCACTTTCTAACTCTGCCAAGTTGCAGTGAAGAATAAAGATATGCCCAATACTTTCAGGCAGTGTATTACTGCTTTTAATGTATTTTTTTTGTCTATTATTAGTAGTAGAGCTTCAAATGTAAATTTATTTGCTAACATTTTTTGCAGTAAGTTCACATCTGCATCTAACAAACTTATTACTTATTTTCAGCTTCTACTTAAGAATTAAATCATTTACTAAAAAAATCTTGTTTAAATGGAATACTAAGTTGGTAATGTTATATTTTGGTTTTTGGCTATTGATAATATCTCAAATTTATGACTTCTATTTAAAATTAAAAGTCACATTACATTTTGATCAATAATTTACAGATTAAATTCTATCGCATGAGACATCATTACAAATCTTGTAAGAAGTATCAAGATGAATATGGTGTTTCCTCTATCATTCCAAACTTTCAGATCTCTCAAGATTCAGTAGGGAACAGGTAAGCAATATTTATTCTTAAAAAGAGAATTTTTATAGTTAAAATGGGATTGTTTGGGGTAACTGTGTGATAAGGTGTTTTTTGTTTTGAGGGGGGGGTGTGTGTTTAAATTCCCAAGTAACAGAAATATATTTGTCTTCAAGCTTGTTTAACTTCTCTAAGCTTGCATCGGGGAGAGTGACTTCATGTCTAAGATTGCATCGGGGAGAGTGACTTCATGGTATACTTAAGCTTATGTTATTCAAAAATAATTCTTAAAAAAAAAATCTACATTTCTTTGAATAAAAAACAAACATGAGGGTTGAAGGCTGTTTTCTTTTGCAATTGAAATTACTTGAAAACTAAAAATCCCTTTCAACTAAAATCTTTTTTATTTGCTATTGAGCAATAGAGTTGTTTGAAATTTTAATTTTCATAGTAAAATGTCATATAAAAGTGAAACTTGGTACTATTAAATTCTTAGCCCTATTTTAGTTCCCCTCTTTTTTTAAAGTAGATTTTGTTTTTATGTTTTATTGTCTCTGATGTGTGTATATTAAACATTTTTATGAAATGTATTTTACACAGAATAATGGCTGAAATGTACATGTGTGATTTTAATAGCATTAAAACAAATATCCAGTTACTCCTAACACAAATTAAAAAATAGAACATTCTTTAGGGTCTTAGAATCTTCTTGGGACCCCATGTCCTTTTGAACTGCATATTCCCCGACGTAACCAGTCTCCTCTTTTTTAGGTTATTTATTCCCTTGCTTTTCTTTATAATATTATCACGTATGCATATCCTTGTGTAAGGAAAGGCAGTATTGGCAGTAGTCTAGAAAGGCTCCCAGGAGACAATGTGTTAAGCAGTCTCTCTCAAGATTTTATTTGAGTAGCATTTCATTTCATGTGTTGCTAATTTTCAGTGATTAACTACTCTTAAGCACTCATACTGTATGTAGCCTTCTCTACTCCTTATTTGAAACTGTTCTAGTGTTTAGTAATTTTCTGATTGCCTAGTCGACAATTTTTTTAATTTTTTTTTTAAGTTTACTTATTTATTTTGAGAGAGAGCAAGCGGAGGAGGGGCAGAGAAAGAGGGTGAGAGAGAATACCAAGCAGACTCCACACCTCCCCACTGTCAGTGCAGACAGAGCCTGACATGGGACTCAATCCCATGAACTGTGAGATCATGACCTGAGCCCAAATCGGGAGTCAGATGCTTAAAAGACTAAGCCACCCAGGCGGCAACCCCCCACACCCGTTTTTTAAGTAGGCTCCGTGCCCAATGTGGGCCTTGAACTCTTGACCCTGAGATCAAGAGATCAAGAGTCACATGCTCAAAGCTCCACTGACTGAGCCAGCCAGGCGCCCTTGCAAGATTCTTTTTAGATTCTCATTTTACTTGACTTAGTGTCATTAGATGAGATGGGTCACTCCTATTTTACAATTTTTTAAAAAAAATCTCAGGTTCCTTCATCCCTGTGCTTTCTTTGTTATTGTACCTCTGCTATATTGAAATTACTCAACAATTTGTTATTAACCTAATAGATTATTCTTAAGTGTGAGGTGGTTTGTCTTGTTTAACATTGTCTCTCCAGTGCTTAGCAAAGTTCCTAGTATGTATGATTTTTGCAGTCACTGCTTGTTAAAGAACCAAAGTTTCTTCTCAGGAGTCTTGCCTTCTTCTGTCTTACTTCTCAGATCCAGTTTGATTCCTGATAGCAGTGTTCCTCTTCTGTGCCTTTCTTCTAAAAGTAGTGTCACTTCCCTAGCTCAAGCCCTCATCATCTCTCACTTGAACTATTGCAACAGTCTTTTTGTGGGTGGTCCTCCTCGAATGTGTTTTACATTGCCAAATTGTTATTTCAGAAGTGCAATTCTGATCTCTTTCTCCCTGTCCTTAAACCTGCCTCCTTGTACCTTGTCAGTAACTTAACCATGCATGACCTGATAGCATTGTTTCTCATCCTGGGTTCCAAGGGCCACCAAGGACTCTGTGAACTACCTAAACTACCAAATGTTTTGTGTATGTGCATTGTTCTGGAGAAAGGATGTTGAGATTCTCAAAAGGTTCCATGATCTAAAATCCAACAACTGGTTTATAAGACAGAATTCTTTATTCTAAAGCCCTTTTTGATCTGGCACTTGCCTTGCCCTTTTTGGCCTTTCTCTTTCTTGGTTACCCATCATTGCATCATATGCTTTAGCCATGTTGAATTATTCGTACCATATCCTTGTCATCCTTGAGAAGCAGTATAAGTTAGTGATATAAAAAAAATGAACCCTTGGAGAGACTGCCTGGGTCCCAGGCTCTGTCACTTAGTAATTGTATGATTTTGGCAGGAAACTATACTTCAGTTTTCTCATCTGTTTAAAAAAAGTGGATGGTAATGACACTATTAGTACCTCGTTGGGTTGGAAGCCAATAAATAGGTCAATAAAGGCAAAGCATATTGAATAGTAGTACCTTGTTCGGTAAATGTTAGTTTTTAAATATCACCCTCATTATTCCCTCATCTATGTAGTTTTACCAGTAGTAGTCCCTTTTCCCACCACTCCAACTCACACTTTGCCAGTCAATGGACTTTTTCTTCTCTTTGAAGATTTAGACCAAGTGTTAGATCTGTAGAATCTTTCTGACCTCTAGAATTTCTTCCTTTCTTTGTTCTCCAACTAGACCCTCTAACACTTTATTTATTTGTTTATTCTGTCTTTTTAAAATCTAGAATGGGCTTCTTGGTATTATTCATTTTTATATCCTATGCAAATTCTAATTGCAATGGAAAAATTGGGTTTGTGTATTGTTAGTAAGGAAAGTGGTGATGGAAGGAAAAGAAGGTTTTTTTTGTTTTGGGGTTTTTTTTTGTTTTTAATGGCAGGGAATAGAAGATATGATGCCAGGATATAGTAAAGGTCTTGGGAGGAAAGAAACAGTATGTTCAAATTAGGTAGTTTGAGGAGAATTTAGTAAAGGGACTGTTTTCAAAGAGTAGGGTGTTGGGTGAGCAGCTAAATCACAAGGAGTGGTGAGTGATGTACTCTGGGTCAGGGGAGGGGAGGAAGTAAATACCAGAACTCGGAGACAGAAAGCTATAAAGCTATATGGAGAGGACAGTTAGTGAGGGATGCAGCCAGCTGAGGCAGTTTTGCTGGGAAGGAGTCTGGGAAATAAGTGTCCTAGCTCTCCTGTTTTACCTTCCCAGTTGCCTGCTGGGCTGAACCCAACTGGGAAGCAGAGAGGGGAGCCTGTTGATGCAGGTTAGTCTCTCAGTACACAAAGCATGGTGCACAATGGAGAGAAGATCTGGAGGGGCAAAAGATACCCAGTATATAAGGATTTCAGTTGGTAGCCAAATATATTGTAATATCCTATACACTATATTTCTCAGCTTCCAAGTAGCTAGGACAAAGAAGAAAACATCCATTAAGTTATTGACATTATCAATGATATTGTAAACAAAGTAGTTTCTAATAAGAAACACAGCTATTTCTGATACTAAAAAAGTGATACTGAAATGATTTTGCCCATAGCATCCTCAAAAGAAGAAACTATGCAGTTAAATACCATCTTTCTGTGGCAAATACAAAACACGTTACATAGGACTCTAATTTAAAGACCTTCATGGTAGCATATGATAATGCCTTATTGCAGTGTATTAAAACTTTCCTTCCAGGGGCTTTTCTCTGAATTTCTGATATTCTGGCTTAATCTAGGGGTGGTGGTCGAATGGACAGGATCTATATATTCATGCAGTTCTCCATGAAGATTGTTTGCTAGCTGCTAAGTTTTTAATAAACATCTCAGTTTGGAGAATTTAGGTCTTACTCTCTGTCAAGTAAGTACTCTCTGTCTGGAGAGAGGATACATTTTATATTGCTGATAAAGAGCAGAGCCATGTAATTAATAGCTGAGGATTTGGTGGCATTTTATGAAAATTCATTGCCTTTTTTTTTTTTTTTTTTAAGTTTATTTGAGAGAGAGAAAATGCACCTGTGGGAGAGAGCAGGGAGGGACACAGAAAGAGAGAGAGAATCCCAAGCAGGCTCTGAGCTCAGCACAGAGCTCAATGCAGGGCTCCATCTCACAAACCATGACATCATGACCTGAGCCAAAATCAAGAGTCGGATGCGTGGGGTGCCTGGGTGACTCACTTGGTTAAGCATCCTACTCTTGATTTTGGCTCAGGCCATGATCTCATGGTTTGTGAGTTTGAGCCCTACGTCTGGCTCTGTGCTGATAGCTTGGAGCCTGCTTGGAATTCTCTCTCTCCCTCTCTCTCTCTGCCCTTCCCCCACGTGTGTGTGTGTGTGTGTGTGCGGGCATGTGCACGCTCTCTCTCTCTCTCTCTCTCTCTCTCTCAAAATAAATAAGTAAACATTAAAAAAAAAAAAGAGTCAGACATTTAACCGACTGGGCCACCAGGCACCCTGAAAATTCATTACTTTATTAATAAAGACCTCTCCATGGCAAAGTCAAGGGACTTCCTAAGAGTAGAGCACATATGTTTTCTCAGGGTACAGTTCACAGTATTCCTTCATAAGTACAAATGGATGGTTTAAACTCTGACTCCATGACTGTGGAAATTCTTTTTTTTTTTAATTTTAATATTTTTTTTTTGCATTTATTCATTTTTCGAAAGACAGAGTGTGAGTGGGGGAGGGGCAGAGAGAGAGGGAGACATAGAATCCGATGCAAGCTCCAGGCTCTGAACTGACAGCACAGAGCCCGATGTGGGGCTCGAGCTCATAGACCGTGAGATCATGAGCTGAGCTGAAATCGGACGCTTAACTGACTGAGCCACCCAGGTGCCCCTTGACTGTGGAAATTCTTAAAGTGGTGTTTGCATGTACCTATCTCAGTAGTAACGAAATTTCAAAATAAATCCATAGATCATTTTATTAATTCAACATAGATTTATTATACTTTCTGAACTACTGGGCATACTCTACATGTTATAGAATGTACAGGGATGAACAAAACAGACACAGTCCCCTTTTCTGTGTATGTAGTAGTATAACTTCCAGTTGAGTAATCCGAAATAAACTAGCCCACTAGTTTCAGTCAAATCATTCAGGGTAAAACTATGTACTATGGAGCAATAAATATTGGAGGATGTTTAACAAAATTATTGCATTAGTATGGGGTAGTTCATCATAATAACTATATAGCAGTGCTAGTTAAGGCCATTTGTAGCTCACAACAATAAAATTCTCATTTTAGTGTATAAGACTGCATGCTTTCTGTTTTCTTTAGCCTCTAGAAGTGAGGATGAGGAGGAGTGGGAAGGAAGATGAATGTAATCATTAAGATACCAGACACATTTTATCTTCCTTGGAAATTGTTTGGTCTGTTTGTAGGCTTTTCCTACTAATTTTGACTCCTTGTAAACATTAATAAGTAGGTATCAGTGGATTCATACAGTTTAGTCCAAATATAGCTCTTCACAAAGACTGAATTAAAGTTGAAGGCAATCTTACATTGTCATCTTTTCTCCAAGATGTTGAACATTTTTAGTGGCTAAATCTTTATTAAAGAATCTGGTACAAGTATTATATGAAATGGGTTTTCATTATTCATAAGCCTTCTTTATATAATATGGATGATAATCCTTTATTATATGCATTACAAATATTTATATATATATATATATTTTTTTTTTTTTTTACTCAGAACTAAATTTTTTTTTGCCATTTTGTAAAACACATAAACATAGAACTTGAGGTTTTTCTTTATATTTTTAAAAGACTAGAAATGGGATACTGTAGTATTTTGAAAACTTTGCTTTAAGGACTATCACAGTTTAATTTAGCATTAAATGGCATAGTTATACATAATTTTAATTCTTTTTTTTCCTTTTTAAAAAAAGTTTTATTTAAGTAATCTCTACTCCCAACATGGGGCTCAAACTCACAACCCTGAGATCAATAATCGCACGCTCTTCTTACTGAACCAGTCAGGCACCCCCTTACCTTTTTTTAAAATTTGGAAAACAAACTTAATATGAGCTAGCTAGCTATCCTCTTAACTGACTTTTAAGTGTATAAAATAGTATTGTTATCTGTAGGCACAATGTTGTACCCCAAATCTCTAGAACCTGCCTTGCGTAACTTATGTTTTATACATGTTGATTAGTAACTCCCTATTTCATCCTCTTGTAGCCTCTGGCAACCACCATTCTATTCTTTGCTTTTATGAGTTTGGCTAGTCTACTTAACTTCATGTAACTGAAATCATGCAACTGAAATTGTACTGTGACTGGCCTTATTTAACTTAGCATAACATGAGGTTCATTCATGTTGTCATCTGCAGGATTCATTCATTTGCAGGATTTCCTTTTAAGGGTGAATAATCCATTGTATGTATATACCACATTTTCTTTATCCATTCACATCTTTGTTTCTTTATGCATTCACAAGATTGTTTCTGCCTTTTGGCTATTATGAATAGCACTACAGTGAACATGGGAATGCTAATATTTCTTTACTGTCCTGATTTCAGTTGTTTTGGATAAAGACCCACAGGTGAGATTGCTGAATCATATGGTAGTTTTGCTTGTTTTTTTTGTGGGGGAACCTCCGTACTGTTTTCTATAGTGGCTGCACCATTTTTGCATTCCCACCTACAATATACAGTTTCTCCACACTCTCACTAACGCTTGTCTTTTGTTCTTTTGATAATGGCTATCATAACAGGTATGAAGTGATAGCTCATTGTGGTTTTGATTTGCATTTCCCTGATGATTAGTGACCTTGAGCATCTTTCCATATACCTGTTGGCCATTTGTAGATTACCTTTGGAGAATTATTTATTCAAGTTTTTAGCCCATTTTGTAATTGGGTTGGTAGTGTCTGCTGTTGAGTTGTAGGAGTTTCTTATATATTTTGTAAATTCACTGTTTATCAGGTACATGGTTTACAGATATTTTCTTCCATTCTGTAGGTCATGTTTTCACTTCTTGTTTCCTTTGCTGTGCAGAAGCTTTTTAATTTGAGACAGTCCTGCTTGTCTGTTTTTGCTTTTGTTTCCTGATTGCAAATGTGTTTGTTCAGTTTTTGGCTAGTCTTGTTATGGTGTCTTTTGACATACTAAAATATATATTATATTTCTGTATGTATATATAGAAATATAATTATTTTCTTTATGATTTTTGCTTTTTGTGTCATGCTTGAGAAATCTTTTCCTACATCAGGTTATAAGATATTTTTTCTTTAACATTTTAAAGTTATGCTTTTCACATTTATTTTGGATGTATAATGTGACAGGAAAAATTTTCCCCACGTGATTAGTCATTTGTCCCAGTACCATTCATTGGGTCCATTTTTTCTCACTGATTTACAATGCCATTTCAGTCCTACACATCTCTATTCTGTTCTATTGGTCTATTTGTTTATTGTCTAGTATCAGGCTATCTTAATTACTATGACTTTAACAGTGAGTCTTAATGTCAGGTAAGGAAAGTTTTCCACCTTGTTTTACTTACAAAACACTCTCTGCTGTTACTGATCCTTTGCTATTCCATATGAATTTTAGGATCAGACTTTTGAGTCTCCTGAAAATCTCTGTAGAGATTTTGATCAGAGGCGATATAGAGGTTGAATTTATTGAAAATACATTAATTTGGAGAGAATTGACATCATATGGTACTGATTTTTCCCACCTCTCTCTCCCATTTTTAAAAAAATATGCTGGAAGAGGGGCGCCTGAGTGGCTCGGTTGGTTGTGCGTCCGACTTTGGCTCAGGTCATGATCTCACAGTTCTTGGGTTCGAGCCCTGGGTTGGGCTTTGAGCCCATAGCTCTAAGCCTGGAGCCTGCTGCACATTGTGTCTCTCTTTCTGCACCTCCCCGCATTGTGTATGCGCTCTCTCAAAAATAAATAAACATTTAAAAAATATGCTAAAAGAAATCTGCTTAGAGCATGTGTAAATATGTTTTATTGTATCTTTTCTGAAAAGTGTATAGTTTTTGTTAATATACAAATGGAGTTTTTTCCTGTTTCATAATCTAAGTGGTTATTCCTAGTGATTAGGATTAGTACAGATTTATACATTAAGGTTGTATTTTGCAACTGTTGATTTATTAGTTCTAAGAGTTCCAAATAATGGTAGATTTTTTTAGATTTATTAAATGGAAAATTATTTTGTTTTTTATACAGTTTTGTCTCTTAGTGCTTCATGTCATAATTTATTGCATTAACTAAGATCTCTATCTGATATTAAATAGGAGGCACCTTTTTCTTGTTCTTCATTTTAAGTGGGAATGCATCTAGAATTTTCTATTATGTTTACAGTGTTGTTTTTTTTTTTAACCTAACATAGTTATTCTTTATCTGTGTCACGATGCTATCACTCTCAACTTAAGATTTCCTCCTTAAATGGTTCTATTCAAATCAGAATCTTTAATGGAATTAAAAAAAAAAAATATATATATATATACATACATATATATATATATATATACATCTGGCTCCATTCCCAGATATTGTGATATCTAGAGTCTAGGCATTTGTATTTATTTTTTAATGTTTATTTATTTTGAGAGAGAGAGAGAGTGCAAGCAGGAGAAAGGACAGAGAGAGTATGAGGGGAAAGAGGGAGAGAGAGAGGAATCCCAAGTAGGCTCCAGGCTGCCAGGGCCGAGGCCTGCGTGGGGTTCCAACCCATGAACCATCAAATCATGAACTGAGCTGAAATCAGGAGTTGGATGCTTAACTGATTGAGCCAGGTTCCCCTAGGCGTTTGTACTTTTAAAAGCTTTGTGAATGATCAGAGGGGTTTTTTTTGTTTTTGTTTACATTATAGAGATTGAATTTTATTGGATGATATTTTTCTGCATCAAATGAAATTATCTTTTTTAATTTTAATTGTTAATATACTGTCAGTGATAGATTTTCTGTTATTGAACCCATTGATGCGTTTCTGGAGTAAATGAGTAGGCTACCAGTAATAGACATGATACAAATGACTAGAAAGGGCTGGAATGATGATAATGAGAGTTGTAATGGAAAACAGAACTATATGGGCAATGGAAGAGAGAGAAAGCATTTTAAAAGAGCGTTAAATTTGATATTAAAATGTTTTAAATCACTTTTGTGATTTCATATCTCATCAGCGAAAAAAATCAGGCATGCATTCCTACTGTGTGTATGTTTATTTAAAAACTATGCATGTATTTTTACAGTACTGATACTTTATGTTATAAAGCATGCAAAATTTAAGTGAGATAAAGACGAAATCGTTACTTTAAAATAAGTTTTGCTTTATTTAATGGTATAAAATATTTTATTGTTAAAGTTTTATTAATACTTTCACTAAAACCAGTGTTGTTGACTGTACTTCCTAAAATTTTTTTAAATCTTAAACACTGTGACATAATCAGAGATTTGGAACTATGTTCACTTTACGTTGATACTTGATTTTGATGACTGTCATAGCTGAAAAATATACCTACCATACAAAAAAGATACAGATCTGAATGGAAGGAGTATGTCATAGGTTGAGATTACTAAAATTTTCAGTTTCACTCACTAAATGTCAAAAGAGCTTTTGTTGAAATTTTCATCTTCTTTAATGATGTTATAGTTGTTATTACAAAGCAATCAGAAGTTGTAACAATGCTTTTATTTTTTTTAAGTTTATTTATTTATTTCGAAAGAAATAGAGACAATACGAGTAGGGGAGGGGAAGAGAGAGGAGAGAAAGAGGATCCCAAGCAGGCTCTGTGCTGCCAGCACAGAACCCGAGACAGGGCTTGAACTCACAAAACTGTGAGATCGTGACCTGAGCTGAAACCAAGAGTTGGACACTTAACTGACTGAGCCACCCAGGCGCCCCTGTTAAACTGTTTTTAAAGGGCACCTTCAAAACCCAGTGATTGTGCTGATTTGGAAGATATTTTTAATGTTCTTATTTTATTTTTTAATTTTATGTGAGAGAGAGTCCAAGTTGGGGAGGGGCAGAGAGAGGAGGGAAACAGAGGATCTGAAGTGGGCTCTGTGCTGACAGGCTGACAGCAGCGAGCCCCATGTGGAGTTTGAACTCATGAACCGTGAAATCATGATCTGAGCTGAAGTCAGATGCACACCTGACTGAGCCACGCAGGAGCCCCTTTATTTGGAAGATTTTGTTTACTTTTTAATTTTTAAATTTTTAAAAAAGTAAACTCAGTGCCCACTGTGGGGCTTGAACTCATAACCCTGAGATCAAGATGTATGCTGTACCGACTGAGCCAGCTAGGTGCCCTTATTTGGAAGATTTTTAAAGCAATTAGAAAAATCTGTTACAAAGTTTAAAAATATTGATATGATATTTTTTAAGATAAGTGATACATACTGTTTTTGGTGACAAAATCATAACATCTCTTTAATAAATGCAGTCTCTGACTGAGTTATTTTAAAAAGGTGTTTAGTCTCCATCCACATTGTTAAAATACCACCTTTACCTGAAGAGACAGAGGAGATCTGCTGGAAAGGTGCAGAAAATAGTGGTTTAATAGTCTCTTTGGGTGTAGAAACTGGGAAGCTTGCTTGCTCGCTCAGCATAAGATCTGTGTGGAGAGCTAACATGGTTATCTTCATAGAAGGAGCTGTCGTTGGAAGGGTGCCTACAGTATATACACAACTTTCTTGTATATAGCTTTATTATGAAAAACAAATTTTAAAAAATCAAAAAGAAAATAACATCTGTTATTGAGATGGTATGGTAGTACTGCTTGTTTTTTATTTTTGTTTTTGTAAAAATATGAATAACCAGTTTTCTAAGTTTAACAACTCTCTTAACTGTGGTGTTGAGATATAAGAGAAAATCTCTGTAGGGTACAGTTTTCTTGCCCACTTCTTGTTTCATTTCTGTTTTAATGTTTCTGCTATTGAAAGGCCTTGTTTCTATAAAATTGACCACACTGATGAAGTTCTGTAATGCCTAAGTGACAGTTCCCATTTAGAATATACCCACTCTTTCCTCTGGATTTCTCTAATGCTGCATATGACATTTGGCTCTGGCACAGGGTCCAAGTGAGGATATCAAATGGTTCTGTATATTAAATGTTGGAAAGCCTAGTTCCTTTTTGGAAAATATGAACATAATGATTTTCTTAAATATTTTCAAAAATATTTTCTTACGCCTACTCCACGTTGGAGGCCATAGCTTTAAACCATATCCTAGTTACAAGTCAAAAAGTTCACAAATTCTTGCCTCAGCCCCAGCATTCAGTAACTTAGTAGATTAGGTAGAAGAGTCTCTTACTGTGAAAGCCTGAAGGACCTGGGGAAATATTACCATGCTATGGATTTAAGATAATCCTGAAAAATTCTATATTATTTATTTGCAATTGCATAAATTAATTTTAAAGGACATAAGGACTTAATAAACAGTCGTCTTACTCAAACTTATTTAAAAAGTAAATGATGCCATAATTGTTTCATAGTTCAGGACTATTTGAAGTTCAGGCTTTAAAACAAATTCAGACTAGTCATTTTCATTAGCAATTCAAGTTAATGAATCTGTAATGTGCTTTATTACTTGAAGTATTAACTATTCCCCCTCTATGTTTCTTAAGTAATAGGAGTGAAACATCTACGTCTGATAACACAGAAACTTATCAAGAGAATACAAGGTAAGCTTTTGAAAATTCTGCTACTTTAGTAAATTATATCTATCACTTTATAAAAATAGATTTTTTAAATTAAATTTTCTTAGTGAATTCATCAGACAATGCTAAAAGTTGGGAATTTAGAAATAAATGCTGCAGATGCTTTTACAGATCACATTAAATTAGAATAGCTCTCCTTTTTAGCTCTCCTTTTTCACTGTGGTCAGGTTTCTTCCATGCATAATTTAGGTAGAGTTGTCAATATTGAACTGTCTCTTGTTGAAATTCTGGGGTATTAAACATCATTGATGTGTGATCCTCAAAATGTTTTGAAATGTTGATCATTCTGATGATTGATGCTTTTGTTTTTCACTTTTCTTATGAATTTTGTATGTTTGATTGCTAGAGACTGGGATAAGCTAAAGATATGATCTTGATGGGAGTCTTTTAAAAGTTTTGAGTTCTTAGATAACGGGGGTGTCCAAACTGGGACACCACAGGATATGTACAACTTTCAGGGGAGTTATAGTGACATCTGTTGGCCTTACACAAACGATTACATTTAAGTTGTTTGGACCTAACTGTTTCATAAGTGGGACAGCTAGATTTGTTTTGTTTTAGGCCTTGAGGCACCATGAAAAAAATGTACTGAGACATTTTAAGGGTTAAGGGTACGTAAACTGAGATTGTTTGGGAACATCTGTTGTAGATGATTTATTGAAGATAGTTTTTTCAAAATTTTAAATAGTCTAATAAGTATAACTTTTTTAAAAAGAAACTTACAGTAATTGGTCAGAATAGGAAAGCATCATTTTTATGTTACAATTTCAAATTAAGTACAATTCATTTAAAATTGTTTTATAGCTCTTCTGGGCATCCTACCTTTAAGTGTCCCTTGTGTCAAGAATCAAATTTTACCAGGCAGCGTTTACTGGATCACTGTAACAGTAATCACTTATTTCAGATAGTTCCTGTGGTAAGTACATATGTTTAAGATATTCTTCTGCATTTTTAAATACACTGTTTCATTTATTTCATTTCATGTGTACAAGGGAAAGGAGTTGATTTAAATTTGGATGGGGCATTATCATTAAGGTAGGTTTAGGTCAACAAAAAATTGATGACTGTGAAGCAAAACGAGATATTTAAAATTCCAGTAACTCACTTATAAAAAGGGAGATGCTTATTGTAAGGGTAATGTAGGAGAATAGCCCGGAGGAGAGTGAAATAATGAAAGGTGAGCTGGGGATTCATTTGAGGAGTGGCAGAACCAAACTTTATTGGGGCTTCTCGGTTTCTTAGTCTAGAGAATGCAAAACGACTGGGTCTGATCTGGTGGATCTGCTGCAGGTGAAAACGCTTATAAATAAGTATAAAGTCAGTAGGTATTTTTAATTGTATCCTTGCAGAATCTAGTGTATGAATGCATAAAGTAAGGAAGGAAAAGAATTGTACTTTCTTTTTGATGCATACATATCTTTTTGATGCCATTCTGAGGCTGTGTAAGAAAGGGGTGAGACCTTTTTGATGAATGAGGGAGACAGAGTGGAGTGCGGGATTCCAAGATTGTGGTAATGGTCCTACAAGTCCTCTTTTGGAACATGAGTTACATAGGTAAGTGATTTCACCTGTGGATGGAACAGGAGAAACTGAACTGGAAGAGATACTTCCTTTTCAGCTGTACATTTTGATACATAAATATTTTCTTCAGAAATAAGAGTAGAAGGAAAATTTTATAAATTAAGGATTATAGATATTTCTAAGCAGTTTTAGTGGATGTACTAGAAAAAAGCGTGAAAGAATACACCTCAGTAACTGTTGAGGCCGCCCTTAAACTCTCACATAGCACTAAGGGAGATACCACCTACTTTGCTCATTAGGAGAGGGTGAGTTACTGTTAAATAAACATACAATTGCCAAAGATATCTCCAGGAAAAATCTCACATTTAAGAGATTTCATTTGTTTTATATCACACTAGCAGATTTTTGTTTCTGCATTGTATTTAACACTGCACAGACTTTGGCTGGAGTCCAATTACCAAAAGTTTCTTCTTATTTCATTTCAGTACATTCACTTTTTAGTATGTCCTCATTAAAACCTTGATACAATTTAAAGTTTACTTCATTTTCATTTTACTTATAAAAAAGTCATAATAATTATAGTTCTTTGTGGCTCAAGTGAGATTACGTACTTGTTAATGATAGCAACTATGATTGGTATTATTAATTAGCAATTAAGATTGGGTGTGTTGTTTCTATTCAAACAGTTGTGTAATCAGAGTTTAAAGTAATAGAATGTATAAGATCTTTTTATTGTGTTGAATTATATTACTATAATTTATCTGAGGTAATTTGGTCCAGAAGTGATCTTTTCCTAAAATTTGGATCTTAGAAATGGTTTTCATGTAAATGTTTTCGGTAACATAAGCCTATGTTATTTTAATACTTTCAATAATTTGTATGTTTGGTTATTTTCATTATTTTTTATTTAAAACATTCTGTTTCTTATAGACGTGTCCTATTTGTGTGTCTCTTCCTTGGGGAGATCCTAGCCAGATTACTAGAAATTTCGTTAGTCATCTAAATCAGAGACATCAGTTTGATTATGGAGAATTTGTGGTAAGTGAAATTCTTTAAGCTTAAGAAAATACTGCTTAAATATTCAAGTTAAGTTAACTTTTTCAATCTAGACTTGAGTTTTGAGACCAGCTGTTGTATCATACTGGATGGTTATAGAGCAGGTTCTGTTGTTTTTGTAATCTAGGTGAACTTTGGTTTGTGGGAGTGATAAAAGGTGAATTTACTATTCACATCCTATACTAGAGAGATAATATAAGAAGAGCAGACTCCCAGATTGTCCAGATGATGACTTATATGAAAACTGTCTAGATTTAAGGGATAACTGTACCTGCTTAGAGAAGTAAAAATGGTTCAACAGATGGAGAGTGTATTTCTCAACTTATACTAAGTTGCTTATTATAATAGATTTCTTGTATCCACATGAGGTACAGTCTTTTTTAAAAGTGAGGGAGCTTAATTATTAAGTGGAGCCAGGTTGAGTAGATTCTGGTCTTAGTTGATGGCTTTTAACAGGGTGCACAAGGGAAGTTACATAATGTAAAAATGCATCCCTAAAGCAAAACATGTGGTTACTTTCTACCTTCTAAATGTGTCATAATTTTTTAAAAAAATTAGATGATTTGTTGTATTGTGAAATTACATTTTATTCAACTTCAGTGAATTAAAACCTTACCTAATTCAATATTGATCCTGACAAAGAATGGCTGATACTTGTTTTCCAGTTTAGGAAATAAGCACAGGTATGTGCAGTTCTGACAATGGAATGAACAGAATTTACACTTTGCTCTCCAATGTTGCAGTTATATCATTCTTGATAAATGTTTCTTTATTTTGTGGAATTTGCATATTTAGTCATATTGTTTTAAAATAACTCAAATGTATGTAAAATTCAGATGTACTTATAATTTTAGCATTTTTATGAAATAATTATAGATTCTTAAATTCTCATTTTAAATAAATGTTTACTGTGGAGAACTATGATTTGAAAAAACAAAAATCTATCTTGTGAACCACTTTTGATCTAATTGTCAGATTGGGGTTTTTTTTGCCACAGAAGAGTATGTAATTTTAATTATTAGGACTGTCAAGTGGAAGCCTATTAAAGCAAACCAATAGGACATAATTGATAGTAAGCAGAATTGTTTAAGTGAAAGTAGCGATATAACTAAGATTGAGCAATAGTTTTTAGCTTTGTGTTATTATTAAGAAGCTGCTATTTGGGGTGCCTGGGTGGCTCAGTCAGTTAAACATCTGACTTCAGCTCAGGTCATGATCTCACGGTTTGTGGGTTCATGCCTCATGTCAGGCTCTGTGCTGACAGTGCAGAGCCTGCTTGGG
The DNA here is from genome assembly GCF_023721935.1 of Panthera uncia. Lineage (NCBI taxonomy): Eukaryota > Metazoa > Chordata > Mammalia > Carnivora > Felidae > Panthera > Panthera uncia. The sequence goes on along the minus strand of NW_026057586.1, from coordinate 40,024,048 downwards.
ATTCTCTCTGGCTCTTGCTCTCTCTCTCTCTCTGCCCCTCCCGGACTCACACTTTGTCTCTCTCTCAAAATAAATAAACTTAAAACAAACAAACAAAAAAAACTGCCATTCAGTGCTCTTAATTCAGTAAATGCTCATTTTCTTTAAAATGAATTTATTTTTAGACATTTGGCATTCTTTTCTAGAGATGACAGAATTTATCACTTATGATTGTGGGTTACCTTTAACTGTACTTTTAATTAATGGCCTTATCATAAGGTCATTATAACTTTGAAATTTCATTCTCTGCTGATCCTATGTATTTACCAATTATTCTTAAATAATTACAACTGAAATTAATTACTTATTAAAGTTCAGGTATTTAAATCTTATATTTTAAAGGAGAGTATATATTATAGTATAAACATAAACCATTTCAAGTATGTGTAATGTATTGGGCAAAGTATTGAGTAGTGAGTATGTTTTTCCTTTTGACATGTTAATGTCATTGTTTTTAGAATCTTCAGCTAGATGAGGAAACCCAATATCAAACTGCTGTTGAGGAATCTTTTCAAGTAAACATCTGAAGGCTGTAGACATCTCTGCATCTTTGTGCCTGCAAGTGCCATCTTTAAGGGGAAACTACATGAAGTCACCGTTTCAATAACTTGATGTGTGTATTAATAAAAGTAATTCAGTCTTTTGATTTAGTTTTTCAATTAAAAAATAAAGGTGAACCATCTAAAAAGTGAAAGTTAGGACATATTCTTTAAAAATATTGAAAGGATTATATTTCATTAATGGAAAAAAGGGATTCCCTGTTGTACTTAACTTTTTTATATTATACATTCTTGACTTTTTCCTTATGTTGCTTTTGGAATTTGGTGCAGTTCTCCCATTGATGTTCTTGTACACAGGTAACACCCCGTAGCACATCCTGAAAGATGTGATTGATATAAACCTACCAAATCTGAGCCAGTTATCAGAGTTGCAGAATGGAGACTTGAAGTGCTAAATGAAACAATCCAAAGGAAACTTTTTTAATACAGATTCTAGCCGAAGAATTCAACTATAAGAAAATTGTATTTATATAATGTTTAGTATTTTTGAAGACTAGTGAGATTTCTTTAATAATTATAACTCTTTAAAAAGTGAAAGTTCATTGTAAAGATATTTCCTTTTTGCTCTAGAAGGAAATATTAAGAGAAAAATTTCTTTGGTGGGCAGTTGGTCATTTCAAATCCTGTTTGTTTGGCTGACTAATTTGTAAACCTAAAGTATATTAAGCTGAAGTACAGCTCTTTGGCCTCAGAGTTTTCAATTGCCAGTATTTCTCTTTAGCTAAGATGAAACTTTCATGAGAAACTTTCAGTTGGTGATATATTCTACGTCTATGAGGTTTGGCTTCATCTCAGTTTAGAAATTCATTCAAAGCTAAAGATGTATATGTATATATGCATACGCTTTTGTATGTATATATACACACATATGCATGCAGTTTGTCAGGTTATCTACAGAATTTCTATTAAGGTTTTTTAAATATACAAGCAATATGGGATTGACGTATTTATCTGATTTGATTAAAATTTTGTATATCACCCAACTTTTAAAAGGTAACAGTCAAATGCTAAGTGGTCTAGTTGGCTACTATTACACCTTAAAATTGAATTTACACACGTACATAATTACCTTGTTTATATGGTGCTCATTTGTTATTCTCAAAGATAATGCATGACTATGAAGTAATGAGATGGATGCTACCAGCTATTCTGTTTCACTACTTTTTAGTCAAAACTGGGTTTGTTCTTCATATTTATTAATGAGAATCATAAAATAACTTGTACTAGAAGGCCTAAATCACAGAATGAAAGATAAAGAGTGTTATTAGTTGACATTCCATACTAACATGCATTGTTTATGCTCTCTTTAAAATAACTAAAAGAACATAAAAGAAAATCTCAGAAGTAGTTTGCTGCTAATATATACATATATTGTATGAAAGGGTATATTTTGGTTTTGTTAAAACCCTTGTTGACTTTTCTACAGTGAACATTTTTTTTAAACTTGATTTAATAAAAATGTTAATTTTGGAAGTGGAGTTTTGTAAAAACCTTTTTCAGTCAAACAGTAATGACTATGGGTAGTAATAACAATCACCAAAAAAAGCCATACATCTTAATAACATATGCCTTTGTTCTGTCATTCGAAAGAGTGATGTTTACTATGTGCTTGAACATTTTCTCTGCAGTTACAAGAGTGTAATTGGAAGAATAGCTGTTTAATGAACTCTTTTAAAAAGATTTTTGACCATAGGTTTTTCCAGTTTAAAGCAATAACTTTAGTACTTTCTTTCAGAGTTAATACTTCCAGTATATCAAGTTAAACCGTTCTGAGATTTGAGAACTTCTTTAAAGGAAAATTGTAATAGAGATCACCTTGATGAAATTGTGTTTTGAAGTTTGTGGATTAGTTAAAATATCAATAATAGTCTTGTGTGTCTTTCCTATAAGCATTTTCAGAAGGAAAATATTGACTGCTATTATCTCGGAACTCCTCAGTATGGAAATGTTTGTTTGAAATCTCACCTTTTGTCAGTGGATTAGAAATAGGGACAGGCTTTACAGATTTACAGCTAAAATTCAAGGAGGGAAACTATTGATACTCTGATACCTTAAATTTCACAATACCACTTATATTTCCCTCAGCAAATTACAGTTTATGTTGTTAAACAGAGTCTTATTTGAGATGTATTACTTTATTTTTCAATTAAAAGTGGTTTTCTCCTACTTGTGTGTCTAATTAAAATTTTGTCTAGAGGCAAACATTAATAACATTTAATTCTCATAACTCACCCTAGAAGACATGTAGGAGATAACCCACCATTTTGCACTTAAAAAAGTGGCTAGGAGAAGGCTATGCTGATGCAGTATGTTGGATTTAACTTGATAACCCCATTTTATTTCAAGTGGTAAGTCAATTTAGAAGGCTATTCTGTCAAGTGTTTATGCAGCAAGATTTCCAAGCCCTGTTAGCAACCAGGCAGAAAGCTAGTTAACTGGTTAATAAACACTTTTATATGGAGAAATTACCCTTAAGTAAGATATCAGGGCTGTAAGAACATATTGCCAAGTACAATGTCAGGTATCTTTTGGGCTGCTGTTACAAGTATCAGTTATCTTCATTGAATCATAACTTTTATAGAAATCCAATAGGGCTGCTACTCAAAGAATAAACCCTTTGAGGAGGTGATGACATTTTAGCCTTTGTAGAAGGTGTGACCCAGAAAACATGTAAATACATGTAGTATAAAACTCATAATAGAAATATGAATAAAGTACTCATTCCATGATACCACTTAGTGTCAATATAATTTTCTATTATGCAATACAATTTTGAAAAAAGGCGTGGAATGGAGAGGAGTTAAGCAATTAGAATACAGGAGCCTCAAGAAAATGGGTATTACCACCTGATTCCCTCCTAATCCAACATCAGTTGTCCAATCCTGGGGCTGAGAGAAGGGACAGTCAACGCACTCACATCCCTGAAATTAAAAAAAAATATTGCATTATGTACGTTAACTTACAAACTTGCATTAAACTATACTGTACAGTTTCCTGTATTAATAGGAACCCTTGAGAGTACAATGGTGAGGGATCTACCATTACAGAATTCAAGATGATCAGGGAAAGGGAGTGAATGTGGAGGAGACCTAATCAGATGAGTTACAGCCACTCTGTGCAAGGGAAGAAGAAACACCTGAAACGTGAATGAAGACATTTCCTGTCAAATGCAAAACAACGCATGATAATGTGCACAAAGTGAACAATTGCCTGTTGTAATTGGAGCTTAGATCAAGAGAAAACATGACTAGAATCCCAGAAATCCCCTAATTTCTACTTGCAGTCACAACTGGCCACCACCACTAACTTCTAATACCACAGATTCTGCCTGCTTTTATGCTTTATAGGAAAGGACACACAGTAAAAATCTGACTACTTTTGCTCAACATTGTTTTGAGATTTTTAGATGTAGGTTTTAATTTAGTCAAAAGCAGCCTACAGTAACTTGTCTTTTGTCCAGAACAAAAAAGCTAAAAAGTAGCTTCTCAAGCTACTTTTTAATATGTGTGAATATTAGATGCATTGCAAGTGGTTCTTTCATGTATGCTGGCACTTGTAGGTGCCAGATCTAGGTAAAAGCTGAAAACTGGCTGGCCTTCCCCGCATGATAGCTGCGGAAAGACAGGTGGACAGGGTAACCAATGACCTTCCACAGCTTTTGCCTGACCTTTCTCATAAGCTATGTGTGGGATGTTCTTTTTTCCAAGGCATTTTGTAGGCAGTGGATTTTAATAAGTGTAGGGACTATTTTCCCTGGGAGTTGAGTCTAATGCTACCAACAGAAACTAAAAAGGGGAGTTACTGTGAATACACAAGAAGAGATACTGAAAGTGTTTAAAACAACCAAGACTAGTTTCTCAGGTTAGCCTGGTTTTGATGATTCTGCAGGCTGATCCATGGTTTTGGACAAATTACTTAGCCTCTCACATTTGTGGGTCTGAGGATTGAGTGAGTTTATACACAAAATTCTTGGAACACAGCCTGTTATCTTACTGTTACTGTGTATTCAGTACACCTCTACCAATTATGTTTATATCTGTCAGGTTCTCTCAAATCCTACTAGGAAAGTCTGGCATAATGTTTCTTTCCTTTTAGCATACAGGTTCTAAAAGGTTAGTAGTCTTTGTTATCTGCAACTTTTGCAGGAACATCTGAGACCTTGTGTTTGTCTCCAAGAAGTACAAATACTCCAGGTAATGAGGACTTCTAAGTAAAAATATCTTTGGGGTGCCTGGGTGGCTCAGTTGGTTGGGCACCTGACTCTTGATCTCAGCTCAGGTCAGATCTCAGGGTCGTGAGTTCTGGTCCTGTGTTGGGCTTCACGCTGGACAGAAGCCTACTTTAAAAGGGGGGGCGGAGGGGGGGGCACGTGGGTGGCTCAGTCGGTGAAGCGTCCCACTCTCTGTTTTGGCTCAGGTCATGATCTGGTTTCGTGTGTTTGAGCCCCACATCAGGCTCTTAGCTGACAGTTCAGAGCCTGCTTGGGATTCTCTCTTTCCCTCTCTCTCCACCCCTCCCCCACTCATGCTGTCTCTGTCTCTCAAATAAAACTTAAAAATATATATTTTTTAAAGTATAATCCTTATAAAGAATAATCAGCTCATAATCCTACTGAGCAATCAGATATATGTCCAGGATTTCTTTATTGATGAGAAACTTAACCCCCTACACTCCTCCCCGGTTTTATTGAGATATAGTTGATGTACAGCACTGTGTAAGTTTAAGGTATACAGCAAAATGACCTACATTGTGAAATGATTACCACAGTAAGTTTAGTTAACCTCCGTCATCTCCTGTAGATACAAAAAACAGGGTTTTTTTCCCCTCTTGTGATGAGAATGCTTGTGATTTACTCTCCCCACTTTCAAAGATACCATACTGCAGTGTTAACTATAATCCTCATGTGCATTATCACCCACTTTATTTTTAACTGCCTGGTTCTTAGCCAGCAATTAACTTGAAGAAACCACTGTCTAGGAGAAAACTTACTTTGAAACATTAACAGATCACTTGAATAACTTATATAAGTTTGGGTTATTCAGTAGTATTGAGAATATTACTTCATCTAACTTTGTTTTCCTGTTTCTAGATACAATTGATATAATACACTTTTGAAGCTTTTTTTTTTTTTTTTTTATGTTTATAAAGTGATTTTAGGTTCATTAGACCAACAATTCTCAAACTTTTTGGTCACAGGACCCCATTACACTCAAATTATTGGTGTAAAAAAATTCTGCCATAATTATGATCCTAAATATTAAGAAAACAGTTTGCTTATATTTAGAACAAAATGTTCATAGAAAATGTTTTTGTAGAACTGACACACTTCCTACCTGTTATCTATTCCTCCACCTAAGCAAGAGGTTTCCTAACACAAATTTATGTATTTATTAATTTATTCCTTTAAAAAAAAAAAGCTTCCAACAAACATCCTACTAAGGTAACATCCTTAGGCAACTTGGTATGCAGTTTCTTTTAAAAACTTTGTACTTAAAGTCTTAATTATCAATCCACACATGCTTCCACTCTCTACCTGTTTGTTGTGGGGGACTTCATTTCTGTCTCCTAGCTGGAGCTTTTTGAAATTTAGATACCTCAAGAAGGTGCTTTAGGGATTCTGCAGAAAAACAAGTATTGTATACCAGATTAGGGAGATATAAGTTCCCAAGAACTTCCTTTCTTCCTCCCTCTGTCCCTTCCTTCCTTCCTTCCTTCCTTCCTTCCTTCCTTCCTTCCTTCCTT